>NC_090926.1:721215431-721518461 GCF_040938575.1 Ambystoma mexicanum
TTCCTATTAAGCATAGCAAGCCGCACCATTTTCTGAGCTTTCTTGTGGTTCCAAGCATATGTACAGGTGTAAACTGGTCGAATATCTGCATCTTGCTTACAGCTCAAGCTTCTTACAGTTGACATTGTCCTTTCACTTTAGGTTCACGATATCCTTGTTCATGGCATTTAGTCTCTTTGGGTCATTCTCTAGTCGTCATTTCTTCTATATGTGAGTCAGTCCAGGTTCTTGTGACGTCACCATTCGTCTGTACTTCATTTCGTTTCATTTGTTGAAAGGGTTTCCTCAATGGATACCTTACTGTCCATGGTTTCCTTGGTACTGATACTTCAATAGGTGCTGTTCTTCTGATCGGTACTAGACAGAGCCCCACTGCGGCTCTCTGCTGGTTTATTTGCTCATCATACGTCACATATTTTGGTGTGAACGTTCCTGGTACTTCGAATTGGGTGGTTGGAGTGCGGGCTGTATTTGGGAACTCCTCTGCAGCTTCATCCCAGCCAATCAGCAAACACGTCGCGTGACATGACGCAAGCCGATTAACCTATCGGTGTCCTGTCTGCGGAGCGAACAGGGAAGGGTGTCCACAGACATAAATATCACCAATTCATTGTGGTCGTTTTAAAAAAAAAAAATACTAAAACGTAATGCAATGTCTGTTCCTGCTGTAACCTTTAATGTATTCTCAACAACTGCACCTAGATACCATTGGTTTATGTGCGCTATATAAATGCACAAATAAATACCTTCCTTGTGGCTGCTATTGCTGAATAGTTTCCTATAACAACGCTATAACACAAGTACCCTTATGATGGACTGCTAATGTCGCACTTCAAATTCTACTCGTTTCTCATTACGATTATAGTTAGAATGAAGAGTGTAATGGGAACGAAAGGGAGTACCCATGCTTATTTTGATCGCTGTGACGCAGCGTAACAAGCTATGGCTATGGGTCATGATCACGATGAGGTGTGCACGACCAGATATTCAGAACTCTTAATATCTTTGGTTTGGTGGAGGGGGCCCCCAAAGGTGTCTGTGCCCCGTGTCACAAAACTGCTTAATATGGCCCTGGCTGCATTCATTGAGAGCACTGCCAAGGTTGTTAGAAAACAGCAGTAGCAACTCCACCTATGCAGCGCATACTGACATACAATTAAAACTTATGTTACGGTCTTCACTTTGGTAATTTCCGCATTTGTCATTCTAAAGCAGCGTGCAGTGCATATACATTGATGTCTGGAAATGGGCAGTCATGCATTGCAATTAGTTCACACTAAGACCAAG
This sequence comes from Ambystoma mexicanum, assembly GCF_040938575.1. Lineage (NCBI taxonomy): Eukaryota > Metazoa > Chordata > Amphibia > Caudata > Ambystomatidae > Ambystoma > Ambystoma mexicanum. The sequence continues at coordinate 721,216,719 of NC_090926.1, forward strand.
CACCCACCGTACATTGATTTATCTTTTGCTATCTAAAGTCAGGACACAGGTTTGCGGGTGGCAACTTTTTTCAGAGGGCAGACATTTATTTTATTTTATTTTATTTTTTTTACATTTATAAAGCGCTCACACAGCCCGCAGGCATCGAGGCGCTGTTACAGGAATTGTTAGTTTTTTTTTTTCTTAGTTGTGATTTTTCTTTGTCTTAGTTACGTATTTCGCGTTTAAACACTCGGAGGTTTCTAAGCGCGGACCCGGGGATCGAACCTGTTGTTGCTTTGTGTCGTCTTGCTTCCAAGACGCGCACGCTGCCGCTGTGCTATCCTCCCTATTAAGTGTTTTCGAGGAGTTTTAAAAACAATTATTGCACTCTATTCTGCAACCGGAATTGCGTGACTGAAGGTCAAACACTTTGCTACAAGACTACAAGAAACTCGGTTGCAAATGGTTGAAATAGCTCCTGTGGCTATTCTGTTGACATGTTTTACTTATTTGCCTGTGCATTAAGACCTATTGAATAACATGCATATGTTTACGTCCTGTGAGTCCCCACACTTTTTTCTAAGACTGGAGTCCTGCCTAAAAGGAAAAGTAAAACTGTTATCAAGTGTTGCATTCATTAACTGTGAGTGTAGACGAGGTTGCAAGTTATCAAGGAACCCAGACTAATGCATTTAGTGAAATGCAGGCAAATAACCTTTCAGGCAGTCTTTTCAATATGGTAATTCACCATTTGTCATTCCAAAGCAGCCGGCATTATATTTCCAGAGATGCCTTGAAATGAGTGACCATGATTATCCGCTGCAATTAGTTCACACGTTGCACTGCCTACTCACAGAATAGAAGACACTCCTCCAGAGACCAGAGAGCTCTGCTCTGTGGAACAACCCATGGCCTATTATGAAGTCCAGAGGCCGAATGGTAAGGGTGGCAAAGGGTCGATGCCCCGCCCACAAGCCCCCCCCCCCCCCCGCCCCCGGCTGGCTGAACTGTTGCCCCATGGACCAGAGTTCCAAAATGTAAAAACGTTTTTGAAAAAGACAAAATCCTTGATAATCTAATCTGTCACAAGAAACCAAGTGCTGCAAATCTGCAAATCCTGCGCAGAATCTGTAAATGGGGTGAAGCATTTGTCTTGATTTTAGCAATGCTGTAGATGTACCTGGGTGTCCCACACATGGGCCTCCACAGTGGGAGGGGAAAGAAGTCTAGGCTGCAGGGGCATGTTCATACCACCCAGTGGCAATGTACACATTTAAATAATAGATTCTGGGTCCCTGGATGGTAATGTTGGCTCCACTGCTCCCTATACACCATTGATCTGTTACAATCTCATGACTCTTACTTGCCAAGGAAGTAAGGGTCAATTTCTTATTAGAGTTTGTCCACGGTTTGTTTCGGTACAAATACTTCACCAGTGTTCTGGTGAATTTCTTGATCATCATTGTGCTCATACAAAAATAGTTAAATAGCACCCTGAAAAGCAATCATGAATGTTACTTATATAGTGGTCATAGAAATGGCAGTTGACTGATGTGATACTACTTTAGGACACGATTGAAAAACCAACATATAAAGATGTAATAGTCGGGTATTAATTATTTGAAGAAGAAAAAAAGAGGAGGTTTGGGGGGGGTTAATCGAGTTGGGTGGATTTTTTAATACCGTTGAAAATAGTCAGGTATTAATTATTTGAAGAAGAAAAAATGAGGGGGTCAATCAAGTTGACTGGATTTTTTAATACCACTGAAGAAAGTTACATGCTCTTCCAGTGGTATTTTTGAAAATTACCACCAGCAGAGGTGGTATTTCTGGAATACCCCGTGATATTTCAGAAATACCACCTCCAATGGCAGTAATGTAAAAATGTTTTTCTAAACATTTTTTGTCAGTAATTTTCAGCATCAATTTGAAGTGAGAAATGGATCATGTACAGAAGTGGCTCATGTCACTACTGTGGACTTTCTGCATGCACAAAAGGGTCAATTCGGGCCCTTTTATGCATTATATGAGGCAATCAGGGATGCCCACATGTTTAACCTTCAACATGTCCCGCTGTTAAAACAGTTTTCACTCTATTGAAGGGAAGCACATGTGCTCCGGGTCTGTACAGTTAAAAGAAAGACTTTTAAAAAATGGGGCCATTTTGAATTTTTGACCTCCACCTCCAAGGTGGAGGTAAAAATAGATGGATTTTCTGCAAAAAGCCCACCTAAATACCACTTCCTATATTCCGATGGAATAACACCAATAGTAATTGATCAAACCCTGATTTGCATGGATGGCAAAATCAACAGTATTAGCCAAATACTGATGATTTTACTGTTACCTCCCAACTCTGAATGACCCCGAGTGTGTAATCTTTTTTCATTGTCTTGTCCACAAGACTCTTCTCTTATGTGACCAACAAAAGACACATGCAAATCAATACCAGATTCAGATATATAGATACAAAGTCACATGAACACAGTTGCATCTTTCCACATATACTTTACTACACTGTCACAAATACACTCAAACACACACACACAACATTATTTGAAATCGTACATAAATATGCTCTCTCTCCATCACAAGGTCCAAGCTGTATTCCCCTTGAAGTTCTCTCTGCTTCTGTGCATTGAAATATGCAGTCGACTTTCCATGGCATAAGTATTGTATCGTATCAGCCTACCCTGCGCAACTAAACGTAGCTGCATAGCACACTCTTTCTTCCTCTCGTGATAACCCTTCATACCACCTGTTGCCTTCCGCCCAATGTACTATCACAGATGAACATTGCTTGACTATTACCCTGCCAGTGAATTTATTTACCTGAGCCTTCCCGTGCATTATCTATTTTGTACACGTAACCACCCAAATTGCTAGCACCACGTATGGCATCCAATCTGCAGTCTATCATGTAGCTTCTGCTTCTTTCGATTCTATGACTGTCAACCAATGCATCTACCAATTATTGCGTTAGCACTACATTTTGAAACTAGCATGCATTACCCACAGCGTGCTACCACGGAACAATGCACGCACTTGCCTTTACTGTCACTGTTTTGCATGTATTGCGTACCCGCCCCATACTCTGCCCTTACTGTCACTGCATTGCATGCATTGTGCAACAACAGATATCATGTATTACTTTGTCTATATTGTGTAGCAATTAGCACACTACCCTCAGTGTGTACCACGCACTGCCTATATTGGGTATTAAACAGCATCCTGCCTACGCTGTGTACTATACACTGGGCCTCATCAGGAGTTGGGCGGTATTCTGGCGGATTTCCCATCGAGCGGTATTCGTGCTAACGCCAAGCCCCCAGGCGGAAAGCCCACCAGATCACAACTAGGCGTGCACGCACACAGGGACATGGCGTTAACGCAAATAGCGCTCGATGTAGAAATTGGCCAAGAACCCGTAAATCCAGCGCACTGTGCGCTACTGCCGTGCTAATAGCGCGTGGGAAACGTGTCACTGCCGGAACGGGAAATAAAGCAGTGGCCATTTTGGAAATCACAATCCGTCAAATATCACAGCCACTGCAAGCCATCCACCCCCGTGAGGAGTCACAGGATCGCACTATGGGCAAGTCAGCCCTGGACAGGATCAGGAAACCCAAATTTTATGACCAGGTGCTGGCCGTACTTGTGGAGGAGGCAGTGACTCACCATGAAGAACTACATGGTGCACAGCAGCGCAAGAAAAGCAGGCAGCGTTGTGCACAGATCTGGCGGAACATCAGCCAGAGGGTGTCTGCAGTGGGGAGCGTGCCCCGGGATGGGGAGGACTGTTGCAAGCGCCTCAATGACTTGCATGTCAGAGTACGTGGCATCCTATCCCAGCACAGGAGTGCAAGCATGGGCACTGGAAGAGGGCCAGCGCTCATCGACATGGGCACCATAGAAGGAGTCGGCGGAGCGGAGGCTGGCACCGGTATCCAGCAGGCTGCAGGTGAGGCCCCACCCAAATGCATGAATCTGAAAGGACCACACATGCAGACCCTGAGTGAATGCATGTGCATGCAATGTGTTTGGGGCACTGCAGACACCCATAACTGAGCCTTTGTACCACCGTACCATAGCGCCCCCTACACTCCCCTGTACGTGCACTGCATCAATACAAGGGCCAGGGGAAAGACATCCATGGCACAGCTACGTGGAGTGTGATTGTGCATGAATAAACCCCCAGCACAATGTGCACAGTGCATCCCCATCACACATGTGATGACACACAAACATGTCTGTGCAGTGCCCCTCCACAGTGACACATTCCACCAATCACAACATGTGGATTGAACACAATGCAAGTGCAATGCATGATTGCTATCTACAATCCCACTTGATGGCATGAAATGCATGATACTAATGTAGGCCGTCCTGAACTCAATCCACACCCTATGTGCCCAACAGGCACACAGCAATCACCACAGGACGGCGATGACAGTGAGGAGGCCACTGCATCACAGCGCCCGATGCAACACTCCTCAACCAGCACCACCCCCTCGCAAAGGGGCCGCCCGGACACAAACCGACACCGGACCCATCCCACATCACCACACTGCAGCACAACCAGATGGCTGCAGCAACCACATGGCCACAGGGGGTCAGTGCCTACCTCACCCCAACCCATCATGCAGACACTCTATGTAGAGGGAGTCACCTGTGGGTCAGAGCCCGATGAGGGACAGACACCTACAGCTGCACCTCAGCCAGGACTGTTGCGTTTACCCAGATGCAGTGACACCAAAGAAATGGCCACACCTCAGGGGAGCCCAGAGCCAGTCACACAGGTAGCACACACCCCATGTGTGCATGTGCGTCGTGTCCGCACACCAGAGCCTGATCTTGACACACCATCATATGGCACCCCAGATGATAGGCACTTGGAATGCAGCAGCCCCATCCAAGCTGCCAACATGTCTCCATGCAACCCCCCCAGGCAGCGCACAGCTGCCACCCTGGTACCCGTCGCACCTGGGGTACCTTTCGTCACGGGAGCTGCCGTGATGGGACGTCTGCACATAATTGAGGCCAAACAGGAAAAAGTGGAGTCCATGGCCCAAGTGCACAGCCGGCACATCAAGGCCATCAGCGGAGCCATATGGTATGGCTGCAAGTACGTGGCCCGAGACAACGCACGCACCCGGAAAGTGGTGGAGAGATGCACTGCAGCCCTGACCGGTTTCGGTCAAAGGGTACGCGAGTTGTGCAAGGCAGTATCTGCACATGCAGAGCAGACAAGGGAATCCAACAACCTTCTCCACCAGCAGCTGCAGGTCACCGGGTCAGTCCCATCGACCTCCACTACACACACACAAAGGGATTGCACCACCTGAGATCACGCACACCAGAGGGGTCAGGACTTGGAAAGCACCCGCGACCATCATAGAAGGACATGGCATTGTTGTGGGTGCCCTGAGAACATGTACCTACCTGCACTGTTTTGGGGATTGCACTGGGGTGGGGGGGGTTGTGTGCTGGGAGTTAACTGGGGGGATGGGGCATTGTGTGCTGGGTGTTCACTGGGCGGAGGGGGGATTGGGTGCTGGTGTGTTCACTGGGGGAGAGGGGATTGTGTTCTGGGTGTTCAATGGCAGGAGGGGAGATTGTCAAAAATATAATAAATCACGTTTAAAAAAAAAAATCACACAAAGCATGGACTGTCATGATTGTGTTAAAGTGCTCTTTAATGTTCAAGCGATATATGTCAAATGTAGCCGTCACCCGTATCAAAAATAATTCTCAATCAAACCCTGTCTGGCCAACCTCCCCTCCCTCATCCCATTCCTGTGTACATTTGCAACAGCTTCTGGCACATCATCATCTTCACTCCCATCCCCAGGTGGGTGCACAACAGCATTGGGGGCAGTGGCCCATTCCTGCGACAGCAAATGTTGTGCAGCATGACACATGTAAATATGATTTTGCCTACTTTTTCAGGTGCATACATCAATGCCCCTCCCATACAGTATAGGCACCGGAAACGTGCCTTCAGCAGTCCAAATATCCTCTCCACGCAGATGCATGTACGTCCATGGGCAATGTTATATGGACACTCAGCTGGAGTGTGTGGATGATGCATAGGGGTCATGAGCCATGTATACTGGGGATATCCAGAATCACCTGCAGGGGAGAGAATGCAGGTATGAGGACAAGGTTGGTTCAGTGGGTGCACAAGGCTCAGTCATCAGTGACATTGGCAGCAGGATTAAGTTTGTGTTGAAGAGGTCATGCTATCTCATTGCCAAGTTGGTATACACCCTTTGCCTTCCAGGACATGCATGGTCTGAAGTTGCCATGCAGCTGTGTATCTATGTATATGTGAGTTGTTATGTGCACCACACTCATGTATTACATGTGGACTAGTTATGGTCACTTACATTGTGGTGTGTGCTGTGCTAGGGGCAGCATTGATTCAATGGATTACTTACTTCTAGCACCACCCCTGTTTCGAAATGTAACAGTACTCTGTCCCTTGTCACTGGTGGAGGGGACCCTTCAATCAGCTTGTGCATGCAACATGTTGTTAGCCCATGTGCCATTGGCATTCCCTTTGGCTGCTGTTGCGTTTGCCGATTGGCACAATTATGTACAGTTCTCCAGGCATGTGATTGGCCAATCAGGGGTCAGTGTTTCAGGGATGTACATTGTCGTGAATCAAACTACTTGTGTGTAGTGCTTTTGTGGCTGTGCCTACGTTTGCGTACCATTTGCCTGACTGTCGGGTGGCCAGAGTGGGATGTATCTGCTGTATCAGGGTGAGAGGCAATACTGCGACACACACAGGAATCTTTGTGGCAGTTGGGCTTCCATATGTGACTGTGCTGCCACATGTTTTTGCCATTCAGACTGGGTGTGCTCTGCTGTGTTGCATGCTGTGATGTCCAAGGGTTCTCGTGCAAGATACATGCATGGGAATGTTGCAGTGCTGGTGCTGCCTATGTCTCCTGCTAGCATGCAGGGATTTCACTGTGTATGTCCAGCCCCATCAGGTGTCATTTAACATGCATTTTGGACTACATTTGTACTCATCCAGCATCCATGTGTTTTGGCCTTGGTGCCTTTCCATGTATACTGGCAGGGTACTGTTGCACAGGACCATGGAGTCATGGGTGGTTCCTGGATAGCGGGTGCAATAGTGGCTGAAGGTGAGGTCAGGGCTACATGTCACCTGCATATTCATGGAATGTTAATTTTTACGGTTTCTTAGGCTGCCTCACGTGCCTGGGGTGGTACTAGTGCTACATGTGTGCAGTCCAGGGCTGCTATGACATTCGGGACCTGGGCAATGGCATCGAATCGACCCTTCAGCTGGTTCACTTTTGCCTGTGTGGCTGGCAATGCAATGTGCTCATTCACATGGAGCTGCAGTGCATCCAGCACCTGTCCCAGCATGGCACTGCAGGTGGACTGGGCTATGCCATTCATCATGGCAACGGTGTGTTGGTAGCTGCCAGTCCTGAGGTATTGTAGCACGGACACAAGCATCACGAGTGGGGGCACTGCAGTGCTGATAGCTATACGGCTGCCGATGTCATCCTGGATTGTGTCCAGCAACTGGGTGATGGTTGCCCTGTCCAGCCTGTACTCGGTCACCAACTGCCCATCAGTCAGGTCCCACGGTGTTGGCCTGACCCTGGGGAGGGCTGGCCACCTTGCTGGTGCTGCTCTCCTCCTCCTTCTCCTCATCCCCACCACCCCCTGCACTCCCAGGGTCCTGGCCTGGTTGGCTGGCCTCTGTAGCTCCAGGCGCAGCAGGTAGATGTCCACATCAAGGCTCCCGGCTCCAAATGGCAGCATGGTGTGTTGTGCATGGGTGGGTCCTTTGTAGGCCTCTGATTTACATTGGTTTCACTTTTTACTGTGTCCTGTGTTCTTTTTCCTCCAGCATTTGGGTAGGGGTATTTTCAGCATATCCCCCCTCAACGTTAGAACGTTCTTTATTTGACGATTTTATATTTCCTACGCAGGACTCGTGATTGCTCTGTAATAGTGCGAATGGATAATGGCACCATTACAGCTGGTGCTATTACAGTCGGCTGTACTTGAGCCGGCTGTACTTGTGCCGGCGGTATTTGTACTCGTGATCCGGCAGACCCTTAAATGCAGTGGTAATAGCGTTACCGCCGGATTTAAGGGTTACCACCAAACTCGTGATGAGGCCCACTGTCTGTATTGCATACTGAATAGCACATTGCCCACATTGTGTATCATACACTGCCTATATTGTCTACTGAACAGCATATTGTCATCACTGTGCACTTTATTGCATGCACTGTGAAGTGGAAATCGTCACCCTACAATTTGCTATGCCCACGCTATGCTACCAACTTGTCCATTTCCATACTGCACCTGCCAGCAAGAAAGCAAATTATGCAAAACTTACTTCGCACTCTCCCATTTATACTCGCTACCGCCAGAACCGACTACAGGCAACCATCTGACTCTGATCAGATGGAGCAACAACTGTGCCCAAACATGATCTCCAACATAGCCGCTGGCGCTAGGATCAAAGCCACCCCTTCCTACCAGCACTGAACTTCAGCAGTCTGGATGCCACACTCAGCCCTATTCCTACCCAACCTACTACCAATTCCACCATGGAATAACAAGGGCACGCCATCTAACTCCACTATCAATAAGAGTACCGCAAGCCGCACTACTAGCCTACCTACCACCGACCATAAGTCTATCGACAGAATTCTATCGACCACTTGCCCTAATTATATTGACAGAAATTTCAGACTCCGGTCTAGGCTCCCACCATTCCTCATGGTCGCACCTCACAGCCAGCATGGCAAACACGGTCCTACACTCTCAAGTAAACTCCACAAGGGATTTTCAGACACGCAACCTACCCAACATAGACAAAACACAAATCAAAAACAACCCACAACAAGCAACAGCCCACTCAACAATCAGAAGCAGTCCATCAAAGGTGCCTTAATAAATACCACGTCCCTTGTAGCCCATGCTACTGAGATTGCAGATATCATTCTGTCCAACAACCTAGACTTCCTTGCAGTTACAGAATACTGGCTTCATGCGGCAGCAGGCACTTCACTTGTACTAGCAGTGCCTGATAATTACTCCATCATTAGAATGGACAGACCCAATTCCAGAGGAGGAGGCAGCGGCATCATATTAAGAACTACGTTAGACATGAGAATAAGCTCATTCAGCTCCCCCTGCAAGCTTCTCTCTGCCAAACTCCAAAAGTTGCACAAAAGTACCACCACAATCCACCTAATATATAAGCCTCCTGGACCCATAGGTTCATTCGAGGAAGACATTATGACTAATACCAAAACAACTTCACAAACCCTAATCCTAGGAGATTTCAATCTAGGCTATAAGGATCCTAATGATCTCCAAGCAATCTCCCTAGCTAATGTCCTGACTGAACACGGACTCAAAACAAATCACCCAACCTACTCGCGAGAAAGGTAGGACCATCGATTGGGTAGCAGATCTAAATTGTAATATCGCAATGAACAAGATTCTATCTCAATTATAGACTGTCCACCACCTTCTTTCCTTTGAGTTTAGTATCAATAATCTACTGAACAAATCGTGCCCCTTGGCACCACTGTGTTCCACTAGAAACGAGCGCAACATTACTGCCGAGGCTATCTTACCTCTGGTAATCCCTGCACTAAGCGCACTACCTATCACAAATGACCCCAATTTATTGGTAGACGCCTATAACGCATCTATGGCCAAAGCTATAGATATAGTCGCACCACTTAAAATACGGAAAGGGAAACCAAGAGCACATATGAATACCTGGTTCACCCCTGAATAAAAAGGTGCTATGATCAGAAAAGAGGAAACTTGAACCACTTTGGAAAAACACCCCGTCATCAGAGAACAAAACCAACATAGCTAATATTACCACCAAATACAAAGATGAGATAATCTGTATTAAGCGGGACACCTTCAACAATAGAGTAAACCAAGCAGGTTCCAGCACTACAGAAGTTTTCAACATATTGAGAGAGCTTGAGAACCCCAACCCACCAATGGATGTATGCCTAAAAGACAAACCTTGGTCCACAAGCATTAAAAATGCGCTCACCAACAAAACTACCGGCCTTCATACTAAAATAGCAGACAAACAGCGTCAATTTATTGATTCTGCCATAACCTCTCCCCCACCTGTCACCCCCCTGCATCAGTCCACAGGGTTCAAATTCTCTAACATATCAGTACCAGAAGTACAAAAAATCATAGCCTTGTTGAAACCATCTAATTGCCAGGGCGATAGGTATCCAGCACAGACCATTAAAGACGCAGCCAGAGACCAGTCCCCATTCATTACTAAATTAATCAGTGCATCATTCTCTAGCAGCACTATACCAAGTGACCTGAAGGAATTGTGGGTACTACCCTTACTCAAAAAACAAATGCTATACCCCACGATCCCCACTAACTACAGACCCATTACCACAGTCCCCTTCTTGTTAAAAATTCTAGAAAGGGTTGCGTACTTGCAAATCCAAGACTATCTAGAGTCTTAATAAACTCATGGGAACACGACAATCTGGCTTTATACCTCAACATGGGACAGAAACTGCCCTTGTCGACCTCAAAAGGCAGATTGACGAACTAAAAGATAAAGGTAACCTCCACATCCTACTCCTCCTGGACCTGTTGGTGGCATTCAACCTTGTCGACCGCAAGGTATTCTGCGATCACCTTGCCATGGCAGCTCACTTTTCTGGGTCCGCTATCACCTGGATTCAATTTTTCCTCAATCATAGGACCGTTCAGGTCTTCTCGCCGTATGCAGCTGCTGACCCCATACCTATCCCCTCTGGCGTGCCACAAGGCTCTTGCGTTTTGCCTACTTTGTATAACATCTTTACACAGCCCTTGTTTGATAAACTGGACCGTCTGGGTGTCACCTACACTAACTATGCAGATGACACCCAGATACTCCTACCCTTGACAGGCACCTATGACATAGATGTACATCGTGTGAACGAAAACTACACCATCATTCAGGCATGGATGGCCGTCCATGGCCTCTGTCTGAATGGTGACAAAACGGAACTCCTCCTAGTCGGCTCACCCATCAACTTAAACAAATTAGGCCCCAATTAAACCTCTATCAACATAGATGGGAATAACATCCCTATCGCCAAAGATGTAAAAACATTAGGCTTCTATCTCGACACCCCTTCCAATTTATCCAAACAAGTATACATGACCGCCTCATCCACCTCTTACACAGGCAAGCAGATAAGGGCCTGCAGACCTCTGCTGTGTACCGAAAGTTGTCTGATTCTAGCCAGAGCACTCATACAGTCCAAATTGGACTATTGTAATGGCCTCTACTTAGGTGCTAACAAGACAGTTACCAACAAACTTCAGATAATGCAGAACAATGCTCTTAGAGCTGCCTTAAATATACCAAGAAGAGAACATATCTCAGCCATCAGAAAACAATGCAAATGGCTTTCCATACAAGAAAAGATTGAACTTAAAACACTAGGGGGTCATTATGAGCTTGGCGGTAAGGGGTTAACGGTGCCGGTAATGGTGCCGGAGCCGTCAACCCCTTACCACCCCATTATGAGTCTGCTCGCCGGACCCGCAAAGGGCGCCTGGTAAAACCAGGTGCCCTTAGTGGGTCCGGCTAGCAGACCAGGCAGGTAACAACGAGCCCGTTAGCTCCCTCCCCATTCCCACTGAGCCCTATGGGGGCTTGAATGGGAATGGGGATGTACCGGGTCCGGGTTCCTTGAATGAGGAATTACCGGGTCCTCCAAGGTTGGAATGGCCCAGTAATTCCTCATTCAAGGAACCCGGACCCGGTACCTAGTAAGGGGGTAACCATGCCGCAAATTGCGGCATGGTTACCTCCAAGGTCGTAATGACCCCCTATGTCTTACCAATAAGGCGCTGAAGCACATAGCCCCTCCGTATCGCACCGAAAAAATTCACACTTAGATCCTCCGCATGAATTACCATATCCTCCAACACCTTTGGTCTAGTGGTCTCCAGATATAATCTGAAGAGAGCAGGTGGGTCAGCTTCCCAGTCATGGCCACCCAACTGTGGAACACAATCCCCTCCGACATTAAATCCATCCAAGTGTTTGCCAACTTCAGGAGAAATGTCATCTCATGGCTACTCAGTAAGAACTAATCTGAATCTCTTTTCATGTTTCTTATCACTAAAATGTATCTGTACCTTTCTATCCATGCATGTATGTACTTTCCATTCTATTCACTGTAATCTGTAACCATCTTCTTATTTCATCAGTGCCCACATACCCGTGGGTCAGGTGCGCTATATAAGAAAATTAAACAAACAAACAAGAAAGTTCAACTTGGCAAAAAAAAAAAGCCAAGTCCCCTCGCCGTCTTTCGCTCAGCATTGCCCAAGTGCAGACCATATAGTTGAACCCTTATGGTCCTTTTTATCGAGGTAACACATCATATGATGGATGGGATCGAGAATAACTGTCAAACAATAAGACCGACTCAGGAAGTTGGCAAATGTCTCTGCTTTATTCTCAATTACCTAAAACTAGGAGTACAACTTACATCAACAGACAACGCACAGCATCATCTCGAAACATTTCATAAAAAACAGTACTTTTATAGCAAATACTTGTCCTACTTGATGTCATACTAGGTGGCAAACTAAGAAAAATCTACATGGAATTGTGATAGGCCCAAGGGGAACATCTAAATATACTTTCTATAAGGTATTGGATTGTGATAGGATCTCTATAGTCAGGTGGGCAAACTTATACCCTTCCTTAGTGCAAATCATCTTAAACGGTTGTTAGAAACATGACACACCATTGGCTCTCAAACTATAAAGCCCTTGATTATACGGTTGCCTACAATTGATTGGCACATGTGTACCCTTCTGGAAAATTTGATTCTCTAGCAGCATGTCAGCTGGTACCCCAGGTGTTGGTGGGTGGACTTGACCGTACATCCCCAACCAATTAGCCCCATCTGTATCATCAATCATGCTGTCTACCATTCATATTGTTTTTGGACTTGGCCATGTAGTCGCTTCTCGTCTCTGGGAATATATGGGAGTGTGAGCATGTGCTTATTAAGGTTCAGGTCTACATGGCCACTTCTATTTATATCCTGGACTCGCATGATCAGACACCGTGAATCGACCCATTTTATAGCATATCATTGTCTCTAATAAAAGAACTTGGAACCCATGGTGTTCTCTCTTTGCAAATTAACAAGGGATGACTCAGTGTTCTAATGTTCACTATTCTTCAGACCGATAACCAGTTTTGGTTGCCTTAGTCTTTGACACCAGGCCAAGCAGTTTTCCTTTGGTCCATCTTCAAGCTTCGGCTCATTTCTTTGCTGCGACACACACACAGCTATCAATCCTCCTTTCTGCATGGATTGATCTTACTAAAGTTATGACATCGAATGCCCAGATTCTTTATACATATATATTGGTGGCACCGCCTGCAGTCTATTCACTACGTATAGCCAGCCTTTACGATTACTTAGCCTACTTGTGCTACAGCATCTGTACAGTTATAAAATGGCTTGCATTTTCTGCAGTGCTTCTCACATGTGCAATCTTCATTTCGCACGTGAGCATCTTCTTAATTCCTTACTTTGCCATCAAGTTCCATAAGGTCTACGCCTTTTCTTCTTCTGCCATCCTTCTCAGTGCGTCACGCTCATCTCTTGTGACGTCACCAGTGTCTCCTTTTCAAGTCTTCACACTTCTTTGGGGTCCTCCCTCAGGAGACCACCATCTCTTTGGGGATACATCACATAGGGTTTTCTCAGTGGATACCTTGTCTCAAGGCTCTTCGTGTAATGGGTACCATTACTGGAGTTGCACATCTTGCAATTTCCGGTTTCCAACATATAGGCAGAATAGGGGCGGGAATTCCTGTAGAGGTATTCAGCCTCTTCTCTTTTCTCACCCCTCTGGTTGATTTATCAACCACTCCTTCACCAACTTCCACATCTTGACATCCATTCTTGAAAAAAATGCATTGTTGGAGTCCACATTTTCACTACTCCCTTCAGGGATTCTGATTTTACATTTTCATCAACACTCCAGGTCATGTAGCTGCACTGGCCATTCGGATTATAGTAGATCCATCGTCGCATGTACTTCTTATGATTCCTTGGAGGCAGGAACCTTGTTCCCTCAGGTGCTACAATGCTGGTCTTTATGCACTGTTATTTCTTCATCTGTCAACTTCTTGGGTCCAAACCCTGATTTGACATCGATCATGATCTTCATTCCTACAGCTTTCTTTGCTGCCTTCTTATACTGGGTGATTATTACCATGATCATGCAAAATCCAAACATCATCACCAGTACTGCTCCCAGGAGGTTGAAGATATTCGCCATCCATTGTGGCACCCATGAGAAGATAGACGCGAACCAGCTGTAATCTGCAATATCTTCTGTCTCATCTTCCAGTGCAGGTTCGTCAGCAACATTATGGCTTCTGTCAAGGTCCCATTCTCGGTCAACTTGAAAAGGTATGAACGTGCAACATGATGGCCCGATTTTAGCGCAAGCACCTCCATCCATTGCTGTGATCATATCAAGGACATATCTGTTCTGGAGGGTCATAAGCCTAATGGCCCTCAATTCTTCCTTGATCGCATTGAATGCCTTTGTGGTAGTGTTAATCATCTGCAGGAGTTCCCATCTGGTAATCTGTAGCCATTTAGCATTGGGCATCATCTGGATCCCTGGCATAAAGATGGTCGTAAAGATCGAGGCAGTTTTGCTGAACAGTCTGTGCTCGTATGGAATAGCATCAAAGGCGTCTATCGATTTTACAGAGAAATAATTCTCCCTCTGTGTCTGGTTGAGGAATTCGGGCGATCTTCTCCTCAAATGGGCATCTGCTTTTGGAAATTCGCCAATGTTCAGATCACTCTTTGGAATCACTAATGCTGGAGCATGGCCAAGTACTAAGGAACACGTTCCTCCCCAATCCTTGGGCAGCGTAGGCTCTGGAACCACAAACCCAATATCAATCCATCAAGACAGCTGTCCCTGCTCCCATACTGGAGACTGCAACTATGGTCTTGCAATGTATGTTATTTCCCACATGCATTCTTCCTTTTTGATGAAAGCACATTGTTGCATTCACCAGCGTAATTACAAACATTGGGCCCGATTCATCTTCTATCCACGTCAGCAGCTTGGCATGTTCAGCCCAGTGACTCAGAAACTCATACTTTACTTTTGTACTTTCCG
Source organism: Ambystoma mexicanum (assembly GCF_040938575.1). Lineage (NCBI taxonomy): Eukaryota > Metazoa > Chordata > Amphibia > Caudata > Ambystomatidae > Ambystoma > Ambystoma mexicanum. The sequence goes on from NC_090926.1 coordinate 721,231,944, forward strand.
CACATAATCTGGTTTCAATAGCTGCACAGGACATCAATCCTTCTTCCCATCCTTTCTTGGACTTCACTTGTCCATAGACTAGCATCTGAGTTCTTTCCCTACACCCAGGCGTCCAAGCTATTTCTGCTTTATCAGGACAGTCCATTCTCTTCATTTCTGTTATGACCACTTCATCCTGTCCTGCCCTAGGGTACGTGCGTATCTTGCTCTTCCATGCAGGCTCCTTTTCCATCTGTGTAGTCTTGATATAATCATCCAGGAATGGAAATTACCATTTTGATCTCCATCACAGAGTGGCCCAATGTGCTTGAAACTGTCCTCGGTTCATGCATGCAGCAAGTTGGCCGAGACATCTGGCATCATACTCTGGTATTTCTCTGGAAATGAAATTATGGGCAGCACTCATGGCATAAGGTACGAGAGCGTAAACCTAAGAACCCTCCTTGGAAGTTTCACTCTTTCACCTTTTTCATGTGTTGATACCACGTTATTACCCTAGTGTGTGGTACTGTCTAAATATGTGTCAATCCCATTATCTACTTCCTCTGTACTGCTCCTGTGTCTTCCTAACATAATGGTTGTAGCCCATGAAAACAATAGAGATTTCAGAAAATTAGCAAGTTCAAGAGATACCAGAGTGGCACAAGTGGTGGGGACTAATAGGTTGGTCTGCAATATACATATGCACAGTTTTGCTTTGTGTCCTTTTGTTTCTTATGATTCACCTTTTCTATTATGATCCAAAAGGAGAACTTATGTTTAATGTTGAACAATAATCCTATTTGTTCCAACACCTCATTAACAAAATGAGGGCCATTGTCGGATTTCAGCACTTCACACACTCCCCATCTTGGGAAGACTTCAAGTACTAAAAACGTCACTGCGCAATTGGCATCATGGTGGGCACAAGGACCTGCTTCGATCTACCTGGAGAAGGGACACACCACCACTATCAGATACCTGTATCCATAACATACATGCAGCATATCAACATAATCAATAAGTAAATCCTGAAAAGGACCATTCGGTCGAGGAATAACTCCTCAAATCATTCGCAGTGTATACCCAGCGGTAAATCTTTGACATACGATACCGTTTACTAAATAAAATGCAATGTGTTCTAACAGGTTCGGTACGAACCAGTCTTCTGCAATAGTTGAAGCAAGACTTTCCCTTGTTACATGTGCAGGGTAGTGCAGCTGTACAAGCCTATCTTTAACAATGCTACTGGCATCACCAGCTTTCCAGTGCCATCTTTTCACCATAATTCTTCTGTGGGGGATAAAGAACATCCCTTCGCTTCCATAATTCCTGCTCTTCCTGTGGTTCACTGCCTTGAATCTCCATTAACTGAGCTCTTGGTAAATGATTAAATCCTTCATTCACTACCATAATTGTGACTTCCTTCTCCTTAACATCTGTAGCATCAAAACTTGAAATCCCTTGTGAATACGCAACCCTTTTGGCCTCTGCGTCTGCAGCTTTTTTCCCGTAAGAGATAAAGTTAGTTTGCGCTCCGAATTTAACTATCGCTATGGCTACAGGGAGTTGTAGTGCTTTAATAAGCCTGTCCAATAAGGATGCATGCTGCACTGGAGTGCCGTCTGCTCGGAGGTGGCCCCTCCTTTTCCAACGTTCTAAACTTGCGTGAACGGTTGATGTCACATAGGCAGAGTCACTGCACACTGTCACTCCCTGGCCTACATGTTTTTCGAGTGTGACAATAAGTGCTACCAATTCTGCTGATTGCGCTGAAAAGTGAGATGGCAGTCTTGCACTTACTAAAAATCAAACTTGCCATTTGCGCTGTGCCTCACTAAAGCTGCGCCAGAATGCCCTTCTCCACTTGTTTGATACATTATCGAAGAACCATCATTAAAGAGAATTTCCCCCTCCTGATAATGCGTTTTCTTTTATACGCGGTATGTCATCATAGAACTCTACATAATTTGCACAATCATGCACATGCTCGCCCTCTGCCACTGGATCAGCTACAAAGGTGGCAAAGTTTACTATTTTACATATGACTATTTTAATCACTGGATTTGATATCATTACTTCATATACAGAAGCTCTGTGAGATGTCAATGTACCCTTGGGTTTCTCCATAACGGCAAATAAAGCATGTTCCACAAAAAGCATCACAGAACAACCCATTACAATACTTGTATATTTCTCATTTGTGAACACAGCGGCTGCCAATGATTGTTCACAAAGAAAATGCCCTTTCATAACTGGGTCTGAACTCCCACTGTAATATGCCAGAGGGGTGTTCCCTAATGTAGTCCTCTCCGTTAACACTGCTGTCATAACTGTCCCATTTGTATGTGAAAACAAGAAAATCCCCTCAGCATAATTGGGAATTCCTAAAACAGGAGCTGTACAAGTTGCTTTTTTTAATTCTTCAAACCTTCCCTCCATTTCCTCAGTCCATTCCATTTCCTCTTTATTCACCTGTGCTTTCTTTAAAGTTTGCAAAAGGGGTCTTGTGTATGAACTATAGTCAAATAGCTATGCTCTTGCATAATTACACAATCCCAAAAACTGTTGCATCCGTTTCACTGTGTGTGGTTAAGCAGTTTTCATGATCGCTTCTGCTCTTTCAGGCGTTACCCTCTTTCCCTCATGTGAGATCAACTGGCCTATGTACAACACTTCTTCTTGACAGTACTCTAACTTCTCTTTGTCTACTTTATATCCTTTGTCTGCTAAAATAGTCATCAGCTGAATCACATCTTGTCTGCACTCTTCTGTTGGGCTACAAATCAGAATGTCATCTACATACTGTATTACAGAGCTTTTCAAATCAATATTGCCTAGCTCCACCTGTAGGACTCTATTAAAGATCGATGGAGACTCACAGTACTCTTGAGGCAAACAAGTATGTTTCAGGTGAATTTGACCACAAAAGTGATGGGTGGAAGGTTTCGAATTAATCTAAACCACTGGCAATTGCTCTGGGCAACCTTCCACACCACCGTTTTTTAGCCCGTCTGCGCCATTGCAAAAGGGGACCAGCCATGTGCAAATCAGTCAGCAGCTGCCGCCACCGAAGGTAGCAGCCCAGCCCGAACTGCTAGGCCAGGTCCCCTTCGCACAGAAAACCAAGCAACCCCAGACATGTTTCGGCCTTGTTGGACCTCCTCAGTGAGGTGCAGCCTGGTTCCCTGTGGCGCAGCGAGCAAGGGACCCACGTCTGGGCATACCCTCTCTCACAAGGAGAAACATACTGACCACAAAAGTGATGGGTGGAAGGTTTCGAATTAATCTAAACCACTGGCAATTGCTCTGGGCAACCTTCCACACCACCGTTTTTTAGCCCGTCTGCGCCATTGCAAAAGGGGACCAGCCATGTGCAAATCAGTCAGCAGCTGCCGCCACCGAAGGTAGCAGCCCAGCCCGAACTGCTAGGCCAGGTCCCCTTCGCACAGAAAACCAAGCAACCCCAGACATGTTTCGGCCTTGTTGGACCTCCTCAGTGAGGTGCAGCCTGGTTCCCTGTGGCGCAGCGAGCAAGGGACCCACGTCTGGGCATACCCTCTCTCACAAGGAGAAACATACTGACCACAAAAGTGATGGGTGGAAGGTTTCGAATTAATCTAAACCACTGGCAATTGCTCTGGGCAACCTTCCACACCACCGTTTTTTAGCCCGTCTGCGCCATTGCAAAAGGGGACCAGCCATGTGCAAATCAGTCAGCAGCTGCCGCCACCGAAGGTAGCAGCCCAGGTGAATTTGATGCAACGTAAACAAAGTCAAATCTTGTCAATCCTTATGCAACGGGATTGAGAAATACACATTCTTCAAACCAATCACCGTAAAATATTGCGCTTCTACTGGTATACTGCATAGTATCATCGCTGGATTAGGAACTAAAGGAAATTCTGCCTCTACAATCTGGTTAATCAGTCTCATATCTGTTACGTGGGACCCTCCCATGTGGGTTTCCCCTTTAAGGGGATGTGTCCCTCCCCCGTGTATTGCCCCTTTAAGATGGGCCATGACTGTGTCATGGCCCAAGTTAATAAAGGGAGCCCCTGCAGGCACGTGAGACAGAACGGCTGCAGACTCCGTGGAAGGTTGGTTTGAGTCCGTGTCTCCTTGATGATGTAGGCCGCAGGCCTACCTGTGGGAGGTACAGGCCTGCAGGCCCTGTTGACATGGGACCCTCGTGCCAGGACGGTGGCCGAGATCCGCATGGTCAGGACCCTGGCAGGCTGTGCCCCCACCCGGATGGCGCTGGTGTCCCATAGCGCCGCGGGGCCTGCCGGATGGACATGGCAGGCCCCAAACTCCCACAGGCGCTGGGCCTGTTTGGGTGCTGTGAGGAAGCAGCACCCCAGGGGCGCCTGCCATATGGACCTGGCAGGCGACCCCCAACAAAGGCGACGAGGAGTAAAGGCCCCGCGTGGCCCGTGGTGAGGAGCTGCCCCTCCCTCGCTCGCGCCTGGGCGAGACGGCGAGCGGTGTGAGTCTGCGCCCCCACTCCGTGTGGAGCGAGGTTGCCCCATGGCGTCAGCCGCCACATCAAGGAGCTGGTGCTCCCCTCCTGTCGGAGGGAGGTGAGTTGCCCGCCCCGCCCCCCCGTTGAAGGCGGCATCGATCGTGTGGGGAGGAGGGTGAGCAGCCCCTCCTCACCCGGAGGCCGCACAACATCGGGCGGCTTGGTGCACGCAGCATCAGCCGCGCTGCGAACTGGAGAGCGGCCTCGGCCGCACGAAAATGGTAAGCGGCATCGGCCGCGTGAGCACTGCCCCCCCCAGCGACAACAAGAAGAACGGGTATCTGAGCCCGCGATGGAGGGGAGGTGCGCCCCCCCGCAAAGAAGATGTGAAGTGACATCCACCGCGGAGGGGGAGGAGCAGCAATTTTCAAAAAAAAATTGCAAAAGGAAACTTTTGCCAGCGGCGGCCCATCCAGAATCCGGGCCTGCTGCAGCAAAAAAAAAAAAAAAAGGGAAAGGATGCCTGCTGGAAGACAGCAGGGCTCGGAGGTCTCCGGTACAGTGGGTCCTCCCCGGCGAGAGTCCTGCGGGTGAGCCCCCCCTGGCCGCGGCCCTCTGCGTGGAGGGTGCTCGTGCGGCCGGTGGGGGAGCCATCCTACCCCTGTGGCATCTGAGCTGTTTGGGGAAAGAGAGAGAGCCAGCCTGCCCCCGCCGGTTTCCATCGTGCCGGCAAAGGAGAAGTGATACCTCCCGCCTGGGGTGGGTTGGGTCATGCTGCGGCTCACCCCAGCAGCACGCCGCCGGAGGGGACGACTGTGCGACCCAATGGAGAAGTAATGAGCGGCATCCGCCGCGTAGGGAGAAGCCGTGCTGCCCTGCCTCCTCCCCTGTGAAGAGGCAGAACACCCGCTGCCACGACCGAGGGGGGGGGGGTGGAGATGCCCCAAGGCAGCAAAAGACAGTGGGCGGAGGAGCCCTGTCGGTGATCCTGCCTGGCCGTGGGCCTCTGCACTGAGGGCACTTGTGCTGCCAGGGGGGAACCAACCTGCACGTCATGGCAGTCTCCGCGGCAACAGAGAACATAAACGTGAAAGTTCTCCGGTGAGCAGTGTGATGAAGATAAGCTCCAGCCGAACGAAGGAAAATAGTCCCGCATTTGCTGGCGCCATGAGACCGACAGAGCCCCGATTGATTCTGGGCCGCCTGCGGTGGAGGACTACCGTGAGAGGCAGGTTTGGAATTCCGAGCACTGCTGGCCATTAACAAGTGCATGAAGAGCGGCGTGGCCGTGCAGAGCACAACAAATGCTGGAAAAATAAAATAAAGAAATCCACAGTGAAGACCTGCTACAGCAGTTGGAGGAGCACAGTAGAAGGCACCCCGGCTGCATCTGCTGCCAGACCTACTTGAGAGGTAGCACCTGTGGAGTGATGGCGAAAATGAGAGACTCCAGTAGACACCCGGACCGTGATGCAGAAAGGAAAGAAGCATGCACGCTCCGCAGGAGCTGATGATGAGGGCGAAATAGTACCAGCGAGGCCCCGGAACAAGAAAGGTGGCTAGCCTGTGCCAGAGGCGCCCCATTGGATGATCCTGGGGGGCGCAACCGGTGCTGAGCCGACAAGACACCAAGCAGAACTAGTGCACCAGCACCAACTGGGACCGCGGCACCTCTGGAGATGGGGACTCCACCCTCAGGCTCCTCTGGGTTCCAAGCCAGGGCAGTGGTGTGTCCTGCGACCCATGCACTGTGCACGGCGGGACACTTAGAGAAACCGAACGTCCCTGCGCACCTGCAACCCCAGTACCATCCTGCACTGGGGAAGAGGCGCCACGTGCCACCAGGTGTCCAGAAAGAATGACCCTCACCATGCAGTGGGGAGTCCCAGGCAGCCGGCGAGTCCAACACGAGTCCATCACGGTCAACCTGTGTGCGGCGTAAGTGGCCCCACACTGCGCCACTGCAGTCACCCAGCCCATCCTCCTGGGGCCCTGCCTGCCCGCCGGTCTGCCGCCCGCCAGGAAAGTGATGACTGGCTCCAGTCGGGAGCAGCATACTGAGGGGGCAACTATAAGGCGCTTCACACCAGAGCAGAGATGAGGAGGCCAGTTTACTCCACAGGCACCGACAAGCAAGGCAGGCCGGGATGAGCCCGATACATCCAGTGGAATGTGAGTAATCACTTATTCCGGGTCAACACATGTCACAGTGCAGAGCAGATTCGTCAGCATCACATCAGAACTCCAAGTCCTGGGTGCGTGAGCGCACTGCACTCAGAGCATCGTACACCTCACTACCAATGGAATGTCCAAGAGGCTGCACACGATGGACAAATGACTCTCTGCATCAAAGACTGCCCTGTGCAACTGAAGCGTGGCATTGTTCCAGCGCCAACTGTAGCCTCACTGTGGCCGACGTGGTCACCTTCAGGCCCCGTGGGTGGGGGTCACTGCCATGAGCACTAGGACATCCTGCGTTCTGTGCAACCCCGGCGCTATCAGGTGATCCGAGATGGTAGCTCACACCACGCACCTGGAATGCCAATCCTGCCCAGCGTTGGCCGCCAGACAAGAGCTGGTGCACTGTTACAGCAGTCGGAAGGGAAGGCTAACCAGCAGAGTAACGAATATCTCCGGGAACGGTGCCATCAGTACACAGGCCACCCTGCCTACCATGCTGGTGGCCATGACTGCCTGCCACTGAGGACACCCTGGCGGCCTGTCGCTAAAGACACCCTGCACGCTATGCCATCGACGGACCAGGCTAAACAGGGCTTCGGGGAGATACCTACCGGACCCCCTGAGTTCAGCCAGGCAGCCCTGGGCCCCAACACCAAGAATCAGTGCATCAGTCAAGGGATGGGTTGCAGCTCATCATGAGTGCTTGTGCGCCCTCCTGTGCTCCTGGAGGAAGGACATGTGCCAGATCGGGAGAACATTGCTGACGAACGGGGTGAGCGATGTCCTGTCAACCCGTACCCCATCAACAACCCTGTGCCCCATCAACATCACATGGAGTAGCCTGGCTGCCCCGTGACCGGCGTCTCGCTGCTCTGCTGTGAACATCAAGAGACCATGCCGAGGTGGCCCCTGGCACGTGCCAGGTGCGGCTTTTTTGTCGGCCGTGAACTGTACCATCAATGGACCTGGACTTGGGATGTGACTCCTGAACGGACGCTGATGGAAGAGGAACTGGTCGTCTGCCGGTCTGCAGTTGCTTAAAGAGAACTCAGTAATCCTGTGTGGTTGAGGCTGTGAGCCTGCATAGTAACTACATGCTCTAGGTGGTCTCAGTAAATAACAATGAGGTGAGACTGTGATCCCGTAATTGCGAGGTGTGCATGTGGTGCCAGCCTTTCACCATGGCGTTGTTTGTGTAGTTGCCATTCCGAACCCCAGGTTAATAAAGGGTCTTGCAAACTGTGGTGGATCTGCCTGTGGTCCTCCAGCAGCTCATCGGCCACCATGATCACCTATTTGAGCATGTTTAGAAACGGAGGAGTATACTTTATATCTGTAACTGTTAGCGTTAGCTAGGTATGTGTCAGTGGCATATCATATCTTCGGTCTACCCTGCAAGTACTGATTGATACGTACTTTGTTGTTCTGTAACTGGTGGGAGGCATGTGTGTTTTAGCTACGTGTGTTTGTTCGTTATGAAAAAGGAGGAGTGTTACGTGGGACCCTCCCATGTGTGTTGCCCCTTTAAGGGGATGTGTCCCTCCCCCGTGTATTGCCCCTTTAAGATGGGCCATGACTGTGTCATGGCCCAAGTTAATAAAGGGAGCCCCTGCAGGCACGTGAGACAGAACGGCTGCAGACTCCGTGGAAGGTTGGTCTGAGTCCGTGTCTCCTTGATTATGTAGGCCGCAGGCCTACCTGTGGGAGGTACAGGCCTGCAGGCCCTGTTGACATGGGACCCTCGTGCCAGGACGGTGGCCGAGATCCGCATGGTCAGGACCCTGGCAGGCTGTGCCCCCACCCGGATGGCGCTGGTGTCCCATAGCGCCGCAGGGCCTGCCGGATGGACATGGCAGGCCCCAAACTCCCACAGGCGCTGGGCCTGTTTGGGTGCTGTGAGGAAGCAGCACCCCAGGGGCGCCTGCCATATGGACCTGGCAGGCGACCCCCAACAATATCTTGTATGAATCTCCAAGACCCTCCCTTTGATTTCTTCACAGGGTACACGATTAATCCAACGGTACCAGAATACTGTGCTCCATCAGTGCTGAAATGGTCTTAAAAATTCCCTCATTTGCCTCTCCAGACATTGGGTACTGTCTTGCTCGAGGTAAAATTGCTCCTGGTTTCAGCTTTATTTTAACCTCCCCTACTCCCTTCAATAGGCATACATCATAAGGGCCTGTAGTCCATAAAGAGCTTGGCACTTTCTCCAAGTCTTCGTCAAAAAACACTGGGCACTGCCGCACTATCGCCATACGCTGTGGGATCTCCCTTTTCTCTATTCTGATCCAATATGTAATGCTCATAAAGAACACTACTTCATTTTCTACCTGGTCATTCCTAAACATGTCGTCAGTGATGTCAGTCAATCTGCACCCTTCCTCAATGGCAATCACTGTTCTCCATGGCTTACCCTCATCATCCGTTCCTTCGAGCATTGCCATTTCCCCTAATACTATGGCTGCATCTAACTCTGGAGATTGTCTGTCCCCCCTCTTCGTCCATAGGTATCTGTGGTCTAAACAAAAATTAATCAGGTATTCTCATAGTCTTTCCTACTAAGCCAGGTAGTCATGTTCACAGAATGCTCACCCCATAAAGAAAAAATTATAAGTTACTCACGGTAGTGATTAACATACTCTTAGATCTTAGTGCCCTTTCCTCCATACTGCTCAAGGGACAGGAGACGTAAACTTTTTCACCAGAGAAAACCTTCCCCTTCAAATTTAGAGGCACGTGGGGGTGCGGTCCAGGGCACATACGCTCCCCTGACTCTGCCCTCCGGTGCCACACCTCAGTCTCCATTGACGCGTCGACAATCGATTTAACATTGCCTAATGACACCAGTATTATTAGGGGGAGGTTGGTGGGACGAATGGAGGAAAGGGGACCAAGGACTAAGAATACGTTAGTCAATACGGTGAGTAACTTATAATTACTCTTACGTCCCTCCCCTTTCCTCCATACTGCATGGGCGATTACAGCTGAATGTAGCCCCATGGTGGAGAGGAGATCCTCCTTAAGCAAATAGGTTCCTGAGAACCACCTGTCCGAAAGCGGCGTCAGATCTAGAGCCGGCATCTAAACAGTAATGCTTGCAGAAAGACGAGGGAATGGCCGCCCTGCTTATGACTTGCCAAGGGACATGGCGCTGGAATGTGATGGCTGTTGCCTTGGCCCTGACTGCGTGGGCATGCATGTTGCCCGGAAGAGGCTTGTGCTGGCCCTCTTATGCTTGTTTTATGGCAGAGACCATGCAACGGGATATGGAGGCCTTGGAGGCCTGATCTTGAGCCTCTGAAGGTGACAAAAAGGGTATCCAATTAGCGGAAGCCCTTGGTCCTGTCCAAGTAGAACTTCAGGGCACGCCTGACATCCAGGCAGTGCAGCACTCTGTGCTTCGTCCTTAGGATCGGCAAAAAACATAGGAAGGACTATTTCCTCATTCAAGTAGAAAGCAGACGGCACCTTGGGCAGGAATGCTGGGTGTGTCCGCAGGACTAATTTGTCCCTGGGAAAGGTAGTATATGGTTCTGAGGCGACCAGCACCTGTATCTCGCTGACTTTAAGAGCCGAGGTGAGGCCGACCAGTAAGGCCGTTTTGATGGTGACCAGCCTCATGTCTGCGGACCCCGTTGGCTCAAAAGGTTAGTGTGCGAGGGCACCCAAGGCTATGTTAAGGTCCCACATGGGGTGCGGCCTCTTGGGACGTTTATACACAGGGGACTCGGTTGGACTCAGTCCTGGTGCCTTTGGCACCAGGCTCATGTAGAAACATCAGCAAGACTCTTTATTATGGGCAGGAGTGCTTTTCAGGAACTTTCCATGTGTGTGCAGTCAGTCCGGGTGTGGCTTTCCATCTTGAGCTGCATGTGCAACTTCAAGGTGTGGCAAGCAGAACCGAACAAGCGGGCGTGGCCTTAAGAGCTCAGCTATAAAAGCCAACCCAATCCCAAGGTGCACACTTCGCGTTAATCTGCATTCGCATGCAGCGTAACGCTCATCGCCGACTGGGATAAAGCAGCACTTACCTTTGGGAATCCAGTCTCCTGCCCATACGCTTACCTCCTGGAGTCAGCATTCACCTGCATTAGTCACCGCTGAGCCTGGCGTCCATTCTTCATCCTCCGGAATGCAGGACTTCAGCTCTGGGCACCGCAGCATGACATCATCTTCATCCTCCGGCACGCAGAACTTCAGCTCTGGGCACCGCAGCATGACATCTTCATCCACGAAGGCGGACCCGGTAAAAGGCAAGGTTAGACATTACAAACTTTCAATTTGAGATCACGCTTTCAAAATTCTTTGCGCTTAGCTGTAAAAAGATCACTTACCTGCTGCTGGACCACCGCGGGATCCTCCGCTCCTCATTTGGAGCCACCTCGTGCTCTGTAGCTCTGCTGGGCCACAATCACACCTATTTGGGAGAAAGATAGTTGTTATTACAGAGCTGACAACAGGCTGTGAGAAGGACAATACAAATACTTTAAGACAAAGGGAAAACAGAAAGACACCAGAAAGGCGTGGAACAGTCACAGCTGGACTGGACACTGCGTATGAAGGACTAGTGAAGGAACTCAGTCCTCATCCTAAATGCACCCCTGCCCGAAGTAGTAGGACGGAGAGCTCACCATTAATAATCTACCGGAGCAGTGTTCAAATTCATTGCAGCAGCCCACAGCCTATTTGCAGCGGGAGAAAGCAGACAGGGGGGGTTCTACTTCCTGGGAGGGCTGCAACCGTGCCCCAACGTCCCCGCAGAGACCAGGTGAGCGCAACAATTGGAGGATGAGAAGCTCCCCTCCTCCGAGTGCCTGTAAGCCACGATGGCTGCGAAGTATGTACGCCAGGTGTCCACCTGGACCCCCGAGTGGGTGCGGTGCACTGAGAAGGAGAGCATGTTGTCCAAAGTACATACCAGGGGGTCGATTTCCTTGGAGTCTGCCCAGTGGCAGAACCTGGTCCACTTACTTTTATACTGAGCCCTGATAGCCTTGCTCCTAGCGCCCTGTATGATTTCCAGATTAGCCTGGGAGAGCCTGAGGTGCTGCAGCGTTACCTGCTCAGGCACCACGCTGTGAGGGCTAGTTTCTGAGGCATGGGGTGGATGACCCTGCCCCCCCCGCTGCGCCAGAAGAGTGCTGGGCCCGTCGGGAGGTGAATCGGAGGCATCTCAGAGAGGCTGAACAGCTCCGAAAACCATGGACTGGCCAGCCACCATGGAGCTATTAGAATGATGTTGAATTGGCGAGACTCCTTGATCTTGCAAATCACTCTGTGAATCAGCAGAGTGGGCAGGAAGGTGTAAGCCGTCATGCCGTTCCACTGAAGCCGAAATGTGTCGCCCAGCGAGACCCTGTCCCTGCCAGGGCACTTCTTGTTGTGCCAGGTGGCAAAGAGATCCTCCTGGGGATGACCCCACCTGTTGAACATCTCCTGAATTACTAGGTTGTTTAGCTGCCACTCTTAATTGTCTGCTCCTAACCTGTCCGCCTCCAGGTTGGATTTCTACGGGGAGGTGGATTGCCGTGAGGTAGATGTCGTTTTCCAGGGCCCACTCCCACATGCTGATTGCCAGTCTGCACAGTGGAGGGGACCTGGTGCCTCCCTGCTTGTTGATGTAGTACATGCTGGTCGAGTTGTCTGTCTGGATGAGGACAACCTTGCCCCTGAGAAGTGGTAGGAATGCTCTGAGCGCTAGCCAGATGACATTCAGCTCTAACCAATTGATGTGGTATTCCTGCTCCTGTTAAGTCCAGGTGCCATGGACCGAGAGATCGTCCAAGGTGGCTCACCAACCCTCGAGCGAGGAGTCTGTAGTAATGGTGACCTGCAGGGTGGGCGGCCGAAAGGGCTTGCCCGTCCACAGGTTGTAGTCCTTGGACCACCATTCTAGGTCTGGGTGGAGAGATGGAGGAACGTTGTTCATCTCAGATTGGGAGCCCCGCTCCTGGTTCCATGAGGCCATGAAGTGCAGCTGAATCCTCCTCATCCTCAATCTCAATCTCGTGTGTGGAACGGCTAATAGGACCACCACCAAGAGACCCAGGAGGTGCTGGTACCACCAGGCAGAGTTCACCTCTCTGCTGAGGACGTGGGTGGTGGCCTTCTTGATGGCCGAGATCTTGTCCTCCGACAGGAATCCCTTCTGGGAGCACGTATCCTAGATGAGACCCAAGAATGGCAGAGTCTGCGTGGGCTGCAGCTGCGACTTCTTGAGAATGAGCGAGAAGCCCAGATCGTGCAGTGTGTTCATAAGGGCGTGGGAAGAGAGGTGAACTGCTTCCGGAGATGTAGCCCTGATGAGCCAGTCATCAAGGTATGGGTAGATGTGGAGGCCCTGCGCTCTGAGGCGGTTAGCAACCGTATTCATGAGACTGGTAAAGACGCTGTGGGCCGAATTGAGGCCAAAAGGAAGGACCTTGTACTGAAAATGGTAGCCCATGATCCTGAACGGTAGGAAAGAATGATGGGGCTGCCAAATTGGGACGTGTAGATATGCATCCTTCAGATCCAGGGAGCACATACAGTCTCCCTTGCACAATGTTTCCGCTATAAAAGCTGGCGTAACCATCTTGATTTTTTGTAGGGGTAAGGAGAGGTTGTGGGTGGAAAGGTCCAGCACAAATCTCAGACCCGCCTGGTTCTACTTCTGAATGGCGAAAATCCTGGAGTAAAAGCCCAATCCTCGCTGGGAGGCTGGAACTTCCTCCACTGCCTGGCTCTCTACTAACAACCGGATCTCCACCAGAAGGGTTGCTGTCCCAACCTTAGGGAGTGGAGGTGAGGAGGGAGGAGAGGCTGGGATAGGAAGGTGGTACCCCGTGGATACTACGAAGAGCATCCAGGGGTCCACAGCATTCTGGTGCCAGAAATGTGCATGGAGAGCAAGCCTACCCCCCACTGGAGACACGTGGACCCGAAGGGGCGTGTCATGCATTCTTTCTCTTGGAGGCTGTCGTGGAGGAAGGGGACTGGAAAAAGCCCTTTCTCCCCCCCACCCCTTTTTGTTGCTTGTGCCAGTTCTGAGATGGCGAGCGGTCTGGCTACCTGGATCTCCATTCCCAGAAGCCGTGGAACCCTCCATACGTACGCCCCCTGTAGGAGCACTGCTGTGACTGGGTGTAGGACTTGGGCGTGGTCTTTGTCAAGATGGATAAAGACTTGGCCGCTTGTGAGCTGTTTTTCTTCTTGTCCAGCTCTTCATCCGTGGTGGAGTGGAAGAGGTCCCCCCACCCCCTCGAAAGGTAGATCTAATATGCGTTCCTGGACGTCAAGGTTGAATTTCATGGCCCGGAGCCAGGCGGTCATTCTCATGTACGTGGTGATACAGATGGCATAGCCAGAAGTGTCAATATTGGCCACAGTGGATTCCATGAGGTCCTGCTCCACCAGCTTGGCCTCTGCCAGCCCTGCCTTAAAACGTGATTGGCTCTGCGTAGGGAGTTCCAGGAGGAAGTCTGCAATTTCCCACCATAACCTTTGGTTAGCTGCAGCCAGCATGGCATCAGCGTTGGCCTGTCGAAGATGTAGGGATGCGTTGGACTAGAGTTTCTTTCCATACGCCTCCAAGATCTTCTCCTTGCCTAGCAGAGCCGCAGAGGAGGAGGCCGAGGGAGACTGAGGCTTGGAGTATAGTGATGTCGCAGTGATCACTGAGGAGTGTAAAGATGGGCGGGGAGCAAGAGTGTATCCCCCTCCATCTGCTGTACTTTGCATCCAGGCGTCGATTGACTGGCTGTGCTGAGTGGGGCTTAGGCCAACCCTTCTTGGCCAGGGAGACTACATTGGTATGCAGAGGAATCCCCATTTTGGCAGAGGGGGGTCGCGTGAGGACTTCAGCCAGAGCCCCCTCTGCCAGCTGTTCAACCTCGGGCTGGGCTAGGCCCAGGTATTCCGCCAGCCCAGCAAGACATTCGTGGAAGGCCCTGGCTGGGGATGGCGTGTCTGGATCCTCCTCGTCATCCGTGTCCTGTGGATTAGGAGGATCCTGCGGAGGTGGAGGAGTAGCTGGAGCTGGAGGATGGTGCACAGGGACCGCAGCCGAAGGCTGGTACGAAACCGCCTGAGGAGTCAGCTAGGGAGCTGGGGGCAGTGGCTGCACCGGAGCAGGGGGAGCCGGCAGAGGCACTTGTGGTGCTGCTAGTATAGGTGGGAGCACTTCCCTGATAGCGTCCTTGAAGATACCCCCATCCGAGGTGACTTCATAAACCTGAGGAACCTCTCGAAGAAACCCTCTTCACTGGCCTGAGTGGTGGTAGGGGGTACTGATGGGGTAGCTGGGGACTGCTGGGGTCACTCCATACCCTGCCCGTGTGGATGCAGTGGGAAGCTGCCCTGCGCATAAGAAGGATACGCTGTCGGCCACGTAGCTGGTTGAGGCAAGTCCTACCTTGACACTCTTTTTTTAGCCGAATTCCTGGAATGGCATCGAACAGGTGTCTGTCTGGTGCAGTGGCCATCTTGTCAAGCTGCCTGCCACGTTCCTGCGACATGTTGCTCGGCGGGCCCAGCCTCCTACAGGACTCTTGTATGTGGATCACAAGGCCTGCCCTGCTCCTCGGGCCTAGGCCCGCTAGGTGAGACACACTCAACCCAGGGGTCAGTAGAGCTGCATTTAGGCACCCCCTCAGACATATTGCCGGTACAAGGGCAGAGCCCCTCAGATGACAATCCGGTACAAGAACCTTCCGGTCCCTCAACACTGCCCCCGGGAGGATCCGAGGATCCCTCCACCCGAAGGCCGGTAGCTGTAGCAGTCCCGGTGCACATGCCGGTAGAAGGACCTGGACGGTCCCTACCGAGCGGGAGAGTCCTTGGAGAGGAGTCACCTCCGTGGGGTGCGATGGAAAAAAGCAGCTCCTCCTTGGGTCTGGCTCAATGTTTCACGAAGTTCTTGAGGTCCTCTGGAGGCGACTTCTGAAAGAGCTCCCTCCACCTGGCTAGTCTGTTCTTCAGCGCTTTCGATGACAGAGATCCACGCGCTGTACAAGCTTGCCAACCGTGGTCTGGACCAAGGCAACGTAGGCAGAGGGCGTGGGGGTCTGAAGTTGGGAAGAGCTCATTTCAGGATGGACACCTGCTGAACCTTGTGGAAGTCGACATGGAGTGGAGCGTGACGTCGGAGGACCAAGTACCTGATGATAAAAGACAAAAAACAAAGACAAAGAGACAAAGTATCCGTGTGTGGAACTACATGGCCAAAGACAAACCCAGGAGAGCGGTGAATTCAGCCAGTTCCCGTCAGCGCGGAAAAAGGGACTGAGGTGTGGCGCTGGAGGGCGGAGTCAGGGGAGTGCATGCGCCCTGGGTTGCACCCCCGCCTCTAAATGTAAAGGGGAAAAGTGTTTTTTCTGGTGAAAAACGTTCCGTCTCCCGTCCCTTGGAAGGGACGCCCGTGCAGTATGGAGGAAAAGGGACGGGGCACAAGAGTACTTCTGGTTCTAGCGGCACACCTTGCAGAGCCATTTGCCTTGTAAATGCCAATATAAATTTGCCCACATTCATTTAGTGTATCTCATGAGTGGAGCAAACTATACCTTCGTCAGTAAAAGAAATTGTCAAATTGAGTTATCATTAGGTCTCTTCTCAAAATATTAACTGATGTCTGCCGTGAATACAACAATTCAACAGACATGTCATACTCTCCTATGGCGACTGGTAATTCATCAGTAAAAGGAACTCAACTCGTAGCTCCAGTGAATCCTTGAGCATTTATGGCAATTCCGGCATTGGATATTTTCCCTCTCGTATACACGAGTGTGTAGCTCATGTCTACTAGAAACGAAAAAGATTTGCCTCCTATCGTCACATCAACCCTTGGTTCCTCTTGAGTGTCTGGTGTCACAGTTTGTACCAAACACATCAAGCCGCCCTGTGAGCTGTCGGATTGTGGATACATGCATACCCCTGTACCTGTAAAGGGATTCCCTCCTACTACAGTGACACCCCCTATTCTAGATGTCATAAATTGTCCTATGTTTGCATTCTGCTGTATCTGCATGGGAGCATGCTGTGACTGCCCTTGTGGGATATTCAATGGTGCTTGCTGTGCCTGTTGTATTTTCGGCGCTTGTGCCCGATACACTGTCTGATCCTGGGCAAACTCTTCCCTAGCTTGTGAGCTATGTGCAGGAGGATAAGTTGCCACCTGTCTTGAGAAGTGACCATTTTGTACATAACAGTGGCTGCGTGCAATGTGCCCTGTCATCTCACATGTCCAACACACAGGAGGAACCAGCCTAACTAGTTCCCCTTGGTTAAACCCTCCCTGCACATTCTGGCTCTCATTCTGTGCACTCTGAAACCCACCTTGATTGTTTTGGAATCCACCCCTTCCTCTGTAACCCATGCCTCTACCTTGTGGTATGAACCCATTCCGTCCCTGGTCCATTGGGTGCTGATTACTTGCCTGCGATTTACCCACTGTTTGCTGTACTCCTAACCCTTTTCCGCTCGTCAATACCGCCCCTTCTATGACATATTTTGGCTTCCTCAATTTGTCTAGCATGGTCTTTCTTTTTATTCTTCTCCTGTAACAGCCGACAGTGATTCACTATACTCAACTGTATCTCAGGCCACCGCTTTGCTTCCATTCCCATTTGCTTTTGAGTTGCTTCTGTACCTGCTCAGGCAATCCCTGACACAAAATGTGGTAAAATACTGCCACTGTTTTTCCCCATGGCTCACGTGTTTCAAGAGTGCAGCGCTCCTAAATATCCTGAATGTAAGCAATTGGATCCTTATCCTCTTTCAGGTCATAATTGCACCCATGTCCGATACGTCGGGATGCTGGACTCAGAGCCCTCCAGACGTCTGCCCTACAATTATTAAATGGCGCTGCATCATGCACTGTGTTTTGTGCCGTGACACTCGAATAACCGGCTCTCATCCAGATGTCATCTGCTCTTTTCCCAAGAATGGCTGCTAGGAGACCCTTAATATCCCATATCCCATATTGCTAAGGTATTTCCTCCTGTCATTTTCACCCGCCATTAAACTGGGTAGTTTGTACCTCAAATTATCCTTATCCTTCTGTGGCCACATAATATACTGTGGTCTTGCTCCTCCTTTTTCCAGTAAGGGAAACTGCATAAATCCTAATCCGCAATCGGCTCCCATCCGTTGCCTATCCATAGCAGGGACAATGCTTCCAGATCGCCTTCTTCCTAGCAGTGACCTAAACCGATTTACATATGGGGTGATTCTCCCTTCTCGCTATACGATTGTCCTTTAGGGTGCTCTGGACATGCTATAGAATCTGGCGTCCTATTCTTAGGTTGTTGTAAAGCAGACCATCTTACTTCCTTGTCTGCCTGCAGGCCTCCCTCAAGGGCACATACACTTTTTGCTTCTCCACTGAAGGATTCCCTTTGGCCGACATATCTAGTCCCCTACTAGTGTGACTCATCCCTTTCACCCTCATCTAAGGTTAGTCTGCTTAAAGATAAGGCTCTATGCTCAAGACTGAATGGATGATTTTCTTTTCTTTGTGATGGGAATGCCAGGGTTTGATTTCTCTTCTCTCTGCTTCCCAATGTGCCACCTTCTGTTACGCCCTGATAGGTGTTTTACTCTAGATGGCCCTGACATTGCGCCCTGTGATGGGAGGAACTCTTCTACACTGCCCCATTGTATTACTGGACTTGGTTCCATTAAGTCCTATTGAATGCGGTCAATTTCACACTACTTCTCTTTTTTTCTTCCCATCTAGCTCTTTCCTCTTCACATTTCTTCTCTCCTTACCCCTGCTCTTCTCTCTTCCTCTTCTATTCGTCTCTGTATCCTTTTATCTTTTAATTTCTGTGCTTTTTTCTTTTCTTGCCTATCCTGTTCTTCTATTGCCCTCTGCCTGTTATATTTCCTTTGCTTTTCCACCCTTTCTTCTTTCTGTTGCTCTCCTCCTGGTACATCTGTTCTCTCCGCTGTCTGCTCTCTCTTTTCTGCTGATCTTTTAACCTCTTTTCTCATTCCCGTTCTTTCCTATCTTGCTCATCTTGATTTTCCTTTGCCTAAAGTATATCAATGCTCTTCCCATCTAGCTTGAGCAATATCTGTCCTCCCATCCATTCATTCATTCTGTACGAGCGTTACTTTGTCAACTTTATCCTTCTCTCCTTTCCATCTCTTGATCTCTCAATCTATTTCTGTCGATACATTCGATCACTCGCTTTTCTCTTCCCTGTTTTGTATGAACTTAAAGATCTCCTCTGTTCTCTTAGTCTCTTCTAGACTATCGTCACTATTACAAACAAGTGATTTGTATGTCGGACTATAACCTTCCGCTGCTTTCAGTTCCTTTAATGGGTACAATGCTGCATTTTCTGTACTATCGCGTTTTACTTCAGATGAGGCAAGGGGAGCAGAAGGCTCGACACCTTCCTCCTTACACTGAATCAGCATCCACTCCTCAGGTGGTGGATCCTCTCCCTCTTCTTGATACATCTTCCAAAGCTCTAAAATAGCTAACCTTTTCTCCAATGTCTTTCCTCTGTACACAGCGTGCAAGTATGTGGTCATGTGTTGCAATACTGCTTTCGACAATGATCACCGTTGTGGCCATGGCATGAACATCTTATTAGCCGTGCCTTTCACCCATTCTGCACTGTACTGTTTGAGCTTGGGCATGTGTTTTGGCAAGGTCTTACATAAATGCATCAGAGGAGTAATGTCTCCCATTGTGACAAGTCTCAATTGACTGTCAATACCAGTGTTTACAAAAATACTTTCATTAAAAAAAACAATATGAGCCACTCAAAACCTCTATTTTTCAATAATCTCAGTCTAGCTCTAAATCTGTGCCGACAATTTCTCTAGATGGACACTATATCTTTGACCTTTTCTTAATTTTCCTTGCACAATTGTTGCTCTTCAACACCTCAATTTACCACAAATACACAATGTTACGCTCACCTGGTATCCACGGGGATGCCACCCAGCCATATTGGACACCGATATCCTTCTCAGTGGTTCCCAGATGTGGCCTGTGGGGGAGGTTCTGCCTTATTGTTGAATTAGGTGTGCTCTCCGCCTTGCCTTCTTGGCAGGGGCGCATTGTCCTTTGTGGGCGAATGCAATCTAGTTACTTCACTGACGCCGGCCCATTTGATGTCTTTCAGGTAGGTCTTATTGCTGTTTTTGTATAGTGTTATTCCTGCATGCCTTTCTTGGTTTAATAATGTCTCTTTCTCTTCCTTAGGTATGCAGAGGTTTAGCGTGGCACATTGGCCGAGTTGGGCCTCGCCGGTAAATGGTGGTGCGTAATGAATGCTATGATGCGGTAAGTAGGCGCTATGAGCAGCGCTGTGATGCCTTGCCTTTGCTAACCTGTTTTCTCTTCTTTTCTAATAGGTCGCGTTGTTCTCCCAGGGTGTGGAATTCTAAGGCGATGCCGGCCGAGAGCCGACCTGCCAGGTAAGCCTTTAGGCGCAGTTCGTAATGTTGTAATGTCTCTAATACCTTGTTTCTTTCCTCTTTCATATCCGTCGACCCGGGAGATGCGGTGATCCTAAGAAGCTGTTCACAGGAGCTGTGGGTGGCTAAAGATGAAGATTGCAGGTAAGATGCTGCTGCTAATGATGTTCCTTTTGTCTCCTTGCAGGTGCTGCTTCTCTGAGGTTCGCGGGTATAGCTGGACACGGTGAGCGTCACGTTGCTAGATTGCAAAATAACGCAAAGCATGTTATCCAGTTCGGGTGTGGTTTAAATAGTTTCAAGAAAGTAGTCCAGGTAAAGTAGTCCCTAAGCTACCACACCCAAAACACTACACCACATAGCTTGGTTCCTAGGAGCCAAACTATGTGGATGCCTCCATGTTGGCTGACAGCTTCAAAATAAAGTAGTCCCCTGAGCACATGTCTTTTCACAGTGTACGAGGCTGGCAACATAGGCGCCAGGACTGGCTCCAAGAGGGCTTCAGAAGTGGATGCCAAGGCTTGTTAGAGACCCGAGCCCAGATCTCTCCTGGCCCATGGGCTTGCCAGAGGGGTTCTGGGATGTGGGTCATAACACACAAACAGACAAACTAGTCGAATCTTCACATTAATCCTCAGCACTTACTCCTTATGTTCTGACCCTAATAATACCATGATCACACGATTTAAAATATCTCCTTATACGGACCTGTTGTATACATCGCCTACTTTATTCTGACTGGAATGTGAGAATCTCTTCTGAACCGTCTTGGGTTGGGCCTATCTCGTTCCATACAAACAAACCTCCCGTTACTTTTCTAAACTACTTGTTACTTTACCACAAATTACCACAATCCCATCCCTCAATTTGCCACTCCCCTTAGTCTACACACCATTCGTTCTTTCAGCTCGAGACCTTTGGTATAGACTCCTCCCTCCAATCGACCACTTTCACCTTCTGTCCGCAAAGCGCCTGTGGAAACCAGGAGCAATTTCATCAAAGAAGGACCAGTCCCACCTGTCTCGATTTTCTTGCAATAATTCCATATCGTCCGCTCTCCACACAAACATTTGCGATCTTCCAGCTAGATGGCAGAGGGTGCCCGGTCGTCCAAAGCACTGGAGTCTATTGGTCGATGGGGTGAACCCTTATGGTCCTTTTAGTCGTGGTAACACATCATACAATGGATGGGATGGAGAATAATTCTTACCAAACAATAAGACCGACTCAGGAAGTTGGCAAATGTCTCTGTTTTATTCTCGATTATCTAAATCAGGGAGTACAACGGACATCGCACAGCATAACCTCTAAGCATTTAATAAAAAACAGTACTTTTATAGCAAAAACTCATACGTGACGTCATACTACATGGCAAACTAAGAAAAACCTTCATGTGATTGCGATAGGCTCAAGGGGAACATTCTAAATATACTTTCTATATGAGATTGGATTGTGATGGGATCTCTATAGTCAGGTGGCCAACATATTCCCTCCCTTAGTGCAAGTCATCTTCAGCAGTTATTAGAAACATGATACACCATTGGCTCTCAAACTTTAAGGCCCTTCGGAAAGTGGAGAGAGTGATCTGTGGTGACTGTGGCAGAGCCCTGCAGTTTTTCTTCACTGTCTACCCAGGAGGCGTGGCTACAGACTGAGTCCTGCTGCAAAGGATTTATATTCTCCATTCCGGCCCGTAGTGGAAAGTGGAGAGAAAGTGATCTCAGGACTCAAGGCAGCCGAGAACCGCGGTTCTCCTTTCTCGCTACACTCGCTTCACCAGCAAAAAACTATTAAACACTTAGAGCATGATAAGAGTCCCTTTCCTCCCACCCTTTCGGCCCGTAAATGGATTTGGTCCCCTTCTCCTCAAGTACCAACAGACTTATGGAGGAGGCCGAAGGGCGTAGGCTGAGAAGCCATCGCGTGGCCCAACATGCATCCTCACTAGGAAACTTCTCTACCTCCTACCCCCCCCTACTTCCAGCACGCACCACACCGGTGTGTCAGATTCAGAGCCAGCAGTGGTCCTGGAGGAGGTTCCTCGGGGGAGTTGTGCACCACGCCCGACTAAAACACCATTAACTCTAAAAAAAATGCAACCAAAGATGCCAACGACAAACAAACTACCGCCGACTCACCTGGCTGTTCTGGCGTGGACCTCGGACCACCAACGATCTGTCCCTCTGGCCCTGTACCCGATGCGACCAGCAGTGTGCGTGTCGGCGCAGACGGGGGCTCTTTACTCTCGGCCCGCTCAGCTCCGCTATGGAGCCCCATCGATCAGGAGGCAGATGGAGTGTTCCATCCGAGCGCGTAGAGATCCGCTGACGCCCCTTTCGCCAAGGAACTCTGGCACATCTGATGTCGCTGGACTGAGTCGGAGCGGAGCCCTGCCCGGAGGGAACCTTGAATCCGCACAAATAACCTACAAGAACTCAAAACGCATGGCAACTTCGGGACTTCAATGTAAATGCTTCCCTCAAAGTGGTTGCCTTGGTTCACTCAAGTGTAACTAACGCCACAAGTGCAGTCCTAGATAACACTACAGACTTCACTAACGGTGTTCCGAGTGACAATTTCTAGAACCCCAAGACAAAGACATATCGGTGGCAACCAGCCCGAGCCAATCAGAGCCAAGTAATGTCACAAGAATGCTTTATAAGTGATGCCAGCATAGATTCGGATTGTGAAGGTTCCTTAATACACACAAGGCCCGCGGAGCGAAAGCCACAACAAAAAAACAAAAAAAATCTCAGTCAACAAAAAAGTAACAAGGAGAAACTCCCTGCTCGATGAGCATTTAATAATGTAGCAAACCACATTATCACAGAAGGGCCCAAAAAAGCTACAAGTAACTCAAAACTCCAGTCAAGGAAAATAGGAGCACCTAGGTTGAAGACACTGCCAACACCGCTGCCATCTACCGCACTGGAAAACCTCTTCCGGAAGCAATGCAAAAGAAAATTAGATGTCTCATCTGAGTTGTCAGACACTGAAATTTTAAAAGCAACCTTAGACTTTCCAATAACAAAAGCTTGGAGAGTTGGCCAGGAATTACTAGAAAGGCGTTAAAACGCCAGGATACAGACCTATATCTTCTTTCTCAGTGGGTACATCTGATCAACGGGAGCTGACCATACCTTCCCCAAAACAACACACAATGACTACTACGGGTGAACCAGAACCAGAACTGGAAAAAAGTAGACCAACAGAAGTAAATGCAGCGATACTGGCACTCAATGTGGGAAACCATAGATGACAGTACGGAGCAGCAGTCGTCACTATGCAAAACTAAAGCTAACTCCTTCTTACAATCGATTCTGAATGATCAACAAGCACCTCAAGCAAACAGGGCCGATACTTTTCAGGGAGATGCTGTTTTCGAACCGATCGCCCTGCTTCCAGAGTGTGCTGACGGCCATAAGACCAATCCGAAGCGTACCTCAGGGGCGAGAACATCAGTGGGTAGAGACCCCAAACCCGCTCTCCTCGGCCCTCTTGAGAGGAGGAACACTTTGGGGCTCAGCCTCAAAATGCAGGGACGACAAAGTACCTCTCATGACACCCCATCAAGAGAAGCTTCTAAGAAGCTCGACTTGATGACGATAATGTCAACGGTTACAATTGCCTTAGCCCCTTTTAGCAAGTTGTAGGAGTCTCTAAACGACTCGCTGAAAGACTTAACAACAATAATTGGGATGATGCTTTCCAAACCCGTATTCTTGGAAGGGTACGTTACCGCCATGGATCTAAAATCAACCGAGCATCAAAATGCTCTGGAAGAAACAATCCAAGAACTTAAGAGCGCAGCAAATCTACGCCAGTCAGTGCAACAAGAAAAGGCTGCCTCGTTAGAAAACATCCCCAATTTCTCACAAGAATTAATCAAACCAAGGATGCCTGAACCAAAGCAAATCTCAAGAGCGACCCAATGTAACCTGACTTCGCAGCCCAAACCAACAAGTGGGCATTTACTGGCCACAACAGTGCCGGAGCCTTCTCAACAGAAGTCATTGCAAATTTCGGCCAGCCCATTAGTTACAAAATCACATACAATCAAAGTGCACCAAACCCTCAAAACCACAAATGCAAAAACGGGTGCTAAGGATTCCAGGGATTTATCCGCAGACTACTCGATCTTCGTAAACCTGAAAAAAAACATCAAAAACAACCGTTAACAAAAAGAAATCAGTTGTGCTACACATCACAACAAAAAAGAACAGTGGAACCGAATCAAGCATATCAAAACAGTAAAGAAACAACACCTGTGCTGGCGAGAGCGCCACAGAACTTCTGCAAAGACACACCAAACCTTGCCCTGGCTTAGACAAGGTTGACCTGGTTAGGTCACCAATTACAACAGAAAAGTTTCTAAAAGATAATGCCCTGATGGACTTAAGCGAATACACAGTCTTTGACGACGACTCACCGGAAACCAACTTCATTTCCTCAAAGCCCAAAGAAGTGATCACTCTTGACCGCGTATCTAAAGAATTTCAATCCCAACCAGGGGCTAAACCAAAGGGCAATCCAGTACACGCTAAAGAGTCCCCTGAACTAGCAAAAAGAACTCCAGACATTCGCTTAGTTCGTACCCCTCCACGTGACCACTCACCTAGGGCCAGAGCAAATCAAACCCAGTCTACCGGGCAGAGGGATTCCTGGCGCCCAAAAGTTTCACAGAAAAGTGAAGACAAGTCAGACAATGGATCTTTAACCGCAAGTGGCTTACGAGAGGAGACCTATCAAAACAGAGCTAAAGATGAGGAAAATCACCAACCGATCTCCGATTATCGTCCAGACTCAAACCTCCCCTAAGAGACTAGCTTGTTCAAACTAGAAAACACAACAAAACAAACATATTATACTGGAACCCTCAGAGGACCACAACTGAAAGTTTCTGCAAAAAAAAAAAAATCGCAACAATTGACGAACTAATGGCCGACTATTTGGTGTCTAACATCATCATATGCGGCAACTTGAAAGCAAAATGTCCAAGTACCAACAAAATTGTCAACACGAGAGCATCGAGAGCGTCTGCCGGCGAGAGAGGAGAGGCATGGTCCGCCCTGATGTTGTCCCGAAATCTACACAACGCGGCATCTATCTGCCATGCTGACTCTCCTATTCTGACGTGGGAAAGGGACTCCTTCTCTGCGACCCTAGACTACATTTTCGGCTCTACCCCAATGCTTCCAATAGTTAGCACTTTTGAGGTACAAACGACGAGCAAAAGTGATCATAACCTCCTAACCATGTCTTGGAGCTTTTTTTGAACTACCAATGCTACGTGGAATCAGACTGTCGATTTGAACTCGCAGCAAACTAGACTCTGCCTTACGACATCAAATATTGTCGATAAAAGAAACATCTACAGCCAACAAAATCCGACCAAGGACCATCCTGGTATAATAGCCGCAGTGAACTACCAACCACTACTTATGAAATAGAGTTACCCCTGTGGCAAGGCCAGTAAAACACAAACACACATACAACCAGGTTCTGGCGGGCCGGAAGAGTTAAGGAAGTTCAAAAGAGACACTAAAGCAAAACTTGCCAGGGGCCCGTGAACTCCTCCTGAAGGAAACAAAGAAATATCGCTCTTAGCTAAAGTTTCATCGCTTGACGCTCTACCAGTAAGATGCAGAAAAAATGCTGCAGTTCATGGCCTCTAAAAAAACAGAAGACTTCTGGGCGCTCATTAGATCTAGCGGTACAGAAATAAACAAAGCCCTAACTAACGGGGTGAGTGAACAAAAACGGATGACCCATTTTGAAAACCTCTTTGCCAAAGTAAAAGACAAGAGCCAACCAGACAAACAATTGGCCCCAGCATCTTGGGAGGATCTCGGCGACAAAAACGATATAGCAAGAGTGATAAAGAGCCTGAAACCATCCAGAGCCCCGTGTCCTGATGGTCTGACCAACCTTGACCTCAAATTACACTCAGGAGAATGGACGCCTTTGATTGCCTACATTTTTGCTCGATGTAAAGCCACAAAATCAATCCCCTCATGGACATCGGCAGTAGTCATTCCCATCTTTAAGAAAGGACAGAGAGAAGATCCTTGCAACTACCGCCCTATCGCCCTACTGGATACGATAGGTAAGGTTATTGCCACACTACTTCTGACGAAATTCCAAAAGAACTCTCGATGTGCGACCCTTTTTCAAACGTGTTTATCAAAAAACGCAAACACCTCTGTGAACATCATGCTCCTTAACATCATCAAGAGCAAAGTTAGAGCTGCAGCCCCTAGAGTATACATAGCTTTCGTGGATCTTACCCAAGCTTTTGATCGGGTTGACCGGTTAAAGCTCTCGGAGAAACTCGCATCGTGGAAGTGCCCTGAATCCATCCTGGCCCCCATAATGGCATTACACATGGATACAAGAATGCGAGTTCGCTTGAGCCGCCGAGGCCTACGCTGGCCGAGATCCCGACATTCAGGGGCTTCAAACAGGGCTGCCCTCTGGCCCCCGCCATGTTTATCGCCTTTTAGGTGACTACAAGGAGGCCGCCGAGACAGTCCGCGCTTTCCCACCTAAAATTGTGAGAACAGCGATGTCTCGTCTACTGTACGCCGATGACGTGACGCTCCTAGACCAAACACTGATCAGGCTCCAAAGACAGCTGGACAATTTGATGACATACATAACTCATAACAACCTCGAAATCAAAGTAAACGAGACCAAAATCTTGATCCTTGAAAAAGCACCAAGGAAAACTGTAAAGTCAAGTTGGTTTTTGGGGGAAGCAAAGCTCAAATCAGTTACCCATTTCAAATACCTGGGCATAACGGTCGACTCCTCCAAACTTGACACACGGATGGAGCAAGTACTCTGGTCTAAAATGAGAAACCTTACTGCTCAAACCCGAGCGATTGACAGGCAGTATGGAAAGTTCTCATTGATGCCGGCAGTCCACTTTTACAAATCTAAGGTAATTCCTTCACTTGTCTATGGGATGGAAGCCTGTTTCGGCATACCTTTGACGACATGGGCAAAACTGGAAGGTTTTCTTTGGCGCTCTGTATTGAACGTTCCGAAGTCAACACAAATCGCAGCCATACGGCGAGAACTTGGGTTAATCTCACTGTCAGCATGAAATTCTAGAGAAGGATCCTGATGGCTGACAGCCCAGGAGTCTACCAAGTAATCGCCAAAGAGGCCTTCGTAGGAACGTGCAGCTCGCTAAACTCTTGGCTAGAAAAGAAAAAAACCTTACTAACTACCATTGGCTGCACTGAAGAGGACTTGATCACAAATCCTCAAAGAGTAAAAATCAAAATGGAGGAACTTGACTGGATTACCACGCTAGAACAAGTATCTAAGAACAAACTCCTAACCCATCTCCCTCTGGTTGCACTAAAAAGAAAAGAAATCATGACCTATGTCAAGTGTTTCCCTAACAAAGCACTCAGAGGAAACTTTATGAGAGCCAGCTTAAATCTCCTTCAGACCAGAGAAATCCTGAAGATTCGGTCACAATCGAATTCAAACGAATGTAGACTTTGCTCTGGAAGCAACCAAGTGGAAACTGTAAAACACCTGATGATGTCCTGTCCAGCTACCAGAAAGGCCCAACAGCTCTTACTTACTTCCACTCTTTTTGGACAGTGATCTCTGAGAAAAGAGCCCTGGTGGTTCAGTCTTATCTCTGGGGAAAAAAATAGATGGTCTATCGCAGCGACAAAGATCCTGGAATTCGCCATGGGAAAATTTAATTCAGCCAACCAGGACTTAAACCAGGAGTGAAAACACAAAGAAAACACAAGGAAAATCACAACTGGCTCTCGCAGTTTTGACACCTTTAGTAAAAACCTAAATTGGTTAAACACAAACAAAAAATAAAATAAATAAATAAGGCCCTTCATTATACAGTCTCCTACAATTGGATGGCACACTTGTACCCTTATGGAACATGCGATTCTCTAGCAGCATGTAAGTTGGTACCCCAGGTGCTGGTGGGTGAACTTGACCGTACCTCCCCACCCAATGAGCTCCATCTCTCTCGTCACTCATGCCGTCTGCCATTCATATTGTCTTTGAACTTGGCCTTGTAGTCGCGTCTCATCTCTGGGAACATAAGGGGGTTGCCAGTGAATTCGTCGAAAAAAATTGGTCGACCAGACAAATGGTCGAATCAAATTGGTCGAAAACCATTTCGTCGAATTTTTTTTTTTTCTATTTTAACCCTTTTTTTTTTTTTTTTTTGGGGGGGTCCCCCCACCAACCCCCTTTTTTTCTCTAAAAACCCATTTTTTAACAAAACGAAAACCCAAAAATAAATATATAAATAAAAATTTTTTTTCGACGAAATGGTTTTCGACCAAATTGCGTCGACCAAATTGCAGTCGACCAGTTTTTTTTCGACGAGTTGACTGGACACCCATAAGGGAGTGTGAGCATGTTCTTATCAAGGTTAAGGTCTGCATGCCCACTTCTATTTTCATCCTGGACGTACGTGATCAGAGACCATGAATTGACCCATTTTATAGCATTTAATTGTCTCAAATAAAATAACTTGCCACCCATGGTGTTCTTTCTTTGCAACTTAACAAAAGATGCCTCAGCGTTCTCATGTTCACTGTTCAAGGACTGATAACCAGTTTTGGCTGCCCTAGCCTTTGACACGAGGCCAAGCAGTTTTTCCTTTGGTCCATTTACAAGCTTCGGCTCATTTCTTTGCTGCGAAAAACACATGGGTCCTTTCTACACGGGTTGGGCTTACTAAAGTTATGACATTGAATGTCCAGATTCTATATACATATATATTGGTGGAATAACCTGCAGTCGATTCACTACGTATAGCCAGCCTTTACAATTACTTAGCCTACTTGCGTTACAGGATCTGTACAGTTATAAAACGGCTTGCATTTTTGGCAGTGCTTCTCACACTGCAATTTTCATTCTGCACATGAGCGTCTTCTTAATTCCTTACTTCGCCATCAGGTTCCATAAGGTCTATGCCTTTTCTTCTTCAGCCATCCTTCTCAGTGCATCACACTCATCTCTTGTGACGTCAGCAGCCACTCCTTTTCAAGTCTCCACAATTATTTGGGGTCCTCCCTCAGGAGACCATCATCTCTTTGGGGATTAATCACAGAGTTTTCTCAGTGTATACCTTGTCTCAAAGGCTCTTTGTGTAATGGTTACCATTACTGGAGTTGCACTTGTCACAATTAATGGATTCCAACATAGAGGCAGAATAGGGGCGGGACTTCCTGTAGAGGCATTCAGCTGCTCCTCTGCATAGTCACAATTACCATTAAGACCCAGACCACGGCTTCCTGTGTCTGGCAGAGGTGACTAGCAAATCAAGGTGGTCTACTGTCTAAATGTAAACCAGGGCAACAGAAAGTGGTTAGGGGAAAGGAATAGGGCTTGGTGTGATGGGCAATTAATGTGCATGAGAGGCAAGGAATTAGTGACTGAGCAACAAGGGCAAGGGAAGGGGCTTGAGTTACTCGTTAAAGAATGGAGCAAAAGAGGACCAGCAGTCTGGAAGTTAATTTTAAGACATAGGGGGGCATTTAGAATGTGGTGAAAGGGAAAGACACCAGAGGATGGGTAAGGAAAATAGGGTAAATGAGACTGAGGTGCACATCTGGAACGATGGTCAGCAGGTTGACTGTTGATGAGGTCTATGTCTGACCTGCATGCCACTGCACCTTATTGTGGTTCTGGCTTGACTACCACCTTTCTTTTTTCTGATTAGGTGATATGCATACTTGCTTTATGATTCAATTACTAATTCTGTTATATTTTTTCATTTGGCTTTCTCATAGGACTTGGTGCTTTGAAAGTACATATAATTGTACAAACTAAGATTATAATTATAGTAAGTTTTCATTACATTTATGATCTTAGTATGTTTCTCCGATGTATTTGCCTTAGGATACAGAGGATACATAGGCTTCCCCCTTGCGGATACATTGGTGCTTTGAAAAACAGATTTATTGAAAAGTATACTAGTTTAGTCCTTGAATAACAACTTTGCAGAAAGCATTTTCTTTATGTGTAGTATTGAATAACAACTTTGCAGAAAGCATTTTCTTTGTGTGTAATATTGAAGATGGAATGTGAGAGGATGACATCGCCCCTGCTTTCTCAATTTGAAGCTGTGGAACCAGGAAGAAGGGGCTTAAATCCCTACGTTCCACACTTCATACATTATGTGATTCTTAGCAAATAACCTTTTCCATCTGTGCCTTATTTTCCTTAACTACCTGTACAGAAGGCCTCATTCATATGGGTCTATACTCTATAGTGTTGCTCCATTAATAATTATTTATATTTTTTTTAAACCTATATTTTTTTCATACTCACGTTTACATAACATTTACATTATATATGTCAATAATATGCATATTCTGTTAACATACAATAGTAACATTGTATTATGGGCATTTGATACAAGTCACATGGGACTAAGTATTACGGACACGCTCGCTATGTCATCTTGAGTGTCAGATAGGTATCAGTAGAGCGGAGCCAGAGGTCTTTAGGTCTACATGCGGAAACCACCCCTTTGGCATAGGACTCTTCACATTCATGTATGGATATCAGGTCTCTGAATCATGTCTGAGTTGTGGGGGCCACCTTTGCCTTCCAGTTCTTTAGAATATTCCGTTTAGCCACTGCACCTGCCACTGCTAAGAGTTTGCGTGTTTTTACTGACGCTTTGTCTATATCACCCAGTAAGTATTTGAGCGGGGTAGCCGGGATCTGTTTGTCCAAAATGTCGCTGAATATGGTGGCCACTTCCTCCCAGAACTGTCTGACCGGGGGACATTCCCAGTACATATGCAACCAGTTAGCATCATGGGAGTTGCATTTGCGACAGTGTGCCTACTTGGATCATTCGAATTTACTTAGCTTGCTGGGGTTTACGCGTAAGTGGTTTAGCATTTTGAATTGTATCAGTCTAAAGTTGGTACAGTGGGAGATGGACTTGGTATAGTGGCAGTATTTTGCCCATTGCGTATCCTCTATGGTTATGCTCAGGTCTTTTTCCCACTTGGTCTTCATTTTGTTTTTTGAGGGGGCGTGTGTCTAAACCGCCTTATGTAGCGTGGAGATGCTACCTTTGAACCCTTCTTGTGATAGGGTGCTGATCAAGAAAAGGTGTGGGGTTGGAGCTGAAGGGAATGACAATCACTTGTTTCTGTATGTTGCCCTCAGGTGGTGATATTGCAGTGGTGTGCTGAGTCCAGTCCCAACCCTCCCCTGGACCTCTTCTAGTCGGACAAACCTCTCTTCAGGGAAGAGGTCTCCTAGGTACATTTCTTTAACCGGGTCCCAGCTCTTCTGCAGTGTCGTGTCAAACGTGGGCGTCATGTCTGGGTAGTGCCAAAGGGGAAAAAGTGGCCAGTAGGGTTCTGAACATCCTACCCTGACGTAGAGTGTTGCCCAGGCTCGTGTTGTGCAAGATACGGGGCCCTTCTCATCCATATTTTTGCTATGCCTTTGCATAAATCATAGATTGTAGGTTCGCGGGGGCTGATGCAAACGTCTCTACTTACATATGGGCATATTACTCTGCGTTTTGGGAACAATATTTCGCAAAGTGTGCCTGCGCAACATGGTAGTATAGCAGAAAGTCTGGGGCGGCCAGACCGCCTGTGCCATACTGTTCGCATAGTTTAGACCAATTAAGCCTTACTGTGCCTTCTCCCCATACAAAGTTGGAAGCAGGCTTCTGTAGCATGTCAAAGGAGTGGCGTTGTGGCCATATTTGGATATTGCTAAATAGAGTAATTTGGGTACCACTACCATTTTCAAAAGGGCAATACCACGATATAACAATAAGGGGAGTCTGTTCCAGACACTCAATTTAGTCTCGGGTTTCGTTATGTAGGGTTCATAGTTTGTGCCATGGAGAGTTTGTCTGTGGCCAATATGATGCCCATCTATCGTGCTGTGTTTGGAGACCAGCGGAATTGTGATGTGGCTGCCGTCCTTACTGTGCCCTGTGTTAGGGGGATGACCTCTGTTTTAGTTTGGTTGATTTTTTAACCTGAGAATTTAGCATATTCGTAAATCGCTTGCAACACAGGGGGGAGATTGGTCTTGGGAACTCATATATAACATGGCATCGCTGGCATATAATGATATAAATTGGGGGGGGCCTCTTATACAAATTCCACACCATGAGTGTTTGTGTTGCAAGGCTGCCACCATGCCCTCTATGGTGAGGGCAAATATAAGGGGTGACAGAGGGCATCCCAGTCTCGGGCCTCTGTGCAGCGTAAATTCCGGTGATAGGGTTTTGTTTATTCTGACTCTGGCCTTTGGGTTATTATATAGCACTTCGATAAACTGTATGAAACCGGGCCCAAACCCCATTTTACGCAATATAGCATACATGTAGCTCCAGGAGACAGTCAAATGATTTCTCAGCATCTAGCGCAATCACCACTGTTTTGGCTTTCAGGTCCAACTGTAATGTTATGGCAAAGAATCTGCGGCGATTTAGGGCTGTTGAACGTGTGGGGACAAAACCTGACTGGTCAGGGTGTACTAGTTTGTTCATATATTGTAGGAGGCGATTGGCGATTGCTTTGGTGAATATTTAAGTGTCTGAATTTATCAGGGACAGGGGGCGGTATGAGGTGGGGCTTGTGTGGTTTAAGCAGGACTGTGCCAACGGCCTCTCTCATGGAACCTGGACACATGCCTGATCCTATAGTCTCTTCCCATTCTTCCAACAGTTTGGTGGCCAATTCACTATTAGAACATTTGTATAAGTCTGCCAGAAGTCCATCCGGTCCTGGCGCTTTGCCGGCAGACAGATCCTTGATTGCCTGGCTAATGTCCTCACTAGTGAGTGGGAGATCTAGCTTTTCTCTCTCGTCCCTTTCTAATTGGGGTAGTGGGAAGGAGGCCAAGTGGTGTTCCAGTTCGTCTGTTGTCACCAGGTCTGTGTTTGCGTATAACTCAGAGTAGAACTTTGAACACTTCATTGACCCTTTTGGCTTCTGTGTGTACTGTGCCATCTGCACCCATGATCCCAGTAATAGGTCCTGCCCCTTGTTCTGATTTGATGAGATTAGCTAGGGATCTACTCGCTTTATTCCCTTCCCCGTATCTCCTGGCCCTTATTGGCTGTGAAATGTATAGTACTTCCCGGTCCACTAGGGTTCTAAACTTTGTGAGTTGGGTTTGTAGTGGCTTAAGCATTTCTAGCCCTGGCACCAGGTATTATGCATTTTCTAGGATCTTCAGTGTGTTTTCAGTTTGGTTTAGATCCCTCCCTATTTCCTGTAATGGGCCTAGGGTAAGTGACATCAGATGTCCTCTCAGCCATATCTTAAAGGATTCCCACACCAAGGTCATTGATCCCATGGAGCCCACATTTCGGTCGAAGAAGTCAATTATTTCTATCTGCAGAGGCTTGATCACTGCGTCGTCCTTATGTATTGCCGGTGACATATGCCAGCACTGCAATGTTTGGTCCGTGTCAGTTTTCATTCGTTCCAATAGGACTGGCAAGTGGTCTGACATTATGCGGGAGAATATGACACATTCCTTCACCCAAGGGATGAAATCGGGGGAACACAACCAGCAATCTACTCGGGAACTAGAGTCATGCACATGTGAATGAAACATGTATTATAAATAATTATAATTTATGTTAAGCATAAGGGTGAGGAGGCAGTATGACAAGTGAGGGTCTTCCTTTGTGAGGGCTGGGTACACAGGGTGCAGGTATGGGTTTTGTGTTGTGGGCTGGGTAGGCAGGAAGCCAAGTATGGGTATTTTGACATGACAGGTCATGCTTGCCTCTAAGAGCAAACCCAAACCCCCTGGTTCAGAAATGGCTCTGCTTTACCAATGATTTTTCTAGCTTACCCACCTCTTTATATTGTTCTAAAACTAAAGATGGGAGGGGAGGAGATGTAACCTGTTGTCAAATTACAAACTGCACCACAATGAAAACTGGACTTCAATCCCAGCTTTCCCATTCCACCAATTATATTACCCTGGTGAAATAATTGTACTGTTTGGTAAGTGGAAGAATTTCCAGTAATCTAGTTCTTTAAGAAACCACAAACCTAACATAAAATATGCTGCATGAAAGGAAGGTAGTGTCAATAACGTCTATTATATATACATGAGAATGTGTGAGAGGGGAGAGGTTGGTATCGAGATTACTTGTTCTGGAAGTTGGGGCTGCTGCACTGTGGACTAGGGCCATTGCACTATAGGCCAGAAAAGTAAAATGTTGCCAGTCCTCCCCGGGAAGTCCCATACACTGCTGGTATGCTGGTAATCCGAATCATCTGGTCTTGGCCTGAAAATGACAGGCTGCGCTGGCACCAGCAGCGGGAGAAAACAGCTGGAATAACGGAGTGAGCAAGCCCACCCGGAGCTCTGGACACCCACGTGAAGAGATTGATGCTTTGTCTGCTGCACCAGACGGGGACTGGCACGATTCATTGGCTGTAGCAGTGCACAAAAGTGCAGCCAATCAGTTTAAAAGAAGGATTTGTATGGCTCCTAATTGGCTTCTGCTAAACACAAAACATCCAAGAAGGAAAGATTAGGGCTAGGAAGGCAGCACATCACATACTTACGCAGTGATTAATTAAAGATTCTTGCACTATATCTTTCGGAAATAAAAAGAGCACTGGTGCTCCACCCAACTGCGCATGCACCTTAAAAGAAACATTGGAAATCGGAGGACGACTTAATTATTTTGCCATTGAAATGTACTCTGCATTGGCGCCTGAATTAATGAAAGCAGCCAGCAGAAACATGGTGCACTGTAGTAACATTTACATATAAACACATCTCAGTCTCACCCTCAGGCAAGTGAGCACTAGATTAAACAAGCAGTGATTCCAATCAAAAGGTGAAACAGGCACAGTCTGTAAAGTATTCCTCCTTTTAGGCACATGGGCAGGCTATATCTTCAGACGGGGTGTGAGCTGACAACAGTAGCAACCCAAACAGCATTAGCACAAGGGTTGCAAAATAATAAATATGTCCAATCGATCTTATATAAAAAATATAAGCACTTTAATCAAATAAATACATGCAAACTGGCTCGAGAAAGCAGAACCTGGGGTGAAAGGGCACTCTGGGTTGATATGCAGGGGTGTTCAAGCAATATACTTGGCAATAGTGTCAATATTTCTAGGACATATGCAACCCGGGGTTCAAATTTACACATTCTGTTGGCCGGATTTATAATTCCCTCCTTAATAAAATTCCCATACTGCCTACCCACTTCCTCATTTTATACATACATATTACTCGGACACCTTTCTGTGGGACCACCCTTTTATTTACTTGTGAAATGTAAAATGTAATTCATGTTGTTTATTTTATTGAGCATGAAATGCTATACAGTGTAAAGTGTTCCCTAACAGGGGGTGCTGCTAACATGCAGCCGTTTTCTTTCAGATTGTGAGAAAAAAAGCATTATGCAAACAAACACCTGCCATTTTGTATATACATGACACTCACTTTTAGCTGTAGGATGGTGTACAACAGAACAGTCCCACTGCATGGGAACTCTGTCAGAACACTGGACTTTGTGCCCTGAAATTTTGACCCCTGCCTGCAGGAGCTCTTCACCCCTGGCAACAGAGGAAAAGAGGAACTGCCCTCGACATTTGAAGAAGAAACGATCAGCCTGAGGGCGAGATGACAGGATTTGGAGCCTTCAGCAGTTGCTGCCCCTTGGCAGCCCCCTCAGGGGCTGCAGAGGCCTGTCCAACGCCTCGAGTTGTAGCCCAAGTTCATTTGTCAATCCCTTACCTGGGAGAGGGAAGGAGGCATGCTGAATGCCACCCTCCTGCTGCTCGAGGTCTGTAACATATCAGAGGACCTGCGCCATCATCCTGTGAATGGGAGTCAAGTGTAAGAAACTGG
This sequence comes from Ambystoma mexicanum, assembly GCF_040938575.1. Classification (NCBI taxonomy): domain Eukaryota; kingdom Metazoa; phylum Chordata; class Amphibia; order Caudata; family Ambystomatidae; genus Ambystoma; species Ambystoma mexicanum. Next base: position 721,267,870 of record NC_090926.1, read on the forward strand.
AGGGAAAAAAAAAACAAAAGCATTTCCCTGGGCAAAAACAGAGGTGAGACACATTGTACACAGCTGCTTTATCGCCTCAGGCGTTCCAGTGTGACTTTGAGAAGATTACACTCTGGGATCAGTCTAAAAATTACAAGATAGCACATACTCTGTGTTAGGGAGAGTTCTCAAAATGTGCTAATTACTCTCTACCTTAGAGACCCCCAGCTCTTAGGCTGAACTTTGGGACACAGCACCCTCAGTGACACAGGATGTCTTTTTAGACTTCCCACAGGTTTAAATACCTTCTCGGGGATAAACTACTGTTTCCCAGAGAATGTAAAGTGAAATTGACTTTACTAGTCTTTTCCAAATTCTTAGATCCAGCACACACCATCTTACGATGGAGTACTGGAGGGGTTACAGAGTATCCCCAGAGTCTAAATGCTCATGTAGCAATCAAATGCTACCCTTTCCTATTGAAAAGGCTGGTGGCAGTGGTTTTACAGCAAACTACCATGATTTTTCCCGCGAACACTGGTAGCTAAAAATCACAGAAGCCATGTTTTTCAAGATGGCACCTTAAACCCCTTTGTTTAAACGGGTCCCAGTCTTCTTTTTTTGCCGTTTCTTTTTGGAAATGTCCTTCTAGAGTTTGTCTCTGCGCACCAAACTAGGTTTGGTCTGTTTGTTGTATGCCTTTGGCAGGCTTCAGGACTGAAGACCGCCTCTGGTGTCTAAGTGTCTGGGGTGGGCAAGAAGTGAGGGAGGTGCCCAAAACGCCCTGTGCTTAGTCTCCTAGGTGACCCAAATGCACTCTGGAGTGATTGTGTGGCTGACTGTCTGACATGGACAGCCACCCTGCTGGGTGAGTGACAGCTAGGCTGGAATAAAAGGGAGAAAACTGTTTAAAAGGCGAGTCTCCAGGACTGGAAGGTAGAGTCGACCACTGGAACAAAAGAACCAAAGACGAGCTGGAAAAGGACAGCTGCTGCAACTCCTGGACCGTTAGTTTGACCGGTGAAGCCCTGCTGCAGGTCCGAATTGCCAAACTCCATTCGACAGAGAAGCTCCTTCAAGGACGGCTTCTTCCCTTGAGTTGGTGGGACCAACCAACTCATAAAACACCTGGATACCATTCTCAAGGCTGGTTAGGATTAACCAGGGAGAGGGACACCAGCATGTGTTCTTGCATCTACAGCTACTGGAACTGAAGTGACTCCATTTTGTTTGCTTTCTTCAACGATCCCGTGCAGTGCAGGAGTCCCCCGATGTCTTCTCTCTTGTTGCCAAGACTGAGGCTCAGGAAGAGCGAGATCTGCAGGACCTGCCAGGAACCACAACTCCAGCAGCATATGTTTCTTCATATAAAAGGTACTGTGCCAACTCGATTGAGAGAACGCCACTCTCGCGGTGAAAGTTTGTGAAACTTTCCCAACTTGCAGGCCTAATCAGCTTGTGACCCGACATATGATTCTTGTTCGCCTAAACTACTTCTAAGAACTTTTGCAAAGACTTTACCGTTTGATACCAGAACTGCTCTTTCTTATCCAGAACACTAGCCCATTGACTTTGGCCTGGCCTATTGACTTGAATCGAACTCCTCTGGTGAAGTGAAACTATTTGCACTGTCTAAAAAGTATATATGATCTATTTTACTTACCTTGTGCCTTTTGCTCCCTTCCAAGTACTGAACTGCTATTTGGCTCCTATTTCAGGGGAGCTCAAACGGTCTCAAAACCTTAGAATTTTGTATTGAAGTGTATTGGTTTATAATATTAAGTTGTCTTCTTCTAGTGAAAAGTTTTCTAAATGATTGTGTAATAAATTAATACGTGTTTTACCAGGAAACATTGAGTATAAGTGTTTACTTGAACCACTGTGATTGAAAGTCCTTTGTGTAACTACTTGTACTGCTCACATTCACTCCTGAGATAAGCCTGGCTGCTCAGCTCGCTACCAAAAGCTGTAGTACAGACTTATACCAAAGGTTGGTTTGGCTAACACCTGTAGTCCTAATTGTGTGTAGTGGTCCCAGAGGGTACTGCCTGCAATTCTGCCCAACACTCTTCTTTTGAACTTTAATGACTTTGGCAGTATTGCTTTCCCTGCCAACGTCAAAGAGAAGTTTAAATGCAACAGTGCCTATGCTTTCAGTCCATGCTGATTAACATGAGCCTTTTTTGATAAAATATTGGTCAGTTTCTGGCTGTTTGTAGAAGAATACAAAAAAACCAAAGGAATACCACAGAACCAACAGAAGAAATCCAAATCAACCCTAATGCCACTCACAGTTCGCAGGGGTGCATGAACGAAAATAAAGTAACACCAGAAAATGAAGAGCACAATGCCAGTCTACCCCAAAGCCACCAACGGTTTTAGGTTTCGGCGAGAAGAAAAAGAAAGAGCGCATGTAATATCAAAAAAAAAAAAAGAAACCCAATGCCACCGGCAGTTTGCTGAGATATGTTAAAACAAAACGACACCGCAAGCAAGAACGCAAAAAGGTGAAAAAAATAGCTGGAGGTCAAAATCAACTGAGGCCCATGGTTGCTCCTCCCAAAACAAAGCAACTCAGTATGCTTTCTTCATCTCCCTCCCAGGAGGCTCATCGCGGACCACTGCAAGGGCTAGTCTCACCAAGTAGAGACTTACAAGTCTTTTTTCTTCCTGTCCCCTGTAGGGAGATGTGTCTCTAGGCCCTACCCCTTAAAGTCTGGGAGGAATCCTCTCGACAAAGCCACTGCCACCCAGCGGGTGTTCTACAAAATAAATATTCAATAGGTTTGACATTTCCGACGCAGGGAGACACATTGTCCTCCCTGGTGAGGGCACGAGAGGTTATCCCCTCATCAGAGCTACCCATGGCAGAGCGGCGCAAAGAAAGCGTTCATCAAATGAAGCATTTAGGGACTGGGATGTGTGACAGGTACACCAGTAAGCAGGAAAAGGTATATTTCTTTTATTGGCGTCCCAAAACATTTTTATATATTTTTAGCAGATTGCAGCTGCCACAGGTTAGTTTGTTAGTATAAGTCAAGTGGGATAATACTCCCCTTAAGTTTGATTTCTCTGAGTAGAAGTGGCTCTAAATGTTGCACAAGCCTTATAGAGTTCTCGATTACTGGGAGGTTGTTTGGAAAAGTTAATTATGATGAAGATAGTGCTTTTTTCCACTGCTTTTAAATGTTAATGTTTCAGGTGCAACACTGTTGGTTTATAGGCAAAATAGAATGGATCCCCTTTTTGAGGTGGTTAAAATCTAGACTTATTAGTATTATTTGCACCAGATTCTCTGCCTTCCTGTGGGTTTAATCTTTAATTTTCAGGTGGAGTTGAAAAAATCCACGCTTATATTTGCATGCATTATTTTGAGGTTTTCCAACTTTTAATGGTGCAGGGTGTTGCCCTTCTTTAGTTGCTGCATTTTGCCCTGGGTCACATGAGTGACGGCCATACCTACAGAAAGAATTGGGGTATGCCACAACAGTTGCAGTGTAGACGGCTCCTGCATATCACAGAGGTTACTTCAAAAACGTTTCTATTGCATGTCTTTCCTTGGGTGCTTGAACGCTGCATTAGTGCTTCAAAGCACCTACCGCTTCTCACATTGATCATTCATCTTTTATGTCCCTAACCATGACTATGGAGTACGCTATGCAGCAAATTAAGTGAGACAAGGCTAACATATGTCGTTGGAAGATATGGAATGGGGGGTGTTTAAAAGGTCACTATATTCCCAAAAAGGGGGCCAGCGCCCATGCACAATGCCATTTAATCTTGTTTTTGGTGCATCTATTCAGGCTGCCAGGCATTTTTTCTGGTCAAGATGATGACTTCCCAATGCAGGTTCTCCAGGACAAGGTGAATCCTTCATTTCTATGCTTCCACTCCAGGATCCTGGCTGCCACCTAAAGGGATTTCTGGTTCCAGTGCAGCCAGCAGAGGTGCCTTGGTCCACAGCAGATCACCCCCACTGTTCCCTGAGGATGGCTAGGGAACATAGCATTCCTCTACCGTGAAGGCCTTCTCGCTTTGCCTCTCTGGCAGAGGACTTTGGAGTAGGCTGCAGCTTCAAGTCTGATGTAAGGGGTCCAATCCAGGCTGTGGTAACAAATCCCCTTTGCCTTTTAATATCAAAGCCAGAGAGCCTCGTCATGAAGGAGATGGAGATGGAGGGGTGGAGGGGGCAGGAAGTTGTAGGGAGCCCTAGCAAAAATCAAGATGGTGGAACCCGTCTCTAAGCCTACCTCTCTATCTTCTGGCAACCCTAATTCTACCCCCTTCCCTTGTTTGCAGACGTCAAAGGGACTACAGTGGTAAGCCATCTGGTGTGAGTGTGACTTTGTTACGTTAGTGTTGTCTGTAAAGCACTGATGGGGGAAATCAAAGCAACAGTTTTGAAGACATCCAGACCAATCGGCTAATACACATGGGCCTGCCATAGCTGGGCATATTTCACAGAGCTGACGCTAGAACTATATCAATTTGCTGTAGCTGTATAATTGGGTGATCCTAGCAGTCATCATTTCCCAATGGCATGGTTTGTTAAGGTTTAATGTGCCACCAGGCTAAGGCTAACTAGGTTACACAATTATTATAATTTCTGTCAGAGGTGCAGGCAGTTAAAAACAGCTGTCAGGAATGCATAATTGACATTTGAACCTACACTGTGCCATTGCAGGACTGGTGTTATAGATGTCAGGAGATTGGTACAGCAAAGGCACATGAATGCACCATTATTCTGGCTTGGATTGTTTATGAAAGTCGGGGCGGGGGAGTTCTGATTAAACAGAACCGTGCTATTTCTTTAATAGATTAAGGAAGGTTTTTGTGTTTCTGGTTTTACTTGCAGAAATTAAAATCCATGACAAGAGAAAACTATGTTTTCAAAGTCAGCATAAATCAAAGAACACATGCTGCTTTATATTAATTGCTCGATTCCAACGATATGGAGAAATGCAATTGACATTTTTTATATGGAGTTTAGGACATACTACAATAGAACAAGTTACTTTCTTACCTGGTAACGTTCTTTCGATGGGATGGTCCGACGACGTATTCCATATCTATGTATCTATGACAGGTAATCACCATAGCTGTGCTGCTTTGGAAAATTTTCGGGGTCTGCATCCTGCGTCGATGACGTCGATACGCTGTCCTCGAGGGCCTTCGTCGAGCTGACGTCACCGGATGTTATAAGTAGGACGCACAACGCCCGTAGCCTCAGTTATAGTTTTTTCTCCAGAACGTGTGGCACCAATCTTATGCCAGTATGACCACAGAAAGCCCTGCGGAAACGTAAGCTGCAATCGCATAAAAAATTCTGTAGCGGGGCAGGGAGGGAGCGATATGGAATACGTCGTCAGACCATCCCATCGAAAGAACGTTACCAGGTAAGAAAGTAACTTGTTCTTCGAGGGGATTGGGTCCTCCGACGTATTCCATATCTATGACAGACTCCAAAAGCAGTACCAACGTATGGAGGAGGGAAAAAGAATTTAGAAAATAGAAATTTAGAATGCCCATTTAAATTGCAGAGTAAAGGACTGCCTTGCCAAAGGCCAGATCCTGCCCATGGATAGAATCTAGGGAGAAGTGTCTTGCAAAAGTATGGACCGAAGCCCATGTGGCGGCTTCACAGATGTTACGAATAGGAACACCCCTCTGCAGGGCAGTAGAGGCAGCCATACCCCTAGTAGAATGGGCCCGTAAGCCTACCGGAGGGCCCTTACCCACCAAGCGGTAACATTCAGAAATTGCCAAGATAATCCATCTAGACAAAGTCTGCTTAGTAAGAGCTTGTCCCAAACGCCTTCCAGCGTAAACTATAAAGAGCGGATCGTCCATTCTGACCCGGGACATGCGTGAAATGTAGAAACAAAGTTCTCCTAGGATCCAACCTATGGAGCCTCTCCTCTTCCTTACCAAGATGCGGAGGAGGATAAAATGCCGGAAGAATGACCTTCTGGCTTAAATGAAATTCCGACACCACTTTTGGAAGAAAGGAAGGACGAACCCTAAGGACAACCCTGTCCTTATGAAACACTGTGAAGGGTGGCTTAACAGAAAGTGCCTGCAACTCTCTCACTCTGCAAGCGGAAGTAACTGCAACTAAAAATACAGTTTTAAGAGTTAACAGTCTCAAAGGACAAGAATGTAAAGGCTCAAATGGAGCACCCATTAGGAATTTTAGAACAAGGTTCAAATCCCAACCGAGCACCTGGAAAGGTGATGGTGGAAACACATTAGTGAGCCCTTTCAGAAACTGAGAAATCAAAGGAATTTTGAAATAAGAACACTCCTCAGACGAGCACTTAAATATAGACCGCGCCGCCAGGTAACCTTTAATGGTACCCACTTGCAGGCCCTTGTGGGCTAAAAGCAAAAAAGACAGAACCACAGGAATGTCACATGAAAAAGGATCCACATTCTTAACCCTGCACCAGTTGCAGAACCTTCTCCAACGGCAACGGTACAGGGACTTTGTTGCAGGCCGTCTGGCCGAAAGCAACACCTCCATCACGTCTTCAGGGAGGTCCCAATCCTTATACCACAACCCTTCAGAAGCCAAGCATGAAGGTTGAGGGTTCGGACCTCTGGATGGAGAACCAGACCCCCCCTCCTGTGAGAGCAGATTGTCTTGGTAGGGAAGACGGCGTGGAGGGCAGATGGACAAGTCGAGAATGTTCAGGTACCACGTTCTGCGGCCCCATGCCGGAGCAATGAGGATCATCCGGGAATCGAACCTCAACCTCCGCAGCACTTGCGGGATGACGGGGACTGGAGGAAACGCGTACAGCAGTGGGAAGGACCACTCGACCAAGAATGCGTTCCCTAAGGCTCCTCTTGGAGGAAATTCCCACGAGCAAAAACGTTTGCACTTCCGGTTGACACTGGAGGCGAAGAGATCCACTTGTGGGGTCCCCCAAAGGGCGAAGATCTCCAGGAGAATCTCCTGAGCCAGCTCCCACTCGTGAGAGATGGCGCTCTGCCTGCTCAGAGTGTCTGCCGTCTTGTTTTTGTCTCCGGCCAGAGGAACTGCCGAGATCGAAATTTCCTGCTGGATGGCCCAGAACCAGAGCTGCATTGCCTCCCTTCACAGAGGAAGTGACAGGACATTCTTCCCTCGCACAGTCGGCAGAAAAGACTTCAGGGCAAGCCTGACAGCCCCCCTCAGCTCCAAGAGATTGATATGGAGTCTGGACTCCGACAGAGACCAACGACCGCTGACTGTCAACTCGTTGGCATGAGCTCCCCATCCCGTGAGGGATGCGTCCATCACGATCGTCACCTCCGGCCAGGGTAGCCAAAATGGAGCCCCCTTCATCAGATTGCCTTGGAAGGCCCACCACAGAAGGTCCTGGGCGACCGAGGGTGGCACCTGAATGGGGTCCGACATCCTGCCAAGGAATGTGACCACTGCATCTTGAGGGCCCATTGCAGAGATCTTATCCGCAACCTGGCCTCTGGCACCAGAAGAATGCAGGATGCCATGAGGCCGAGCAACCTCAAGACCTCGAACGCCAGGAGACTCTGGGCATGTTGAAACTTGTGCACCATCTGCAGAATGTGATGAGCCCTCACCTGGGGAGGGAAGCACTGCCCCAGGTACGTGTCGAGCACTGCTCTGATGTACTGGAGCTGCAAAGTTGGCGTCAAGTGGGACTTCAAGTTGAGGGAGAAGCTCAGCTTGTGAAGGGAGTGGCAGGTGACGGACAGATGATCCAGGACCTGCTCAGGAGAGCGCGCCCTGATCAACCAACCGTCCAGGTAGGTGTAGACGTGAATCCCCCCCTTTCCTGAGATACGCTGCCACCACCACCATGAGCTTGGTGAAAACCCTCGGGGCGGAGGTCAATCCGAACGGCAGGACCCGAAACTGAAAGTGCGAGTCGCCAACCGCGAACCTCAGGTACTTTTTGGGCTTGATATGGATCGGCACATGAAAGTAAGCGTCCTTGAGGTTGAGAGTCACCAACCAGTTGAAGGGACTTGAGAGAGAGTAACCATCTTGAACTTTTCCTTCCTGAGGAGCTTGTTCTAACCATGAAAGTCCATGATGGGTCTCAATCCCCCGTCTTTCTTTGAAATCAAAAAATAGGGGAATACCATCCCTTGTTCCACTACGCTACAGGCACCAGTTCTATGGTGCCTTTCTCCAGAAAGGATTTGATTTTCTGTGCAAGGAGCGGCTCCGGACTCTTCAAAGAGAGATTACCTGGGGGATTGTTGAGGCCTCTGCCGGAAAGGAAGACCGTAGCCGAGGCCTATGATCTCTAGAATCCACACATCTGAAGTAATGGCACGCCATTCTAAAAGATGCTGCGCCAGCCTTCCCCCAACCGGCGAACCATGGGACATGGCCTCATGACTGATCTGAAGCGGCTGCCGCAGTGCCTGAGGGTAAAGAGGCAACTGCCCGAGCGGCTCTGGCACCCCCAGTACCTTGTTTTCCACCTCTGGCACTTCTACGGTGGCCCCTTTGACTTGCAGCCCCTCTCGATCTACCAAAGGAAGAGTAGTACCAAAAGGAACCTCCCCTCCATTACTGTCCCCTAGGACGAAAAGGCGGAGGCTGGCGAACTGCAGCGCTCAACGACTTCTCTGCAGCTTTGGAGGTCTGCAACCTCTCAATGCTCTCGTCAGCCTTGCTGCCAAAAAGATGTTCAGCATCAAAGAGCATGTTGAGAAGCCGGGCTTGCACATCAGGAGCAAACCCCGACTTCCGCAACCACGCAAATCTGCACATTACGGTGCTCGCCACCATGGACCAGCTGACACAATCTGCCACGTCCAGACCCGACTGAACGGATTCACACATGGCATCCTTGCCATCCTGAACAAGAGCAAGAAAGCCATCCCGTTCCTCCCCTTCGGGAATATGTTCAGCCGCCAAAGAGACAATTCCACAGAGCATGAGTGAAACGTGCTAAGGCACTCACGGAGTTGGCTGCCTCTAAAGCCATACCCCCTGAAGAAAACACTTTCTTCGCCCAGCCATCAAAACGTTTGTCGTCCCTATCAGGAGGGATGGTAGGGTACGATGCCTGTTTTGCCAGGTCCGTAGCCGCCTGCACCACCATACTCTCCGGAGTGGGGTGCGTAGTCAAGTAGCTGGGGTCGCTACTGGCAGGACGGTATTTTTTCAGCAAAGACTTGCCCACTGCCAGGAGACTCTCCAGAGCAGTCCGAGCCGCAGCCACCCTTCTTTGCAAGGCCATATGGAACGGCAGTACCGGGTCAGTTGGTGGACCTTGGTCCAAGATGTCTGTCAGGTCATCCTGCAGAAAATCTCCTGGTGGCGCAAACCACCCCAAATATTCCGTGACTCTCGACATGAGGCGCCGGTACGAGGATTCAGCATGCGTACCCGGCTCAGGCCTGCCAAACTCAACCTCCGGGGAGGTGTCCAGACCACTGGCGTTGTGCAAAGACTGACAGGTCTTCTAACTGGCTATGACCAGATAATAGGTCATCAGGAACCATACCATCATCAGACCCTTCATCCACCTCAGAAATATAGTCAAGAGGCTGGAATAAATCCCTGGATGAGGGCACGTGTTTGGACTTGGCAAGCACCTTCCTCCGGGGCACCTCCGAGAAATCCTCCTTGAAAGGTATTGAGGGCGTTGACGGAATCAGCGTCAATGTCGAGCGTGGCGCTGATGGCTTTGACACAGGCCTCGAGGGCGGAGCCCCGAGCGTGTCCTTAGACAGCCTCTGCGCCAATGGCGTTGATGGCTTCCTCGGAGGCAGAGCCTCGAGAGAGTCCTTCGACGGTCTCGGCTCCGAAGGTGTCGACGTCTTCTTCAAAGACCTCACAGGCTCCAACGGTCTCAATGTTGTCAAGGACCGGGACCTGGAGTGGGCATGGCTAGAGTGATCCACCTTGTCCGACCGGGACCTCGAAGGTTCCCGGTGATGGCGACGACCGCTCGAGCCCTAAGGCGTACAAACTGTGTCTCTAGCACGTTCTCTGCCTGCGTCTTTTGACGGCACGGACAGAATGGAGCCCTCCAACTGAAAAATTGTCATCTCCTTACGGAATGAATCCCATTCCGCAGGAGTGGAATGCTTGGTGGGACAAGCAACCCGCCAACGGGCGGAGTCCTCGGACGAGGACGGGGAAGGTGACCGATGACGGCACTTCCGTGAGTGCCTCGAAGAGGCAGAGGAATGGCGGGACCCGCTGCGGGACCAACACCCCCTGGACTTAGTCCGACGATGCAGAGAGTCGCCCCTCCAATCGTCAGTCAAAAGCCCAGTGGATTTCGACTTGCGGGGCTTGGACACCTTACCGACAGAAAGCTTCTTCTTACGCTCCCGCAAGGCCTTTGAAGTTAACGCCTCGTAATCGTCACAATCGTCCGTGGCGTGGTCCTCACCAAGGCACCAGAGGCAGGTGTCGTGCGGGTTCGTCAGCGACATCTTGGAACCGCAGTCCCGACACTTCTTGAAACCCGGCCACGGGGTAGAAGACGACAAAGACATCATGGAAATCTTCACAAACAAACTGGTTTGAAGAACCGATACAACAACTCAGAAGAACTGAGGCGCGCCGAGATCTCCGAAGCGAACACATTTGCGGAAAAAACTGAACTGAGGCTACAGGCATCGGGCCTCCTACTTATAACATCCGGTGACGTCGGCTCGATGGAGGACCTCGAGGACAGCGTATCGACGTAGAAAATTTTCCAAAGCAGCACAGCTGTGGTGATTACCTGTCATAGATATGGAATACTTCGAAGGACCCAATACCCTCGAAAGCATTATCATAGCTGATATGAGGTAAATGCCTTTTGTAAACTGTGGCGTGTCGGAAGAAGGTGGACACTTGAGGGACATCTTTACTGATGTTTATTAAAATAATAAAGATATGCCCTATCTTTCCATATTATTAGAGGGCTATTCCTGCCTATGTAAATAACTAAAGGGGCAAGTTCCAAAGGAATATGTCCACAGTCCAAAACTAGGAAAGTCAGTCAAAGAGTTCAACCTTAAACTCTGTGTCCAAAACATATCCTTGCCCTCACAACTACAATTAACTAATGTGTAGGAATGTTAAAGTCAAAAGAACCAGTGTTTAACTCAAGGGTCTGAGCTTCTTCCAGCTCACAGCTTCCGTGCATCTCCCCTCCCCCAAGCACAAGAAAGTTCCATGAAAAAGGCTCAAAGATTACCTTTATCCAGTTCAAGGTGATAAGAGTTCAGCACCAATCCTTGGTGTTCCCTTCCCGAGTTTCAAGTAACACAATCCAAAACAAAGGGGTCTTGAGACTCAGTTCCCAAGATAACAAATGTAGTTCCTTAGGTCTCAGAATTTCCTTCACCAAGACTTCAATATCTTTAATTACACTGGTCTTAGACTTTTCAAAAGTCTTTAACAAAACACCAGGTCAACCTGACCTGCTTTCTGGCTTGCCTCGCCAGCTCCTTTGCAGTAGTTTCGTTGAGTTTGTTTCACAGTGTCCTTAGCTTTCACCATTTAGGGATCTCTGGTTATGCTCAGTTAACAGCCCACAAAGTCCACCCATCACAGGTTGCACAACCAGGGCTCCTGGGCTCCTCAGCCCACACACACACACAGGTTACTTGGTATTTGTTCATGTGCACCAGGTAACTGGCACGTGATTACTTTTATTGGGCACTTGTCTTAGGGTGTATTCTTGTTCTCCTCTGGCTTCTCCTTGGTCACCTTGGGGCTCTGCCACAAAGTATCATACACATCTTGCCTAACTGTAGCCTTGTCACACTGCATTCCCCCATTAAAGTTCACTGTCTGGCTTCCCTTAGCCTTTAATGTATTGGACTTCCAGGTTTGGGTTAGTTCATTGTGCCACATATGTTTTAAAGTTAATTTTCAGCTCAGACGTCAATGCTCTCTCACGTAGCCTAATTAAGTTCAGTATTCAATGTATACTTGTTCACTTTAATGTGAAATTGCTCTTTAATTCGATATTAAATGTGTGCTGGTTTTATCTCAATGCTCAGTTTCTATTTAGTTCGGTATTAAATATGCATTGGATTTTCAATGATGAATTTTCATCTAGTTTGGAATTCAATATGCGCTTAACTGTTTGCTCTCATGGACCATTACTCACTTGTGGTCCTTTAGGAACTTCCCCGTGCTGGAACGCCTCACGACACTCGACTGTCTTCTCTCCTTCCACCCAGTGGTTCCCACAACTTTCTTTCACCTCCTGAAGATGAGAAAACCCACCATTGCGAGCCCCGCTCATTCGCCGTGTGCTCCCTGCTTCACACCGGCGCCTTTGATGCCTGATCCAGGACAGGATGGCGTCCTCGGCATCCTGGGCTCCTTGGCAGCTCCTACTGCCTGTGCTGAGGTTTTGAGGCTCCCAGGCTTGTGGGGAATACAGAGCACACATATCAGGTCCCATAAATCCTCTGGGACATCTGTCGGCATCCTGGTTCTTTACCCTGGGCCACCATGGCAGCCTCCTTTCATGGGTCTCCTGCTGCTCACCCACACTTTGGTCTCCCCGTTGCTTCACCTGTCATGCCCTGCTCTGCTTGTCTCCCTTTATAGACATGCATCCCCTTGACAGACAGCAGGTGTGGAAATCGGATTATCCCTGCCTGACCACAATTACAGGGACATACCTGACCCTCACAGTTCCTTGCAGGCATCTTCTTCACCCTAGTACCAAAGTGGTATAAGGGTGTAGTCTTCATCATTCTTATTTGCATCTTCTTTGACTCAGTACTGTCAAGTGCTGATGTGAAGATTTGAGGGGCACTGGTTTATAATCTGAATTATACCTGGCCTAGTATGATCATTGCAAAAAGACAAAAAAAGGGGTACCTGTGATAAGTCCCTAGTCCTACAGGTCATGAAATAATAATGTGGGGGGTTTGGACTAGTAAACAAGGGATGACAGGACACACAAATATTCTGTAACTTGGTTTATATTTCCAAGCATTTCATTTTATTCAAAAACCTTCTTGTTTAATAATTTGTTTGAGATTATAACAATACATTGTAGCTCATTCACTACCAATCATTCACACTCATACTCTCTTCAACACACTGTCAAAAATACTATCAGAAATTGGTTTAAACACATCAGGTAACAGTCATGAATCTGTTACATTTCTAAACATTGAAGGTTAACAAAGAAGGCCTCAAATTAGTTCAAAGGTAACAAAAAAGTCTGTATGATGTTGTTCCCACAGATTCTTATGTCGAAACGTGTTTCAGTTGCTCTAATCGAGCATCATTGCTAGTGCTCTCTTTGTATCACAACCTTCTTTAGGGCAGAACAACACATTTTCTTGTACATATATCAGCTTGAGCCACACCATCTATAACAATAAAATACATAAACAAGACTATATCAATGTTGTACTCCTGTCATCCTCATTTTAGTTCTTTATTGTCATATTGGAATTAAGAAAATCACATCCCTACTTCCTCCGCCAAGTGGATAGGTGGTGAGTCAGATGGAGCTTCATCTATGGGGCTGTCCACTGTATCATTAATATGACAATAACTAAAATGAGGATGACAGGAGTACAAAACATTGATATAGTCTTTTTTATGTATTTTATTGTTATAGATGGTGCGGCAATAACTTTGTAACTGCTAACAAGTGTTTGCTAACATCCACAGGAGAAAGAATGTAGCCTCCCTATCTTCACACCAAGTGATACTGGGCTGTTTACACGCAAGTAAGAGTGAACTCATAGTGAAATCGTTTATTAATATCGGAGGAAGTGAGAATTGTGTCTTTCTTTTGAGTCCACTTGAAGTGATGATGGGCTATTTGTCTTGGGGATGGTCTCTTTGGACAGAGAAATCTGTACAGTTTGTGTACAGAATAATAGTGACATCAGGGTGGGATTGTATTGTTTAACGAGTATTTAAGTGTTCACATATATAATGTAGGCCTTCTGGAAGACTTGTATATTTCCATGTGCTAGATTGGATCTATTGCAGAAACTACAAAGCCGTTTTCATTTTATTTGTATTGTCTGATGTGTAATTGTCCCGCTCTCAGAAATACTCTGTCAGAAAGTAAATACTCTCATTTATGTCAGCAATGGACATTAGTATGAATTCTAGTCCAGAATGAGAGAGATTTAAAATACCCTAGCGATTATCTTTGTGTTACGATTCACACCCTTTGGCCGCAACACCCAGATTCCTGTTGGGGCAATGCGGATTTAGAATTGGGGACACGTTACCTTATTCTTTCTGTATATAGAGTTCCATATATACTTCACTTCTGGAGCCATGGGCACCAAAGACAGCAAGCTGATCATACATGGAGCCACAGAACCCCACGGGTGGCTGAAAAGGTTTCTAAAGCCAGGCTGATGCCGTGAGGATATTCCTAAAATGAGGAGTCTGAAGGAGAAATAAATCCATTTGAAAGCATTTGCTTCTTCTCTGCTTTTTATAGTATTTAGAGAAAGAGTCGCTGAGGCTGTCTCTCCTACTTCCTATGCTGCAAGGAAGACTGAAAATTCCTTGGCCCGTCTTGAATGAAGCCATAGTTAATGAAGCCTGTTTGTGAGCAGAGTAGGTGGATACATCTGATAAGAATTTTCATTGCTGAGCCCATCATCTGGTGAAGAGCAAAAGGGCTGCAAGCTGTTAAAAAGCAGAGGCCTTACCTTCACCTGTGTCTGTGATAAGCATAGCGCTTTTGAGGCAGGCGCCCCCCAATTATTGCCATACCAGCATGCTCGCCTCCACAGCTGACTCAAGCAGGTCAATGGTTGCCTATTTTTCTTCCTATAAACCAGAACTGTCGTCCCAAAGCTTACTGGTAAATTTGGCGATATCCCATAAAAGACAAACTCAGCAGACCGCTAAGATTACACAAGCGTTTCAAATGGAGAGTACAAATGCTGTAGACCTCGTCAGTGAACAGCGTTCTGGGCCTTTTCCCCTCTGTCTGTAGGTGTAATAGACAAAGTGGGAGCAGAAGAGGTTGAAATAAGGCTGTTTGCGATAACAGCCAACACCCTTATGGAATATGGAAGATAACCAGACATCTTGTCCAAAAAGCAACTTAAGTTGGCATACAGCTTTCTGATAGGGAAGTGGGGGGGTGGGTTTACAGGGTTGGCAGGCCACAATTTTCTTTAAAGATTCCCAGATCTTCTTTGCTTCATTCGGGACAGACATCTTGCTGTCCAGAGAGAACAGTTGCAAGGACCATAGACCCCACTTGTGAAGGTTCAGAGAACTGTGTGTTGAAGAATTCTAGAACCACAAGAATCCTTTGGAGAAAGGCCAATTTAACATGGGGAGATCCTCCTCATCTCTTTGAGCTTCAGCAAAAATCAACTTCAGTGTCTGCCCTGTGATTGAAGGGGTACTCTGGGGTAATGTCCACAAGTTGAGTTGAAGGTCGCCATGGTGACTGAGTTGGTAAAGGGCCCTTTGAGGAGCATGTGGCAATGATGGAGGCAGTGGAAAAAAGGAATCACTTGTCTCTGGGTTGAGACCAGAGTGGATGTCATGTACTGCTTAAACGTGGGAAGAAGGGATTACTCTTGATGTGGGTACCAAACATGAGTCAATAGGATAGGCACCATTGGTAGTGCTTGCCTGTGAGCAATCAAGCTGGATGATGTCTGTTTCAGTAATCTGTAATTTCTGCAGCATGACATGGAGGGGAATCCGATTCCCATAGGTTGAGGCTCAGTCCAACCCACTCTGGCCCATCAGAAAAATGTGCAGATGAAGTGGAGAGTGTGGGTGGTCGCTACCGACTCGCGGCTAGAAACCTACTACATTAATAGGCCAATTAAAAGGGACCTTGGACAGAGGAAGAAACCACTGGAGGGCACATATTCTCGTCTTGGCCAGCGGTTATCCTGATGAGAAGTGGGAGTTGGATTCTGTGGTCGCTGGAAGGATTGTGCTCGTTTTGACAGTGTGAGGGATACCACAGCTGGGATGAGTGGAAGGGGCAGGGAGGGGCGGCTGGATGGCATTTTTGAAAGCTGGTAGTGAGTGGGGTCAACAAACTGTTTGCGCTGTTTACCGACCCTCTCTTCCATGGAAGCCCAGGAGGTTGAAAGGATATTACTCCTTTGGGAGGAATTCGACCATCCGCATGGAGGGCATGGACTCGCCTGGGCTTTTTTGAAATATTTAAGCATATGGATGATGTAGACCTGCCTCAGGAAAATGTGTGGGGCTAGTCCAAACAAATTTTCATATGCTCATATCACAAAAGCATAGACCCATGTACTCCAGCATGGACACAGTGCAGTCCACCCTGTCATATTTAGTTGGAATTGACAGGAGAGGAGAGCACAATGTTATTCCAAGGAAGGTGGGGGGTCCTTCTCCCTGCCATGGACACCCTGATTAACTGACAAGGGCACCATGGAACTGCCCTGCTTGTTTGTTAGCCCTGCAGCGGGTGGCAGTGATTAACATACCAATAGAGGGTACTTCAAACAGGTGTCCATGGGGCCTGGCTGCATAGCATAATAAAGGAGACAGGAAACCCAAGAAAGCTTTCATATGTTATTGTCAACCTAAAGCCAGATCCCACCCTGCAGCGTCAATCACCATGCACTGACATGTCCGAGTCTTTTTGCAGCAGACAACCCCATTCATAAGATACAAGAATGTGGTTTGAAGAAGCCAGAGTCTGAGCTCTCAGCATCTTCAAGGGAGATCTGCTGCTTTAATAAGGAACCACCCAGGGTGAACCATTAACTAGATAGAGTCTGATCACAGCAGACAAGAAGGTAGGTGGGACCTAGTATCACACGGGGTGAGCCCAGAACTCTGTTGAGAGAAGGATTCAGCCATATTGGGTTCTGGGACACCAGCGCTTCCTGTTGCAAAGCACTCTGGTTATGGCCTCACACATACAGAAGATTGTTGGTAGGACCCCAGGATTGGTTGGCTAAGGTAGGCTGAGGCTACACCACTCAATGTGGCCCACTTGGCTTTAATTTTAGGCAGATCATCTGAAGACTTCACTTGAAGCAAAAATAACTCAACCTTGGACCCTGGCTGAAGGTGCAGTCTCCCTTATAGCTTCCACCAGTGAAGGAAGGACAGGGAAGCAAGACCCCTCAAATTAACTTCTCCAGGGAACAGAGGGAGAAAATAACTGAGAAGGCCCTCCAGCGTGCTTCAGAACTGGTACCCAGCCAGCACATATTGTACCTTGCTTGGCTCTACAGCAATCTCCCTGGACAGGGAGTGCCAGAAGGTCACTGAACCTGAACACACTCTAGCTCTGTGCCGTCCGCCTTAAAGGACAATGCAGGCCCATTGAAGAGGCAGGGAGGAGTGCAACAACAAGCATCTGCCTTAAAGAACATTCGGAAACCAGTCAAGTTCTTTGATCAGCAACCACCTGCGACACTGACCGATGTCCAGCCTCAAGCTACCGCCATCAAGCCGAAGTCACTGAATGAACCATAGACATCCCGACCAGCGCTTCAGAACCACTGATCAGCACTGAAACGATTCCTGACCCCGAGTCGCCGTGAAGGCCAGCCTGCAGCCTTTCGCCAAGAATTGCTTGCCAAACAGTCTTGCCGCCCGGCACCCACTACCGACACCTGTCTTGAACTCTGTCGCAGAAGCCCGAAAAGCCTCCTGAAGCCAACTCAACTCTGTCGAGCACCAAGAACAACTACAAGAGGTACATTGTGGTTCTGTCGCCCTGGCCCTTTGCAGAAAGGCCCTAGAGACCTTTTAAGACAATTTCTCCCTTTTTCTCTGAAGACAAGAAGCCTTTTAAAAACCTAGTGTGGTTATTAACCATACCAACGACCCCCCCCCCCCCGTCAGTATCCAGAGTGCATCCCTTTTCCTTCTTAGAAACTGTCTTCTCTCTGCATTCCTTTACAGGGTGCGTTGTATTTAATAGTGATATTAGATCGTCTGTTGTCATAAAGATAAAGACTATTTTTATATAACCTTTGATCATTGGGTAATAATGTTATTTTCGCTGTGCTGAAAATAATTACTGATCCACGATCTTTAGAGGAGATACGTCTGCTGTTCTGTCCACGTTAGCAAAATTGGACAAGGTGGTTTACAATTTTTATTGTATGCTTGTTTAATCCAATCTGTTCGGGATCCATTCTGGTGTATTAGAGGTGTGGACCTGATTGATGGTTTAGAAACCGATATTCAACCCTAGCCATTAGTAACCTAGAAGTTGATTTGTCACAGCCTTTCTTTTGGCCATTAGATGAATGTTTCTCCCCAACTCTCAGGCGATTTAGTTCAAACAATGCAAATTATTGGAGGCCGTTAATGACTGTTTAAAACTAGGTAAACAGATCACTATACTGGGCGATACATTTGACAGGCTCTTGCCATCAGAGACCGCGGCTGGGCTTCAGAACAGAGTGAAGCCTTCTGCCCCAAAGTGGGAGGCCTTCAGCCCTCCCAAGCCCTAGGCTAGCACCGCCCATGCTATCGTTTTGAGAGTGGGTAGACTTGCATGACCCGACGCCTTTCATGTCACCATGATCTGCCAGTCCTCTGTAGACTTGCATAACCCAACTTATCTGGTATCACCATTAACTGTCAGGCCTGGGCAGAGTTACATGACCTGACACCCCTGGTGTCACCAAGAGCTGTCAGGTTTGGGTAGACTTGCACGGCCCGATAGCCCTTAAGGTTGCCTTGCAGCACGAGGTACAATGGTTCTACTTGCTGAAAACGCTTGCACGCTTCACTTGGCAGAGCATTAGTGGAGTTGTGCTAATAGCCATGTCCCCACCGTGTAGTGAATCTGTGGTCGTGAAAGTGGCACACGTTCTTGTGCATTTGAATGTGAACATTATTATTATAACTGTTCTTTTAGAACGTGTTTATTACCAGAGATTGTTTTCTAAGCGCAGGATCATGATTCAAACCTGTGTTGGGCTGCACTGTCTTGCTTCCAAGACAAACGGTTTTCTCCCCTCAGCTATCCCTCCCTCCTCAGAATAGTGAGGCGTAGATAACTTGAAGGAATGTGCTTGATTCACAGTGAGAGTGATGCCATGGCTGTGATGAGTGGAACCCTGGGTGCTTCTCAAATGAGTGTGTTCCGAGAATGCCAGTCGCACCAGTGTGCCTGCCCTGGGTGAATGGATCTATGGGTACTCTGTTTCCATATACTTACCTACTCTTCCTTACATGAAGTACTTGAGGATATAAACTGCTTACTAAAGGAAGAGGTGAACTAAACCTGAATGCTACAGCCTAATTTGTGCTTCCAATAAAGGACCTTACATTATTTTATTGGTCTCTTGTATACATGTACGAGATCACACAACTGCTTCAAGGCTCCAAAGTCATCTGGTCGAAGCCTGAATGTAAAGACATGTACAGATCATTGACATGTTATCAAAATTAGCAAGAAATACTTTCGAGGCACGAGAGAGTAAGTTCCAGAAGTGTTAAGGAGACAGACGGGGAAGGATGGGTGGGCAGGAGAAGAGCAATAAGGGGAGGGTATTGTTGGAATCAAACTATTTTACTGTAGGCATAAAATTGATAGGGGATCACAAAGTGCATATCAGATAAGTGCTATTGTGGTAAAAGGGGATGGAAGGAGGGAGGGGTGGCGTTGAACGTGGTGAAAACCAAGGAAGAAAAAAAAGGAGGTAGGGAGAGGGCATTTGTGGTGTCCAAGTGCTTATATAGTTAAAAAGGGTGGTGTGCGGATGAAGGTGGGAGTGGTGTCATGCAGGTGAAGTCTTATTTGAAGATCGATATCTGCGTGGGATGGCAAATGTAAGGAATTATTGGAGGCACGAGGGGCTACAAGAGGGGATGGTCTTGTGAGTAATGTTTAGGATTTTAATTTCTATTTTAGTTTTGAGGGATAACCAGTTGAGTGTTTTTAGGCATGGAGTTGTATGGCTTGCAGTTTTATTTTGAGTAAATTGCGTTGATTTTACAATTTCGGAGGACAGACCCGTATAGATGATGATCTTTTGGTGAAGTCCCAAGTAGTGGAGCATCTAGGTCTTTTTTATGTGGGTTAAGGGGTAGGTCAGTGTCCATTAGGAATCCCAGGTTCTGTGCTGCTGAAGAAGTTGAAGGTTTCCCCCTGGGTCACCGGGCCATATAAAAGGAAGATGGTGAATGTGTTGGGTGCCAAAGACCATGACCTCTTTCTTGCTGGGGTTGAGACACATGTTTTGGCACATACAGTTTTGTATGGCTATAAAGCATTGGCCGATGGGAGTTGTTGGATTTGATAAAATGGAAAATGCAACACAAAAGTCATTCTCTAGTGAGGCCAAGGAAGTCATTTGTCCTCCTGGCAGGGATGAAGTCTTCTCGGTGTATTCTGCAATTTCAAAATAATGTTCCAAGTGGTGGAGGAAGGAGCGATTGCCAATGCTGCCACAGAGCATAGGAAGAGCTGGAGGCAGTTGGAAACTTGGCAGACAACACATTAAGCGTGTAAGCGCAGAGAGCACAGTGCCACAGGCCAGCCGCATGAGGAAGCCATTGCCTCAAGGGGAGAGGGAGGCAGGGGGACCTGAATCGCTAGACAAATGAGGAGTATATAGCCTAAGTATGAGCCATGAGAGACCCTCTGCGTGTAGAGTATGGGCAGTGGGGTAAATGCTAGAACTGCCACCAGGCACCTCATCCCAAGAATAGGCTGCCAAAACAGCAATAGTGTCAAAGCCCCCTTCCAACTTGGTGGGTCATGGGGAAGAAGCGGCCACACCGGGCGTGCCTGTAAAAACAAGAAATCTACTTACCTTTTTCCAGTGTTGAAACATGAACAATCCCCTCAGACCGGGGATGGAAGATTATCTCCCCGTGTGGTAGCCTATAAGGAAGGAAGCACGAAGAAAAAACATTGCAGGTTTTGTAGTCATCCCAAAAAGGTCCTGCACTAAACACAGATTGTGGTTCAGCGAACGGGAAAGGCTTCTAACAGGAAGCACAGTACTTAAACCCCTTCCCTATGAGCATAACCACAAAAGGATCAAATAAGAAAAAGCAATATTTAACGGGTGTGGTGAAAACATCTATGCAACTGTTGCAAGGTGCCCCAGCAATGTGTAGCAAAGGACATGAGGGTTTGGGGGCCGTAGCATGTGCGCTGATCACCAGCAAGGCTTGGGCATGAATGTGCACCAGAAAACTGTGTAAACTAAAATGCTGCTCTGCGTAATGCTCTGGTTTCAACTTCATTTTATGGAATGGAACCCACAAAGATAGATAATAGGTGATAAGATGTGCAGGGCAGGCAGCATAAGCATTGTCTTTGGTTGAAGTTTTGATTAAGTTTCAGATTTATCTGTATATGTCAGTAGAGTTTGCAGTGTATTCCCAAGCAGGGAGTGTGCACAAAGAATCTAAAGATGACCTCTGGAGGCAGAGCCTGAAGACTCTACCCTAATTGGACAGGGCAGAAAATAACTACAATGAGGTGGATTGGCTACACAGATTTTTATATTGATATTAATGATAGAAAGGATTTTCAGCATATTGTCTGAGAAGTAAGCAAAGCATTCAATTTTATGAACGATCCAGTGCAAGAATCAGTCACACGAATATCAATATAGATCCCACGATGTGTACATACTTTTGTTGTTTTTAAAATCAATCTACCACTTGGTACTGTGGCATTTGGTTGAGAAAAATACCTTACCAGGAGCCACCTTAATGGTGCTTAATTTATTGCCCACAGAGGAAGATGGCTGAGTCGGCCCTGCCTCTAAATCAAGTTAGTGACCAAAAGGTTGAATACAGGCCAGTACCAAGTGTTGTATTCATTGACCAATCTACTAGATCCGCTGTTCTTTGACCACAGAAGCCATTGGGGTGGTGACCCTGTTATTTAATCTGAATAGCCCCCTTTAATACTGCGCTGCACATGACAAGATTAGATTGGGGCTGGACTTTGAAACCTGGCATGCTACTTATCCAGTACAGATTTAACTGTTGCATTTTCATGTTGAATATTGGAATGAAAAATAAGGTCACAGACTGATCAAAGTTTACACTTTAAAGAAGACTTCACACGATGTGGTTGTCAATATCTTTAATATTTATTTTTAATAATAAAAATCTTTTAAAGACTTTCTTTTCATTGTGTCACTAAGAATGAGGTAATAGGTTTACAAAACAAATATAGAGTCTGATATGTTATGGATGAAATACAGAAAGAGATACAAAGAATTAAATTCAAGGAATGCTGGCAAACTGGTGAAGAGGATAAGATGTTGAGAGCATCCGACAAGGCCAAATAACCAGAGGAATGAAGGAAATACTCAAAAAAGGGAGGAAAAGTATAGTGGCCATGTTACTTACATGTCTGGTTAGTAGAAAGCATGCAAGCAGTACAAAGCCTATGCCTGGGTCACTTTTAATCACAGTTAAACCAAAACCAATATCTGCTTAATAGGTTTTAAATGGAAAATATGTTGCTGCCGCTTGCATCATAAAAAATGTTTGTGCTCTTCAGTGCTTTAGAACTCTACAGAGAATGAGTTTATTGCTTATGATAAATCAATTGAAAAAACTTGGGCGATTTGCCAAGTAAACTGGCCCGGGTATATTGTCGAGCAGACTGAGCAAGGCCTCCAGGGTGGAAAATATGGCAACTCTTTCATTGAAGAAAGAAGGAGGCAATGTCAAGTTAGATACGATGAACTGCGAAAAAAATAAAATTTTATACATGGCCACTGAAAAAAGTTGCTGTTAAACTGCTACTGTAACGGTCTTCTTATCAAAGGTCTCCAAAATTATGAAGACAAGGCGTCATGTCTTTGTCTTTTGCCAAGTTCCTTCGGCTCTGTTGAAGCCACTACACCCTCTCTACCCACACACCCTTCTCTACCTACCAATACAAGGATGCATGCAATGGTCTTGCCTGTGTGTTAGTAAATGTACAAAGATGTCCAAAACCAACAGCGTCTAGTGTTTAAAACAATCATACAATGGAACGTGCAACCGTGTTACCACATAAAAAGCCCTTTAATTCAGAACGTGTCAAGAGAGTTTTCTTTTGTGCCAGGAAAGAACATCTTGCAAGGATGCGTTTGGCAGTCTCTCCTTTATGGCAGGTACAAACATGATATAGCAGCGATTGTCTCACAGATTTTAACTGTACCAAGTTTCACAATTTAAACTTCACCTGATCCTAAAACGAGCATCAATTCGATATGTCTCCTTTCCCAACAGTGAGCCACACATTGAACTGTTATTTGGGAAGCTACTTATGCCAGGCACTATCTAACCCGGGTGCAGCACTATGCCTTGGCTTCTCAAGCACATCACACTATCTTAAAAGGCAGAAGGAAACGTAACAAGTTGAGTACCAAGAAACTATGCTGGCGAACAATCTTTTTTTCATTAGACGATCTCCTTAGAAAAAAACAATTCAAAAGCACCTATAGAAAACAGGCTAATATAGAGTCTAATATCTGGAGGAATACGTCTCCAGAGAAAGCAATGCTGTAACTTTACACATTGCGGTTAATGAGGACCTGTACCCTTTGTAGGACAATCACCACCAAAAGGTTGCTAAAACGTGTTTTACTGCCAGGTGCATTTCTTGCTAAAATATAAAGTTGGGGGCATTATATAATGAAACCATTTAATAAGGAATCCTTTAGACATCAGAGGGGAAAGATGAAAGATCTTCAAAAGAGGGAGGCAGAACATAACCAATGATTTGCATCAATTACTTTCAACAAGGCAAAAGCAGGTGCTGCAAATGACTTGAAGAATCTATGGCTCCTCAATCTTAACTAAGAAAATACCAGGTAAGGAGGAGGTCTTAGTAATGCAATATGGCACGTGAAAGACCAGGCAGCCTCCAGGGTGTAGTATCGGACCATCTGTAAAGCAAGATGAATGCCTATACCTGGCACACACAAATTTCCGGCATGATCTGGCCAACATGGGCAGCAGGAGACTTGCAGATCAGCAGTTAAGGTCCAGCTTTGGCAGTATAGAAAACACTGAATCAGACACAGATACAAATACACACCCAAGGGCATGTAGAAACCACAAAGGTCAACACACAAAACCCAAAAGACAACTATATGCAGATGCTAGTTTTGAAATGATCACCACCCTAAACCGTAAAATGCAGTCCATACTTGGGATTGACCAATGAAGTGAAAAATCTGAAATAACAAACAGAAATAGTTCTCACATGTGGTCATCCCAAACAGGTGATTGCTTTTTACTATCTATCTTGATAAATCCAGTCCTAAGGAAAGAACACATTAAGGATGGACCAACATGAGGCTCTGACCCATAAGGCAAGAAGGGCACATGTACACCAGAGAAGAAGCAGGACATGAAAGTGAGAGACAATTGAGGGGAAAGAGTGGGAGGCATGCACTGGCTCAATCACACAAGAGGGAAAAAAACAGCGGGATATACCAGAGAAGGTGGCTAACAATTAGCACCCACTTTGCACAGAACAACTATAGCACAGACAGAAAACCAGGGTACACGAGGGGACAAAAAGCAACAGGGAATCTGAACATTTAAATAGAATTGTCTTTTGTAGCAGACACCAAGAGGCAGAGTGAGTGATGCTGTAATGTCAATGGACAGATGATTAGGGTGCCCAACATTTCAAACATTGAGAGAAAGGAATGTTCTGCACCACTCTAGTTACTTTCTACCACAATGGAGAGTCAGTGTCTTGGGTCAGAACCGTATTTAGAAGCAGGAACTTTGCTTTCCTTGACGAAAAGTAAATATGTTAGACATTTAGAACATAAATGTGGGCATACAATGCTGGTTATGATCGAGATTTCAATTCTGGAGAGCAAGGAATCAGCTTATTGCTTTCTCTGAACAACTGGCCATTACAATTGCTTCCTTTCAAGAGTAATTTTCAATTTACGTCTGATGATCTTGGCGGCCCCATCTTTTGATGCTTACTTTTTGGAGGGTGTTTCCATGTCACCTCCCATCCACTTGCAATATTTAGGCCACTTCACATGCCAGTCCCCAAGTTGCTAGACATATTGGAGTTAGTAATGGTGCATGTACCTCGTACTACCAAACTAGTGCAAAAGAGGCATGTTCAAAAAGGATGGGATACGGTATGTTCTTATGTTAGAGACAGCAATGAAATCCACTGCTGAAAGAAGCAGGAAATCTTGCCATGAGGCTAACAATTGCTGAATCTAGGGGGCGTTAGCAAATCAATTCATCCTTACTATTGGGCAAACGAAAGACAGCAATTGTACCTCTCACTGATAGATTTTTTTTTAAAACAGTAAAATGGAATCCGAAAAATTCAGAAAGTAATAAGCAAACATTACATTTGACATTTCAGCTGTCAATGTCAAACGATCTCATCGGTAAGCTTTGTGCCTCCACTCCCGCCATTTCATAGCCTACTCTCAACAGTCTCCCATGAACCTGGATATCAGTTGTTTTTTTGTACACCGACACATTTTGCAGGTCACAGATATCTATATGGCTTGGGGCTGCCACCCTCCTTGCACATTACTGTAACAGATACCAAAAACAATAAGAATTTTATACAATATTTTTTAAACAAAAGCACCTTTCAAAATGTTTTTTTTCCAAATGCTCATGAGCCAACCCCTCACCTGACCTGTATAAGAGAGGATAATTATGCTCCTACAAGTTTTTAAAACTTGACAAACTAGCCACACAGTATTTTTGCTATTTTGCCTTAAAGCAAGTAATCTCTCTGTTGACATAACAAAGACTCCAGAAAAAAACAGCTAGTCTCAGTCCGAGAGGGGGTAAGCAAGAGACTGGGTGAATGTAACCAAGCCTGAGCGAATTATTTCGTTCTGGCACATTTCCCTACTTTCCTCAAACATCCTGGTGGAAGTTCACGCAAGTCTGAGGTGTTGTTAAACTGTGGTCTATATCGGACAAGCATGCAGATGAAGAGGAAGACTACAAAAGGTGCCATTTCAAAACATCTGTTCATGGAGGCAAGTGTCATCACAGCATTGAGAAGATCCATGAATACTTCCCTCTCCCACCACCTTACCATGCTACCTCCTGGGATTAATCACATCTCTCATGAGCGAGGAGGTGCAGGGGCCTCAACGGCAGTTAAATCTAAGGTGCCATAAGGCACAGATATAAAGTCTGCAAACATTACAGTGTGATAGTTGCAGATGCGTTGCACTCTTCCAAGCTCAAAACATGAAGCCATTTTTCACGTCCTTGCAAGATCACACTCAGCGCAGCAAAGATGGATTCTTACTTAAGTGCTTTGTACTATAAATAGAAAGGAAAGTAAAAAAGAGAAAGCATTTGAAAGAAAGGTTCAGTCATTTTCCGTAGAAAAATTCACTCTCAGTGCGTCCCATCGGAACGCAGGTTCTCAGCAGGCAGACGGGCATGCAGACATTGTAAAATTCCAGGCTACTTGGTTTCACAGGCCCTGCCTGACAAAGCCAGCTATTGTTCGGTATACATGTATGAGATGTCTCTGTGAAAGCGGTACTGGTGAGGTTTCAGGCAATGGTGAGACTTACAGCCATTGGAAAAGGCTGAACATGTGCTGGACTTCCACGACTAGTCTGCAGTTACTCAGTGTAGCAATGTTGAAAATGTGGATTTGCTGTATACCTTACAGGGAGAGATTTTGTTCAGTAGTCAAAAATCCTGCAGCCTGCAATGTTTTCATGTCTTTAGAAGCAAATTATTTAGCTTTTCGTTTTTGGGTCTCTTGACGTTGGCCCTGAAGGAAGTCCCCTGGAGAGGAAAGCAAAGGGTAGTTGTTGCAAGCTTCCTGCTCCCTCGTGCCCACTGAGTGTAAACCCCGTCGCAGATTCAGCACGCTCACGAGGGGGCTCCAGCAGGGAAGAGGAAGTAGAAGCAGTCCCGAGTCACGTGGTGGTGCCCGAGTCAATCTCTGCCATCCCGCCGCCCTCTCGGACAGAAGACAAGCGCCATGATGGGGGCCACCGGAGGAACGGAGGTGGCCGGAGAGTGTACAGAGTAGAAAAGTGGTGGCCCCAGAAGGATGGGGCTTGGGCGAACCTGAGGACCCCATCCGGACAAGCCTTTAGGTCTGGGCTGGGTGTAGCGAGGGAGAGCCCATGCTCAGAAAGGTGAAGGGGCTCTCTGTAAAAAAAAATGAAAAAAAAGAGGAAAAAAGTATTTATACCTTTGTCATGGACGGATAGCTAAACATGCACTAACCCATGCATGCCAAAAATGGTAATTTTATAATGAATGAATGAGCTCAAACACAAGGGAAAGGGCTACATCCTAGAGAACATTAATGCAACAAAGGAGTTGGTAGGTTAATGGGAGGTTTGAAAAAGAGAAAAAGCAGGCCCCCCAACTTTTTTATCAAAATCAACTAACAGATCTTCTTGAAGAGGAGGGGAATAGAGAGTTTGCCTCTTATCGGATACACCTTTCGCAGCCAGCCACATCCAGAATTTTGTTTACTTTATAAACAAGTGGAAAAACAGTTAGGGTAAACACCAACTGCTAGGAGCCCCATTAGGGACGAGGTTAGGGGGCCTGCATATTCTGACAGTAACAAAAATAGGAGAGTCACCAACTGCATGCAAGGGCGTTTTGGTAATTGTACTCCAATAAAATACGTAACCAGCACATTTACTAATAAATGCTATATTTTTAAACATATATAAATAATCAGAATATACAGTTAGTTGATAAGGTAGTTAAGGTTAGATGAGGATAAATGAAATGAAAATATGTTTAATGCATCTATCTACAGGAACAGCAGAACTATAGTAGCAGTGGGCATGGCATTTGGGCTGCCCAAGAGTCCGCTGGCGCAGTAAGACGAGGCCCACCATCCTGTTCCAGTGAGCTCTGAATTGTTTTGTTCAACTGTAGCTTGGTGGGCACTACCTGGAGATCATGGAGCTGGAGTGAGACTGGCTTGAGGAAGTGGTGGCAGCGCTGAGCTGGGAGAATCCACTGTGGCTGGACTCCAGGCTTGTCATGGACCCCCTGAGTAGAGAGGAAAAAAAAAAAAGGAGGAAAAGTGGGTCAGAATTATAATCCACGTTTTTTTGCGCAAGCTCTCTGGGAACTCGGTGCAACACAATTTGTCCATTGGGGACATTTTCCTAAATCTTTTGCCGAAACAGTGGGACGAAATTGATTTCAGTTGCCCTGAAGGCGTCAGTCCCCAATAGTAATATAGCTCATCCAACAACAAGCAGTCATTTTCAAAATCCTATTTATATTGTTTACAACGTATAAAAGACTTTAATCAACAATTACAAAAAGAAATATTAAAAATAGTACATCTGGTGTATCCTGTTAACACAAGAGAAAGAATGATATGAAGAATGGCTCTCAGCATAAAAGCTGCACATATTGTAACGTAGTGATAGGTACAAATAAAAACAAATGTGGGAGAACTTTAGTACACTGGAAAGCCAGAGCTGTAAAATGGGGGAGAATTCATAATCCAACCATGCCTGTTTCTTGTAATCATTAACGGACAATTGAAGTTATCTGTGGCAGGGCTACATGCCTGAAAATTTACCGGATGGAGAGGTAAGCAGGCCATATGCGGATTCCTGCTCATCACATTGGGCAATATCAAATCAACCATTCCTGCATCTTTGGTGCCCGACTAAAGGGCTCACTTCTACACCTCACGGGTAATGCCATAGTATATCACGAAGGTCTGTTCATGGGTACCCTGTTCTGTGTATACCATTAATGTGACCATTTTCCATTAATGTTTTCGACCAGTATGTAATAATGGGGCATTCCTACTCGAGATGCAAGAAGCTAGTCCCTTGAAACCCATAATCATTACGCTTATCACTAACTTGGAAAAAGTCTGTGTAAGCTAAGAGGTCAGCGTCTACGGTTCAATGAGACCTGATTAATTTGATGGCAAAGGTACAACTTATATCTTTCTGAATGAGACTAACTAAACTGTATTTCTATTGTCGCTACCAATTTATTCTCTAAAAGCTTCTGTCATCCGACCAAGCGATTTGAATGTTTAATGCACACTTGGAACTTCAGGTAGAAAGGCATTTAAAGCTGCATTCCATCTAAGGAACAAGTTACTTACCTGTAACTGTTGTTCTCCAGCATGGGTCTGGCATGGATTCACATGCTCATGAATATTCCCCATCGTCAGGCTGGGAATCCTCGGTAAAGAACAAATCAGTATCAGTTTCGTTTCTGATCCGTCTTTCTTAGTAGTAACCAATCACTGATCTCTGGGTCATACTGCCCCCAGCCAATGACTGCCCTCTCCCTAAGCCCCGCCTCTGGCAGCCATCCTCAGATTTGGTAGCACGCCAAGTGGCAGTATGACCAAGTGAAGAGCCGCAGAGGGGTAGGCGGGAGGGTTCGCATGTGAATCCATGCCAGACCCATGCTGGAGAACAACAGTTACAGGTAAGTAACTTGTTCCTTCTCCAGCATGGGGTCTGGCATGGATTCACATGCTCATGAATAAAAGAATACATAGCAGTATACACATGCACAACCACGGGAGGTGGCAACAGGCTCAACATTAAGCAATACAACAACTCAACATTAAGCAACTCTTACCTCCTCACCAGGCTCACCTTAAGCGAACAGGTTGCGCAGCACTGCTTGGCCGACCCTGGACTCCTCCCTGGAGTCCCGATCGACACAGTAGAATCTTGTGAAGGTGTGCGTCGACCTCCACGTAGCTCAGACTTCTTCACCTTCTCACTTGCTGTGCCCTTCTCCAGCCAGGTGGCGAGGCGGGAACAACGATCTTGTTTGGTCCGTTCCGAAAGGTTCTTGCAAAACGCACAGTCCTTCTCCACGTGCGTCTTGTCCCCATGGAGGCAGTAGAGGCATCGCGAATGCTCGTCCTCCTTGAAAACGTTATATAATCCGCATCCAGGGCAGTTCCTGAACAGCTTGGATCTGGGCGTCACGCTCCCCTTGTCCTGGGCCATGTCCGTTGAGGTAGGCCGCAGATCTTCCGGAATCCTCCAAGAAGTATAAACTCGACGAAAACTTCACCCTTGAGGGGCGTAGAAGAATTCCGAAACGGGTCCCCGTTATCGGAAGTAGAAACGGTGGAGCTTGAGGCTCGATTAAAGCGAAAAAATTAGAAATTCTCCTGAAAAAGCATGAAAATGCAGTTAAAAAAAAAAAACTCGAGAGCTAAACACGAGGACTCCCAACACTTGAGCGTGCGGTAAAAATCTGAGGATGGCTGCCAGAGGCAGGATTTAGGGAGAGGGCAGTCATTGGCTGGGGGCAGTATGACCCAGAGATCAGTGATTGGTTACTACTAAAACAGACAGATCAGAAACGAAACTGATACTGATTTCTTCTTTACCGAGGATTCCCAGCCTGACGACAGGGAATATTCATGAGCATGTGAATCCATGCCAGACCCCATGCTGGAGAAAATATAGTAGCAAGTCAACAGTTGTTAAGTCCCCTTTACGTTTATGTCCGCCAGGAGACAAAATGGTCAAGCATGGGAATAAAGTGTGAAGCCCCAGTTTGGTTAATATCTTTTCAAATGTAAAGGGCAACCCATGGTCACTGTTATAGAAGGAGAAAAGGTAAGATGTTTAACACATATTTTAGCCAGTTTTGTCGAAGCGTTACAAGTTGAATGAACTGCATTTCTACAACGTCAGCCCTTATACTTCCCACAGCACCGCCACTAGTATGATAGTTGGAGCAATGGATTGCCTTTTGAAAATGAACATGCAACCTGTCTGGGTACCCTGAAAACCAATAAGGCAAACCGTGTGCCTGCACCACCAGGAAATAATTCAATGTCAGCAACAGAACATCCCACCAGACCCTATTTCAAAAAGGGGGTATCCCTAAAATGTAATTTCTAAAATGGTGGGCATTTGTGTGCTTGCTGTTTCTGCGGTCTTCCCCTGCCATTCTAGGCGGGAACAACCTCAGTGGCGGATTTGTCTTTGGCGGGAATCCTGTGGATTCCCTGCCAGGGCTCCAGAGTGTCTGGAAACGCAGGAAGTGAGGGAGGAGTCCAAAGCTATGCAGTCCTTGGTCTTTCACCTTGCCTGAAAGGTAACAACTCCCAGTGGGGCGGCGCTGGCTTTTCTGATTGGAACAAAATGCAGGGAGAGAATGTGCAGCGGTTCCTAATAAACTCTAAACCTGGAAGTTGCTGACAAGTCGACCACTGGAACCGAAACCGAAGAGGAAGATGAAGAAACTAAGGCCATAGCGATTTCTGGCTACCGTAGAGCTTGCTGTGTAACCGGAGCCTGCTATAACTCTTTCTTTCATTCAACCTGGGGATCCCAAAAAGGACGAACCAGACTTGAAGCCTATTGGGATCCACTAGACTCAAGAAGACCTGCATTTTGAGCCATCCCACGTCTTGCTGCAAACGTGCAGGTCTGTAATACCCCAATACCATAGGACCGCCAGTCATCGGGCAGTGCACAGTCTTCTGAATTCCATATCTTGCTGAAACTTTGTGGGCATCCTGCTGGACCTCCAGGGACGTGACTTGAGTCCAAAGTTCCCTCACCAGAATGCTGGACCTTGCAAATGACAAGAATCAGACCAGCGATATTCAGTCTTCTACTGGCTCCTGAAAAGTGTGCCAAAAACCACAGAACCGCATCCAGCCACGAAAATCTTGCCTGGAGCATCCCCCATTGATCCTAGCTTTAAAAGTCCTTCCAGGGTCTTGTCGTCAGGACAAGGAATTCAGCGACCAGGTTTCTGGCTGCAGATCCTGAAGTGTACCCCACTGCAACCTATTCTTCCGTGCCGAGTTAACCGTGTGATCCTCTTGCCCAGAGCCTTCCCTATGATCCCTGCTGCAAAAGTCCTTCCGCGGTCCGGTCTTCAGTCTTCATGACAAGGAAGGAACAAGTAACTTACCTGTAACTAATGTTCTCTAGCATGGGTCTGGCATGGATTCATATGGTCAGGAATATTCCCCGTCGTCAGGCAGGGAATCCTAGGTAAAAGAAAAAAACGTTCACTTTCTAACTGTATTCCTCCTCTAAACCAATCACTGCACTCTGGGTCATACTGCCCCCAGCCAATGACTGCCCTCTCCCTAAGCCCCTCCTCTGGCAGCCATCTTCAGATTTGGTAAGCAAGTACAGATGCAGAATGACCAACTAGAGCCACAGAGTGGTAGGAGGGAGGGTTTGCATGTGAATCCATGCCAGACCCATGCTGGAGAAGACCTGCATTACTCACCGCAATAGCATTTCTGATGATTGTATCTGCTTAGATTCACATGCTGTGCATATGGTACGACATCCAGTGGTAACCGTGGAGTATTGCATCTTGTCTTTCGGGGACCAAAAGGGGACGTCAGCATAGGCGTGTGTGTAACACTATCCCTATCGTGACGTGTAGTGTACCCAAAATCCCTCACGCGCTGAGGTCCCTCCGATTGTATTTTTTCTGCCATGAGGGAGCCGCAGGCCATTGTGAGTGAGTACATAAAGAGAGAAAGTAGT
Organism: Ambystoma mexicanum; assembly: GCF_040938575.1. NCBI lineage: Eukaryota > Metazoa > Chordata > Amphibia > Caudata > Ambystomatidae > Ambystoma > Ambystoma mexicanum. The sequence goes on from NC_090926.1 coordinate 721,300,267, forward strand.
AAGACGTATATGTTCCTGCCACCCCGACCAGGAGGCAGGGAGGGCGCATGTGAATCCAAGCAGATACAATCAGCAGAAATGCCATTACGGTGAGTAATGCACGTCTTCTGATGCTTGTTAATCTGCTTAGAATCACATGCTGTGCATAGACTAGCGAGCAGTACCCGGAGTTGGAGGTGGGTTGTTAGAAGGAACAGTAGAGAAAAGATATCTTAATACTGTTTGTCCCACCTGAGAATCAGATTTAGAATGAGTGTCTAGGCAATAGTGTTTTGTAAAGGTGTGTACAGAACTCCAGGTTGCCGCTTTGCAAATGGACTCCAGGGGAACATTTGCAATGAATGCTATGGAAGCCCCAGTGCCCAGAGTAGTGTGCTCTAGGCTTGAAAGGCAGTTCTCTCTTAGCAAAAGTATAGCATAGTGTGATGCATTTGACAATCCACCTTGAGATAGCTAATTTAGAGACAGGATCCCCTTCTCGACCAGCTGCCACTGAAACGAAAAACTGGTTTGTCTTCCTCAGTGGTTTCATTCTTTCCAAGTAAAACATGACTACCCTGCGCACATCTAGTGTGTGTAGGCTTCCTTCAGCCATGCTTGTGGGATTCTGGAGAAAGTGGGTAGTTCGATTGATTGGTTCACATGGAACTTCAAAATGAATTTAGGCGCAAATCTGGGATGAGTGTGCAGAACCATCCTATCCCTGCAGACTGTAACAAAAAGGTCTAGAACTGAAAAGGCTTTTAGTTCGCTAACCCTTCTAATAGAAGTAATAGCCACTAGGAAGGCCGTCTTATAAGTAAGGTCTTTTAGACTTGCTTTATGCATTGGTTCAAAGGGAGACCCCATGAGTCTGGTGAAAACCACATTTAGATCCCACCTGGGAGCTGGGTTAGAAATGGGGGGGTGAATTCTCTTAAACCCTTCCATAAAAGCCTTAACAGGTATTTTCCACAACAACACTTTCTGTTGTGACGTAGTGTAGGCTGATAGAACAGCTAGATGAACCTTTAGGGAATTAAAAACCAAACCTGAGTCTAACAAAAGAGTTCGGTACAACACAATGTAGGTAGGCGAGCAGTCCATGGGATTGACGCCCTTGGTTTTACACCAGATGACAAAGCGTTTCCACATACTGGAATAGCAATGATGAGTGTTAGGTTTTCTAGCCTCCCTGAGTATGTCCATGCATCTCTGAGGGAGTTGAAGGTGTCCAAACTATGACCTCAGGAGCCAGGTCGCTAAATTCAGAGTTTGCGGGCATGGGTGTAGTGTCTCCCCCCACCGGGGGAGAAGGACATCTCCATTAGATGAGTGAATCAGGGTTGGCAGGTCCACATGGGGGCCACCAGTATCATGGTAACTGGTTTCTGGTGCATCTTGTGCACTATCTTGTTCAGAAGGGGAGTAGGGGGGAAAATTGTAGACAAATTTCCCTGACCATGCTATCCAGAGTCTGTTCCCCTTGGAGCGGTTCTGGGTATACCTGGAGGCGTAGTCTTGGCATTGGGCGTTCCCCTGAGTAGCAAACAGGTCTAACTCTGGGAAGCCCCAGTCCACATTGAAGATGATGTCTTTGTGTAGACTCCATTCATATTATAAGGGCAGTGGGAAATCTCTGCTGAGCACGTCCGCCAGAAGATTGAGTTCCCCTGGAACGTGTTGGGACAACAGGAACATCTTGTGTTTGTGAGCCCACATCCAAATGTTTTGGGCCAGCTTGGATAGCCCTGGAGAGTGTGGGTCTCCTTGTTTGTTTAGGTAATACATGGCTGTGGTGCTGTCCGTCAGGACCAGAACTGATTTCCTTTGTAGTTGTGTTTGAAAGGCCTTTAGTGCCTTGAATACTGCTAATGGCTCTAACAGATTTATATGGTTGGATGCTATTTGTGGGGACCACACTCCATGTGCTGTCTGCTGAAGTAGGTGAGCCCCACACCCCGCGAGAGATGAGTCTGTCGTGAGAGTGGCTTCCACTGCGGGGGTGGTGAAGGTCTTCCCTTTCAAGAGGTTTTCCCTCGACCACCACTGCAGAGAGAATGAGGGCTGGCGAGACAACTACCAGATCTTCCCATTGTCCGCTGGCCTGACACCACTGGCTGTTGAGCCACTCTTGCATGGGACGCATGCGCAGCCGCGCATGGGGAACTAAATAAATGTATGACGCCATCATATCTAGCAAGCGCATTGCCTTGCGTACCGTCACTTCCCGACTGGCTACATATGGAGGGATCTGAGAAAGCATGTTCTGAAACCTCTCTTTGGAGGGGAAGACGAGACCCTCCTTTGTCTGAATCAGAGCACCTAGGAATTGTTTGGCTTGACTGGGGTCTAAGCTGGATTTCTTCTCGTTGATGGAGAATCCCAAACTGAATAGGAGGTCTATTGTTTTCTGTGCATTTCCTAGGCATGTCTCGTAAGAGTCCCCTGTTAGGAGCCAGTCGTCGACGTAAGGGTAGACAGGGACGGATAGTCTGCGCAGGTGTGCAGCTGCCACTGCCAGGACTTTCGTAAACTGGCGCTGAGGCAATGCCGAAGGGGAGTACTTTGAACTGATAGTGCTTGTCCTCTATCATGAACCTTAGGTATTTTCTGTGCGCCGGCAACATTGAAATATGAAAGTATGCATCTTTCATGTCCAATGTTGCCATGTAATCCCCATGTTTCAACAGTGGGATTACTTCCTGCAGAGTTACCATACAAAACATTTGAGGTTTGACAAACTTGTTCGCTGGGCGCAAGTCTAGTACAGGGCGCATGGTGAGGTCCTTTTTGAGTACAAGGCAGTACACTGAATAAATACCCTTGTTTACCTGAAGGAAGAATAGGGACTGCTTCTATGGCGTCCTTTTCCAGAGGTGCTTTCACCTCTTGTTTCAGGATTCGCAGATGGTCTGGCATCAGGCGTCTTGTCTTGGGCAGTCTGAACTGTGGTGGCCGGGCGAATTCCACGCAGTACCCGTGGGCGACCGTTTTTAGAACCCACTTGTCTGATGTAATCCCCTCCCATACCGAAAGGAAAGATGTTAAGCGCCCCCCGCCCGGGGTGACATGGGAGGGGACCTGTATCCGTAGAGGCTGTGACACCCCTGGAGTTGGGGCCTCTGCCTATCCCGCGTTGCTGACCCCCCCTAGGTGGATAGTTGGCGGGGGTGCTGGATGCTTGACCCGAGTTCCAGTTTTTTCCCCGTGATGTACATGTTTTGGGCGGAACGGGATTGGCCTCAAAAGGACCAGCGGGAACCGCTTCCCCTCTGGGGGGATGGGGAGGGTTTTTGTGTGATCTATTGCAGGGGCTTAAAAGTCTCATGCTCTTTTTTGGCAGTCTCCAGAGCCTTGTCGACTGCTTTACCAAAGAGATTCGACTCTTCGATAGGTTTGTTAATAAGAGTTGCTTGGGTCCGAGTTTCGGAGCCAAGCGTGCCGTTTAAGCAGTGTGCCCTGAGCCAGGGATCTTCCTGCCGTCTCTGCAGTATCCAGAGTGTTTTAAAAAAAAACATTTTGGTTGAATTGCCTGCCCTCGGCCACGATGGCAAGTGATTTGGTTTTTGCGGGTTCAGGTGCCTCCTGGAGACCTTCTTGTATAAGGTTCCATTGCGCATCAGCATAACTGGCAAGCAACGTGGTGGTGTTTGCTATGTGCGTGGTAAGGCAGCTGCAGCGGTAATACGTTTACCCAAGGCATATGATCTTTTTGGCTCTTTAGCAGGAGGTGCCGCTCCAGTAGCAAGGGGTACTCCCGCCTGTTTCTGGGTGGTGGTAATCACTAGGCAATCGGGGGTGGCATGGCTTTTAATATATTGAGGGTCAGTAGGCGATGGCCGAAATAATTTCTCCACCCTTGGATTTACTGTCCTGGTCTGGGCTGGTGTGACAAGAGTAGGATCCAATCTCCTTTTAATGGAGTTTAGGAGAGGAATGGCTTGACTGGGGGTGGGGAGTTCTTTATGAATGTCCTCCATGAAATCTTGTTCAGGTATGGCTCCTTGGGTAAAGTAATCGGCTGCCTTCCTTAAGATGGCATTAAAGACCATCTGATGGTCTACTGGTGAAGCCTGGTGGGCCGGGGTGGAAGGAGGGGAGTCCAAAAACAGGACATCTGTGTCCTGATTGTGAGTAGAGAGTGCCCATGGCTCTGTCTTAACCTTACGAGTGTCCTCCCAGTTGTCCGTGGCATTGCCTGGTCATCTGCTGTGTAGTCCTGTAGGAAGATAGTATCTTCTCCCTCATCATAAATGTCATGAAATGTGTCCATTTGAATTTCCTCTTCAGGGTGGATAGAAGTGAAATGGTCCTGAGAAGATTCAAAATTTCCAGGAAACCTTAAGGTTGACACAGAAAGAGGATCCTCCCGAGGCCTCTTGGGTGTAGGGTGCTCTGAAAGCGACAATCCTTTCCAAGCGGTCCATGCACCCTTCAAATTTTTCCCTGGTCCATTTAGAGGAACCAGAAGGTGTAAAAGGTGGAAAATCTTCATTTTCTTGCCTTTGGCGCCGAAATGTATTACTAATAGTGCTAGACAAAGGCTCCCGACTGTCCTCAGTCTTCACGAGCATCAGGGTGCTGTGGCGCGTCTTTAGTAATACTTGCAATGCTTTCTGCGATGTCTAGCGAATCGGGCGTGCTGTATGACTAGGAGGCCTAGCGGTAGATTTTTTGCCTATCGATTGACTAGGAGGCCTAACGGTAGATTTTTCGTCTACCGGGCCTTAGCGGGCATCGGAGCGTCAGCTGAGCCCGCTGCGCCGGCCAAATGTGATTTTGAGGTAGCGCCCTTAGTTTTCCAAGGATCAGTCGCAAGCCGCTGCTGCGGATGCAGGGAAGGCTGTTGATCTTCAAGATCAGAGGATTCCGTCGAAATTTTCGGCGGTCCTGTTGGAGCTTTCACCAGTTTCGACAGAACCATCGAAACCGGGGAAGGGGTTGTGTGTTTAATGTGTTTTTTGTACACCCCGTCGCCGAGTGTTTTCCCTGTAGTGTGACTTTAGTCAGGCCTGGAGGGGTCGGGGACGGGTGTGACGGACCTAGAAGGGTCCGTCATAAGGTCAATGGAATCGATACGGATGCTTGGTCATCACTAGTGCCCCGTCACTTTCGGCGGGAGTGGAGGAAGAAGATCCAGCCCGAAAAATGCCGTAGGCGGCCTACTGCTTAACGCGGCACTCCTTAAGTGTATTAGGTCGAAGGAGTCTACAAGCCGCGCACCGTGCTTCGTCGTGGTCAAGAGGCAGACAATTATTGCACTTATCGTGCTCGTCCTTCCACAGGCATCTGACCCTGCAAGAGGGGTAAAACCTAAATGGTGTCCTTTCATAGCGAAAGGTAATGAAAATGATGACCAGACCTAGAGGGGGAAAGAGGAGAGACATAGCGAATGATATGACCACCCCGACCCCACTCTCCCTACTGTGTAGGCTGGCCAGAGGGCCCGGCCATGTGGATGACTCTGCGGCCGAATCTTAGGCGTCGAGGTCCACCGCCGTCGAAAGTTCCCGCAGTCTTCGTCGTAGCATTTGAAGCACCGTCAAAGTGACTTTAGGGGAATTAACCCTCAAAGTCAGTAGACAAGGAGCAACAATGTCTCGTATGAAGAGCTCCGCAATGGGGCGACCAGTTATCTGGGCAGAAAAAAACAATCTGAGGGACCTCTGCGTGTGAGGGTTTTGGGTACACTAAAGGTCACTATTGGGATAGTGTTACAGATACACCAATGCCTACAGATACACCAATGGGGACGTCCCCTTTCGGTCTCTAAAAGACGAGAGGCAATATTCTGCGGTTACCACTGGATGTTGGACCATATGCACAGCATGTGATTCTAAGCAGATTAACAAGCATCAGAACAATAGTTACAGGTAAGTAACTTGTTCCTTCTCCAGCATGGGGTCTGGCATGGATTCACATGCTCATGAATAAAGAATATATAGCAGTACCACATTACACAAGCACGGGAGGTGGCAAGGCTCAACAGAAGCAATCAACTCTTACTTCTGGAACAGACTCAGCTCAAGCGAACCGGTTGCTTAGCCCCACCTGGACTCTTCTTCTGAATCCCTGCCGACCAGTAGAACCTCGTAAAGGTGTGCGTAGACCTCCACATAGTAGCCCTGAAGATGTCCAGCAGGAGCACACCAGACAGGAACGCCGTTGTTGCAGCGATCGCTCTGGTGGAATGGGCTTTCGGATGGCCAACCGATGGCAGTGTGCGACACAGCCGGAGAGCCACCTGGAGCGGAAACCTTGGACAAAGCTTCCCATGGTTCACAGGACAAAAGTTCACAAACAGTTGAGACGTCCTCCGAAATTTCTCGTTGCTCGTGCCACATAGAACTTCAGGGCATGAGCAACGTCCAGCGAATGCAATGCCCTTTCAAAGGCTTTGGAAAAAACACAGGTAACACCAAAGGTTTGTTGAGGTGGAATTCCGATGAATTCGAGAAAAGTCAGATATGGCTGTTTGCAGCATAGGGCCTGGATCTCTCCCACCCTCCTGGCAGAGGTGACGGCCACAAAGAAAGCAGTTTTCCATGAGGGGAAATTGAGAGGGGCCTGATGCATAGGCTTGAAGGGGGCTCTCATGAGCCTCGTCAGCACCACGTTGAGTTCCCATGCCGGGGCAGGAGCCTTCACTGGTGGGAAAAGATCAAAACAGTCCTTTGGGAACGTCTTGGAACAAAGAAGATCTTGCAGGGGACCTGATGTAGCGGGAGATAGCTGCCAGTTGCACCTTGATGGAGGAATGCGCCACCCCCGCCTTGGCTAAGGACAGGTATGGAAGGATCTGCTGGGCCGTGACCCTCAGAGGGATGATCTTCTGCAACCGGCATCACGTAGCGAAATGCTACCACTTGTGACCGTAGCATTTGAGAGTTGACAACGCTCTGGCCTTGGCCAGCACCTCCTTGCAGTCTGCCGGCAACTCGTATCCTCCAAACGCTATGGCTGCAGGAGCCAAGCCCTCAGGTTCAGAGATCCAGGGCTGTGGTGCAGGATTGCGCCTCCTTCTCTGGTGAGCAGATCTGCGACCACTGGCAGCTTGACCGGAGGTGACACCGACAGGCTGTGAAGGTCTGAGTACCAAATCTGCCTCGGCCACGCCGGGGCGACGACTATCATCCAGCATCGGCACTGTGAGTTGACTGATGACTCTGAGCAGGAGGGGCAACCAGGGAAACATGTACAGAAACAGGCCTTCCCACGGAAAGGAGAACGCGTCCCCCATGTTCCTTGGCTGGTGAAACATGCTGGCGATTTTCTGGCATTTGGTGTTTGCTGCTGTTGCAAACAGATCAATCTGGGGCCTGCCTCACTTGATGAAGATGCAGTCCACATCTCTTGTCCAAACGGCCCAGTGCCACAAGTTCTGCGCCTCTTTGGAGATGGAGTGCCCCCCTGCTTCCAGATGTAGAACATTGTGGTTGTGTTGTCTGTGAAGATCCTCACCACCTTGCCCTTCAGGGACAGAAGGAAAGACTTGAGGGCCCAGAACACTGCACGCATCTCCAGGATATTGATGTGGAAATCCTCCTCCGGCAGCCTCAAGCCTCTGGCGTGCAGAGGTCTGTTGTGGGCTTCCCCAGCCCTCCAGGGAAGCGTCTGTGGTGACCATCTCCTGGTATGGAGTGTTTACAAACCCTGTGCCCTGGGCGATTGAGTGTATGCCCCACCATCTCGCCACCCAACAGAACTCCTCGTCGAACAGGATCTTGTCAGCGAAGCTTCCAGAAAATTGTATTGAGCGAGCATCCAGGAACTCCTAAAGAGGCTGCATCCGCAACCTGCATAGCCGTATAAGGTAGATGCATGACGTCGACACTGGGGGCCACTGTGGCAGTCTTCAGGTACAACAGCCGTTGTACCTTCCCCAGCACAACCGCTATCCTCTCCTCAAAGGGCGATGCTAAGCAGGAGACCGTGTTGAGCCTGGCTCCTAGGAACAGTGCGTTCTGAGATGGTGTCAAGCAGGACTTCAGATAATTGACGGAGAACCCCAGATTCGTCAGCAGCCAGACGGTCGTCTGTGTGTTCGACGGCTACCTCTCTTCAATTGGCCTGGATGAGCCAGTCATCGAGGTACGGGTACACATGTATCCCTCGAAGACGTAGATGGGCCGCCACAGGTGCCAGGCACTTTGTGAACACCCTGGGAGTTGACTTCAGGCCGAAAGGGATGGCCTTGAACTGGTAGTGCCGTCCCTGCACCACAAAGCGTAGGAACTTCTGATGCTTCCTGTGAATGGGGACGTGGAAGTAGGTGTCCTCCAGCTCCAGCTATGTCCGTAAGTCTTCCTCCTCCTGTTGGCCGAGTACGTGCTGCAACGTGACCATCCTGAAGTTTTAGGACTTGAGGTACTTGTTGAGACGCTGCCGGTCTAGAATGGGCCTCCAGCCCCCGGTCTTTGACTAAGAAGTATCTGGAGTAGATGCCCCAGAGTCGTCTTGTAACTAGCTCTATGGCCCCCCCTCTTTTTTTTTTTAGCATGGCACGTACCTCTTGAAGGTGCTGAAGGATGTGCTGCTCCGGCCCGGTCACCATAGGGACACGCAGACACTTGATGAAACGCCAGGGTATGCCCGTGGGTGAGAGCGTCCACCACCCATCTGTCGGTGGAGATCTTTTCCCACTCGCTCATGAATCCTGCCAGCCGGCCTCCCACCGGGGTACATGGGTGGATGCCCGACATCCTGGCTGGTTCAGTCCTGCTTCGGCGCCTGCGTTCTGCCTTGGGGGCGACAATGGCGCTGACCACGTCCACCGAAAGCCTTGGAACTGCCTCCGTAGGCCTCTGGGTCATGGACCAGGACGGCTGACGGTACGATGTGGAGCCTCCACCAAAACCTTTTGGCAATCTGCCAGACTTTACTCCGGCGGCGCGAAAGAAGAGCAGTGCTGTTTGAGAGTACAAAGGGCGCAAGCTGTATCTGTCTTGATTTCCTGCAAGGACTCGTCAACGGCCTTCCCGAAGAGGTTATCCCTGTCGAAGGGCAAGTCCAGTAACCTCATCTGTACCTCCTAGAGGGAATTGGTGGCCTTCAGCCAGCCACGAAGGCAACACCGTTCCCCATCTGTCGGAAACCTGTGCCAGCGATGTCCAGGGCCACTGTGATGGCATGGTCTGAAGCCACTTCCCCCTCCTGGAGGAGTGCGATCACATCCACCCACTTGTCGTTGGGCAGGAAATCGGGGCCAGTTTGTACCACAGTTCCTGGTCGTACCAGGCCAGGATCACCAGCGCGTTGGCCACAGCCGAGGCCTCTGGGGTAGGGACACCCTGGCCAGTTGGGGCTACCTTCACAGGGTCAGCCCCTTTGGCCTTCGAGAGAGCGCCCGCCACCATCTCAATCGTCAAAACGATTTTTCCTGCACTGCCTGAGCATTCTTGGGCAGGTCGGACGCCTTTTCTTCCACCCTAGGCTGCTCGTGCCTCTCTCGCTTTAGGGAGCTTAGCTTGGTCGATTTCCTTTTTGAGGAGGAGCTTGATTGATGGCTGGAGAGGGAGGCAGATGGTGAGGTTGATCGCGGTGACCCAGACAGAAACGGACTTGCAGTGCTTGGCCATGTCTTGGGCTCCCATGGATGGCATGCCCTCAAAGGACTTAGAAGCCTGCTTCTCGGACTGGCCGGTCCTGGGTGAGGCATGACCCTGCTTCAGGCATGGGGCAGAGGCCTTGGCGCTTAGTCACACCGCCAGTCTACTGTGACAATCCTTCATCGTTCTCTTGGAGAACCCGAGGCAGATCTCGCAATCCCCTTCTTTGTGGTCTGGGTGAAGACAGAGGCATTTAAGGTGCTTGTACGCGACAAACACGTTCCGCAGTCCGCATCTGGAGCAGACCTTCAAGAGAGAACTTCGCACCTCTGACCATGACGGACGAGAAAGAGGGAAGTAAGCCCACTGGCCTTCTGGAAACTTCGCTGAAAACTAGATTATCCTTGACATTGAGGGGTGCTGAAATGCACCGACAACGGATCCCCGCTTGTCGGTCGATCAAGAGTAGAGTACACACAGGCTCGGTTTTGACAAAAATAGGACTTTCTCGAAAAAAGCACGAAAACTGTAGAATAGTTCATGGGAGTCCGAGTTTTGCTCTAACACTTGAACGTGGGGTAAAAATCTGAGGATGGCTGCCAGAGGAGCGGTTAAGAGAGAGGGCAGTCATTGGCTGGGGGGCAGTATGACCCAGAGTGCAGTGATTGGATTAGAGGAGCGAAGCTTCCTTTTAGGGAGGACTCCCGTCATGACAGGGAATATTCATGAGCATGTGAATCCATGCCATACCCCATGCTGGAGAATTCAACAACTGGGTTTTTGGGTGCAGATCCTGAAGTCTTCCTGCTACAACTCTTCTTCTGTGCTGAGGTACTGTGTTGGCTAGGGTATTTACTTACCTTAAGCCTGTGTGATTTCTGTAAAGCGTTTGGGGTGTTTTCTGTGACTGGGAGTCCTCTCATCCAGTTCAATGGACCCTAATTAAATTTAAAGTGAACTACTTACTTGTTTAAGCAGTCTTCCACAGGAACTCTCACTTTTGCCTGCAAAAGAACCCCATCTCACCCTGCCTACAGCTGGAACCTATCCCACTAGGGTCCCTCTTCTGCCTCCGAGTGAACTCAGCAATAGAATAGGGAAGGACCGGATAAGTAAGGATTCTGTCTTGAAAAGTATAACACGTGTTTAAAAGTACTTACTTGTGAAAGAGCTGGTTTGGTAACTAACTCAGAGAGAGCAGTTACAAAAGTTCTTACTTACCTTGAATGTGTGTGGTGCCACTCTGAAAATTATATGGACAGCTCGGACAGCTCTGACTGCTACATCGCACCGCAGAATACAGGGGTTATTGAAAAAATGGCTCCGCCTCCAGAAAACAAAGTAAGACTGCCAGACAGGGAATCCTGCTATGACTGCTACTCCACTGTTATTACAGTGAAGTGCAGTTGGGATATTTTGTATCTTTATAACGCCTTACCTGATATCTTTTTGGTTATTGTGACATTGTGCCTAAATTATATCGAAGGTTATTTTACTCACCTGGGAATTGGTTGAACCTCTTTCCCAAAAGTAATGCCGTTGAGTCATTCTTAAAGTGTAACATTGGGTTTTGCTTTCCCTGGTCTGTTTTATACAAATGCTAAAACAGTCTTAGGTTTATACCTATTTTTAAGTTGCTGATAGCTCCTTTAAAAGGTATAGAGGGTTTACTTACCTTGAGTTAGCTGTGTGTCATCCTAAAATAAGTTCAGTTATTTCTTACCTCAGTCTGTGTTCCACTGATATGAAAAGCAACTGTAATAGTATATTACAACATTAGGTTTTACCTGCCTAGAATAGCCACCTAGAATAGTGGTGTGCCATTCATGTCTTGTAAAGTGTTCTTTAGGTGTAGCTGACCTTGGTCTGCCGGGTGCAATCCTAAATTAGTGTAAAGAGCTCTTGATTATCTTAGACTGTGTTCCACTGAGCTGTAAAGCAACTGTAATAGCATATTACACCAGAAAAAGGTCCTACTCACCTAGAATAAGTAGTTGTAGGTTTCTACTGTTCCTTGAATGAGTGTTCCCGTGTTCAGAAAAGTACACTTGCATTTTGGTTTACTAAGTGATTTGTTTGCTGAGCGTCCCGGTACAACTGCTAGGGTCTACTACTCTTGTATTACAGAAAGTCATCTAAAAGTAACTAATGGTTTTTACTCCCCATGCATAGGTGTGGCCTATACTAAATGCGTATGATAAGGTCTGAATACTGTTAGTGTTCTAAACAAGGTCTATGCTTTGGTATGTGTACTTTGAAGCATAGTGTTGTGCTTTTATAATGTGTTTATATGAATTGTGATGGTACTTATTTTCAACCAAGATGTATCTGGGCCTACTTGTATTTAAATAAACCATGTATGTTTTACAATACATAGTGCTTCAGTGTTCCCTGGACCATATGTGTACTACAATTTCTTTGGACTAATTCTACAGGCCTCCCGCCTCCTAAGCCAAGTTTGGCTGCTCGGTCTACGTTACCATATACTCAGGTGGCACAGCCTTATAGTCGAGTCTTGTACTGTCTCAGTTGAATGGTTTTACTGAGCCCTTAGACTTCAGAAAAACTGTCTTAACAAACCGCTAGGTTATCTTATGAGAGAACTCATTCAGCGGACTAGGGAAGGACTGGATACTGGATAGGAAAAGGATTCAAGTATAACAAGTGTTTAAAAGTTACTTAATTGTGAAAGAGTTGGTTGGCAACTGTCATGCTGAGAGCAAACAGTTATTAATTACCTTGAATGTGTTCTGCCATTCTGAAAAGTATATGTAAGGTTATATTACTCACCTATGAATCGTTGTGCCCCTTTCTCAAAAGTAATGCTATTGGCTTCACTTCCTTATTTATTTCAGAACATTAGTGTATACATTTACCAACTGGGTCTTGCTTCCCCCGACTTGCTGAATAGCCTGTCTAGAGTAAGTCTGCCTTGGGTTTTACTTATCGTGAATAGCTGTGTGCAATTCTTAAGAAGTGTATTGTAAGTTTTACTTACCTTGGTCTGCCGTGAGACACCCTAAAATAAGTTAGACTAAGCTAAGCAATAACTTTCTATGTTCCACTAAGCTGAAAAGCAACTGCAATGGTATTTTACATACTTCGGTCTTAACTGCCTAGAATAGCTGTGTGCCATTATTAAAATGTTTTCGGCAGGTTTAGCTGACCGTGGTCTGCCTGGTGCAATCCTAAATTAGTGTGAAGAGTTATTGCTTACCTTAGTCTGTGTTCCACTGAGTTGAAAAGCAACTTTAATTGTATATTATACCAAAAAGGTTTTGCTCACCTGGTATAACTGTTATCCTAAATGTAGTTATAGGTTTTTACTGCTCCTTGAATCTATGTCCTGATAACAGGGTTGGCTTAGTAAGTGACTCCTTAACTGAGTGTCACTGCATGACTGACAGTGTCTACTACCCATAACCTACTGAAAGGTAATCTAAAAGTAACTGATCCTTTTACTCCCCATGAATAGGTGTGTCCTATACTAAACGTGTTTAAGATCTGACTAACCTAGAAATATTGTTATGAACAAGGTCTATGCTTAGGTTTGTGTACTTTAAAGCATTGCGTTGTGATTTTTATAATTGTGTTCATATATAATGTGATAGTTCTTATTTACCCAAGATTCATCTTGGCCTACTTGTATTTAAATAAACCATTTTTAAACAATACATAGTGTCTGTGTTTCTTTGGATTTATGTATGCTACAATTTATTTCTACCAAGCTACAGCCCTCTCTCCCTCCTAAAATAAGCCTGGATGCTCAGTCTACACTACCAAATACTCAGGTGGTATAGCCTTATACTAAGAGTGGAGTTTTGTACTGTCTTAGTTGTATGGTTTTACTAAGTCCTTAGTTGGATTTCAGAAAAACTGTCCCAACAGGTAGAATCATCAGGATTCCCAGGAACAAGTGGAGCCACTTGAGCAGGATTATCATTTTTTAGAAGAAATATTGGTTCTATGTGAAAAGACCTTTGTTGAAAAAGACTGATTTACTTTGTATTTGTATTTTTAATTTGTAGCGCACCAGGCCCAAAGTCATCTGGGCGGGAAAACTTAATAGGCATAGTTACAAAAATGAACAACATATACAAGATATACAACATAGCGTAAATTTACAAGAGAGTACAAAAAAATTGTATAAGGTATATTATAATAGACATTTACAGAGGTAAGTAGAATATACAGCCAAACTTAAACTTACAAGAAGCAAAGAAGTATACAGCAGAACGTAGGCTTGGTCAAGCCGAGCGTGGTGTCAGATACATACAGGAGAGAGTAGATTGGATAGTCGAGTTACATAGGCAATCACATTAGGCAGTTTATCATAGGAACATCATTTAAGCAAGACAACGTTTAGCGGGGGCAGATAACTCTTGGTGATTGCTACAAGTAGAAGGATGAATCAGATTTGAGCTAGGAGCCATGATTTCGTTTTCAGTTTGAAGGAATTGAATGAGGGCTCAGATCGGATCGTGGACGGAAGAGTGTTCCAGAGCTTGGTGGCCAGAACAGGGAAGCTCACGCCCCAGCTTTTTGAAGTTTAAATCTCGGCAGAGATAGGCTGTGTGTCTGAGCAGTTCTTTGGGGTGTGGAGGGAGAGGCGGTTTGATAGATAGAGAGGGGCTTTGTTAGTCAAACATTTGTGAGTAAGGGCAAGTGTTTTCAGCGAGATTCTCCGTTTGACAGGGAGCCAGTGCAGGTTAGTCCTGATATCGGAAATATGTTTGTTTCTTGGAATATTTAAGGCCGCTCTAATGGTGTTATTCTGGGTGATTTGCAGTTTGTTAAGGTTAGCCTGGCTAGTCCCCATATAAAGGTTGCTACAGTAGTCTATCTTAGACATAAGCGTTCTAGCTAGAGTGATGCTATTGGGGTGATCAGAAACGGTCTGCAATGAGTTTACAGGTATATGCCGATGCTGATCTGACGGCATTGGTTTGTCTGGTCAGGGACAGGGTGGAGTCAAGATAGATGCCCAAGGTTTTAGTATCCTTGGACACTTTAATGACATTGCCATCAATGATGAAGGACTGATATGAGTGATCTAATTTATTAAGCCATTGAGAGGAGCCCAAGATTAGAATTTGACCGATTTTCTTTTCATCTGAAAACCGGCATTGTAAAGTTATTTTTCTCTTGACACCTTCAAAATGCTGTTTCCTCTTCGTGTGGTTAAGATTCAGTTTAAACATTCCAGCCATCACCTCTGTTTTTGCTTTGTCACCCCGAGTGGGACAGGTATGCCCAGACGTGGGTCCCATGCCTGCTGGGCCTAGAGACCCAATCTACTCCTCACTGATGAGGCCCAACAAGGCCGAAGCATGTTTGGGGATGCTTGTGGTCTCGTGCAGAAGTGATGTGACCTAGCAGTTCGGGCTGGACTGCCCCTTTTGGTGTGGGACCAAGCCTGATTTGCATATGGTTTTTCCCCTTCTGTAATGGCTTGGCAGGCGAAGAATGATGGTCGTGAAGGTTGCCCAGAGCAACGCCAGTGGTTAAGATTCAGTCCAAACCTTCCAGCCATCACCTCTTTGTTTTTGCTCCCCTTAGTGTGCGGCAGGGGCGTGACAGTTGGATTTAGAAAGACTACTACGTGCTGTCATGGAGTGGTATTTCTATATCGGTCTTTAAGTGAAAAAAGATCTTTTCACTTAGGACCGAAATACTTGACTAATAAATGTCAGCTGAATCCATTTACTTACTCATCCCCCAAGTCGCTCCAGTGCAACTCCAAAGTTACACTGGATGAGTAATATCTGGTCATTGCACAATTCAATGGTACTTTGGCACCATTGCAATCTAGCTAAACCGTCACAGATTGCTGTGACAGGCGTAATAGGAAACATTTACAATTTGCCTTAATTTAAAACCCACATAAGTACCGAATTCAATGACCTCAGCTATGATCATGCATACGTTTAGGGTGATCCTTAAAGAACAATGTCATCTGCTTCGATTATGTTACTTTATATTTATATAGTGCCTTAGTACCATTGTTACGGCCTCAAAGCAATGCTAGGTAAATGGCCCTTTAGCAGACCGTAGTCTGAACAGAGATGAACTAAAAAAATAAATAACATTATATGCAAATAGTATTTATAATTTCAAGCAACTGTTTTAGGATTAGTAGAAACGACTAGCGTAGTGACATTATAACATTCGTAGAATGAAGAGAGTTCAGGCTTGGTGTGGATTGCTGTGTCAGTATGCGACAGCTGGACCAAACATTTTGTGGGCCACAGCAGTAATCTATGGAATAGAACAGTCTAGCAACCCCAAGGACAACTGTCTACAATTCGGGATGTAGCTATATATGGAAATTACAACTTGAGAGACTACAATTGATGACCTCCAGTCCCTGTGCATAGATCGAATTCATGGAGCAAGGAGTTCTATTGCCAAATTAAATAGCAACAGATTGAAGACAGCACTGCTAGTTGCCCAGGCCCAGAAAGAAGCCTCAGGGACCGACCATTCTTAACACCCTAGCCAAGAGGTTTGTGTAAGAGTTATGAGGTATGCACTCGTCTTAATCTCATTGTCTGCAATAAGGTAAAGACAAACACCCATTTGAAGAAGCCCAACACCTTTTCGGCATCCAATTGAACAGCAATCACTGTGAGTGTTAGCTCAAAATGGTGAAGTGGAGCAAATAACCACCTGAGGTTATGGGAGACTGAGCTACCTGGGATAAGTATTGAGGAATCAGGATGGACTAAAACAGCACAGAGTAGAAACCAATTTGCTACTGCCTTGGCAAGGATTTTCTTATCAAAGTTAATTAAGGATGTGGGTCTATAAATTGACCACTCTTGATTGCTTGCAGGTTTCAATAAAAGGATAAGTGCCTCCTCAGACATCTTGGGCAATCTACCAATCTCAAATGATTCTTTATATATAGCCAGCAGATAATGCCCTGGAATATCCGGATAAGCTTTAGAAAACTCCATAGAAAAACCACCTGGTCCGGGGCTTTATCAGCAGCCAGCTTCTATATTGCCTTAACCCACTCGGCAGATTCAAAGCTTCCTTAACCATTATCCATGATCTAACCCAGAGCGTCTTTGCTTAGGTATTCATCAACCTGCTCCAATGTCACAATGCATTTGGAAGTGTACAAGGACTCAAGTGTCAATGACTTGTTAATAGCCTCATTCTGGGTGGACACCAACCCATCTGCCAAACAAACCTCGCGGCTATTTGCATTACACCTATCCCCTCCAAGAAGCCAAAAAGAAAAAAAGTACTTCCAGGTCCTCCTCCCTCTTTATAATGCCTAGGTACATATTTCCCTCATATATGCCCTAAAACTCTCCCACAAAGTCAACCTAGTAGTAACTGATTGTACATTACTGCGGAATAATTGTGATTTCCTATTCCAACGTGTTATGTAAATCAAGGTCTGTAAGAATCATTTTGAATCGCCATTCCTTCACTCTATATGCCGCAATTGGAGGGTCATCTCCAGGAGCACCACAGTGATCGGATCGAGTGTGGGGAAAAAGGTACAACAGTCAGCCAGTGGTAAATACACTCAGTCAGGAGGTAGAAGTCAATCCTAGTGACAGACCCATGAACTGGTGAAAAATATCTGTAATCACCTTGTTATACATTTCCTATAGTGCATTAACTTATCTAAGACAGTCGCCCAAAGAAGCTTTCTAACCAACCTAAAAACGTTTGCAGTAGTGTTGCCCAGCCTGTCCAGGTTTCTGCTTAAAGTGGTATTAAATTATCCTTCCAAAACAACAGTAGTGTTAGTATTTTCACATAGTTTCCCGGCACCCTTGTCACAGAAGTCGGATGAGCCTGTATTTTTGGTTAAGAAAGTTGATGATATGAAAGATTTCCTTTTTGCACCTTTTCCTCCATCATAGATATCACTGATTACTGTATGACCCCTAGTCTTTTTGCTTATTATTTAACCCTATCATGACTTTGAGGTTAGTAAGCCTTCTGCTTTGCTTTCCTTGCCAGTTTTGCCCATTCTTATGGGGAAACTAACCGGTCCCCAAGACAGTACTGAGAAACTTGGTCTCTTTTGGAATTCTTGTATTTTTACAATGGCACACATGACTTTCCTTTTTTAAATTTTTTTTATTGTGCATTTGGTTACAAAAGAATAAAACTTAAGCACACATTTAAAAAACAAGATACTTTACAATCCGTCTCAACAATAAATCTCAAACTATCAAAAAAGGAAACAAGCCAATATATTCAAATTTCATTCACAAATCATTAAAGTTAAAACATTCAATTAATATCCCAAATAAAACCTGTCCAGCCCAATTGATTACTCCACAGCTGTCAACCATAGAAACCTTTCCTCCAGCACCAGTTTTTTTAAAAATGCAAAAGATATTTTACATCATCTTTTATGTTGCGCCATAAAGAGTGCTCTAGAACCGGTTACCTTCAATATTTCTCATCTCGGTAACAAAGAAGGCATATGCCTTTTCATATTGGGCCTTCAACCATGGACATTATTGTTCTCAAAAGAATTTTTACATAATCTACACCTTCGATCTTTGTACGTGACACCTATCCAACTACCAGTATATTGATATGTAGGAAGGATATTTAAACGAAGAAAGATGATCAATTCCCTCATGCTCCCTTTGCATGGTTTTAGCAGATACGCGCAGAGACCATGAACAGTAAATCCCTGTTGAGTATATTGCAAATACCGTCCTTGGTTGCCATGTTTTTGCATCCATTCAGCTCTATCCCATGCCCAGGTCTTCCTCCTAAGCTGCTTCTCATAATCAGGGATCTCCAGAACCTCTAACAGAACGTTTATATTATTACATTTGTTCACAGACGACCTTTTTCAAGTCCCCTTGAAAGGAATTCAGGGTTCCATTTGCAGTCTTGTTGCCACCAAACCCATAAGTGTATTTTCCTCTGGTGCTCTAAGCAAAAGGGAACACTTGAGCTTATAGCGCTTTAATAGCCAGTGTGCCCGAAGACAGCGAAGGATCAATTCAGAGTGATATGCTTCTACCGAAGTCCCTTTGGAACAGTTATCGATCTAAGGATTTTTCCTTCCAGTTTATCCAAGAATTTCATATATCTATCCGAAAGTAATTCCAGTTCATACAGTAGAGCAGGTATGATGGTGCTTTGATATATTTTTCTGGCACCTTCCATATTGTTACCACCTGCACTAACAATATAGCATATTAGCAGCTACCATTTCTTTAAAATACAAGGGTTAGTGTAATCACCATAGTATGAATTGGTTGGGACAACACTAATTGTGATCCCCAAGTATAAATATTATTAATTAACTTCGAGCTTGGCATCGTTCAGTTTCCATATAAAGGATTCTGACCTTTTAGCTCGGTTACCAAGCACCAAATTATTCCTGCTAGCATATCTCGCTAGCGCATCAATACTGCCCTGAAGACCAATGGGCATGTGATCCATAACTATTGTATCGTCTGCATACATTAACTAAGGAATTTGATCTTTTGCAATCCGAGGAGGGAAATACCTCACATCAGCCAGGCACAGATCAAAATCTGAGGTACACATTATAAAGCAGGGGTGCCCAAATGCATCCCTGCTTTAGTCCAACATTGGTCCGAACCTGGTACGTTGGTTTCCCCTCTTGCAACCTCTGCAAGGATACCACAGCCTTAATAAAGTGGAGTAAAACGGGGTCCAAGCCCCACTTCATAAGCTTACTCCAATGTTTCTGACGGGAAACTGTCAAATGCTTACAAAAAGTCCATATAGCACATATAAAGATTTTAGTATCTGCAATTAAATATTGCAGCACACAGCTTTTGTGTATTGTGCTACAAGATTTTCGAAAGCCAGTTTGGCACTTTTGCAGGTGACCTGTATCTTCTGCCCATCTGGTAAGTTTGTTCAATAACAATGTGGCAAACTTCTTGGCTATAGTTTGTGGGCTTAGCTTCTCCACCCTTTTTGTGTACAGGGACCAAGATGGATTCCCTCCAACTATTTGGGATCTGGTCCTGTGCCAAGATCTTTCCAAACCATTGGGCCAAGATCACTGCCAGCAAGATGGATTAGATTTGTATACTATATTGGCCACGGCATTCGGCCAGGTGCCCTAGATGTTTTTAGGCTTTTAATTACCACTACTATGTAATCAGCTTCAATACCTTTTAATATTTCCCATTTCATGGGACCTGGTAGGAGTAGGTCGCACTATAAGGGGGTCGTAATATAGAACTCCCAAATATGATGTCCATACTGTCTCTTCGATAGCGTTGAGCTCTTGTGCCGAATTTCCTGCCAGGAAAGTCCTAAAAAAGGACCAGAACTTTTTGGTATCACTAGTGTTTAAGAGATTAAACATAGCTATCCAATATGCACTAAGAGGGATCTCCGATGTTGCCCGACCCAATTTTTGTATCTTGTAAGTAATGTTTTTGATAGGCTGCACACATCGATTTTGTGAGATCGGCCCGCTTCTTGAGCCTTGCTCGATCTTTACACAATTCATTTTTGTGGAATAATACCATATCGAAGGGGCTATGTGCTGTCCCATTTGTCCCCTTACTCACACCACAGAGCTTCAAGATATCAAAAAAGTGCATTGTTCACATCTAAGCCACATTCATTCAGCCTATTCATAAAAGAAAAAATCTTTATGAAAGTGGGAATTGGGTTTCTCTATATTCGTGTCCGTCCAGCAGATCTGGTTCCTCTAGCTATTAACTACGGACACACAGAGTACTTTCTAGGTACTATTTTTACCTTTCCGTTTGTGATATAATCCTGTGTCAGTGCCAAACGGTTGCTAAAATTAGTCTGTAAAAAACTGTAGGACTACAATGGGACTAGATTTCTTCCAAACTTCCCATTCCCTTTTAAATTGAGACATACTATATTATGCATTTCCAAATACCTACTCCACTCCTTGATTTTCAATGGCCTCTCTGCCGTTCTTCCCAATGGGTTGGGCTGTTTAATGCCATCTGGTATAAGGGGACACACCATTTCTGTATGCATGTTCATTAAAGTCCCCCACTACAATCATTCTTCCCAGAGGATGACGTGCATACCATTGATCTAATATATGAGGCACTATGTATTGTGCTGCTATAGATCACAGTAGGGGGCTTGTAAATATGTATACGTAGGAGAGGTGTTTGTAAATGCCGTTTGTCATATAGAACAGATAATACACGCAGCAAGGTTTTACCCATTTTCAAGATTTCTAAGAATAAATAGACTTCTATGGCAAGTCCCCAATAGGGTATCCACGTGCATTCGGCATAGCTGGACAGCAAACTATATTAAAACCATCATTAAAAAATTCATCAGTTCACCAAGTTTCATAATAAAAATACACCACATGAGGTTAACACTTGTAGTCTGATTGAGTTTGTCAGAAAATATATATTTTTTTTTTACTTGTATTTAATCATAAAAAAGATTTTTACAAGAGCGCTTTCTAAACTGAGAGAAGTCCTTTCTGATTTTATCTTATGAGTGATTCGTGCCTTGCATTTTTACTTCGTTGTTTGTGCATTTAGATCCTAACTTCCGGAGTATCTTTTATTCTTTCCAAAGCCAGGTTTAAAAGTTTAGCAGTCGCCGTGTGCCATCGAGTCTTTTCACCTGTAATCAGGCGCTTCCACCAAATACCTTCATTCCCTGCAAATGATGTGGCCGTCAGGGTGGAAAAGTAGGTGATCCTGGCCTGGTGAAGAGTAGGGCATTGCATCAATAGATGTTTTATCGATTCAATGTCATCAG
The DNA here is from genome assembly GCF_040938575.1 of Ambystoma mexicanum. NCBI lineage: Eukaryota > Metazoa > Chordata > Amphibia > Caudata > Ambystomatidae > Ambystoma > Ambystoma mexicanum. The sequence goes on from NC_090926.1 coordinate 721,321,545, forward strand.
GATTTGCACAGTCTGCAGGGTAGTTTCTCCAAGCCCGCTCTGATAGCTAAGATTTCTCCAGTCGGTAAGACGTTTAGGCGAGCTTTTAAAAGGGTTCTCACCACTAGTTTGTCAGGGTATTTTTTACAGTACGCCATCGGTTCTTTTAATTTGTTGGTGTTCATGGGAAGGTGTACTAGAAGTTTACACGATGAAGCTAAATCAATCGTATTTATCCAGTCCCAACATTCAAGTTTTGTTTTATCCTAGTTGGGTTTTCTTTCAGTTCTGCTTCAGTACACACTATTTGCTGTAGTTTTTGATCCGCGGCCCACTGATTCATAGTCCGATTTGAACCTTTTTCCAGTTCTGATGCCATTATTTGGTAGATTTTGAGACTCTTAGGGTGAATAATTTTTCTATATAGTTGCAGAGAGCTATGACCCACTACAGCCTTCAAAGACAGAAGGCCAAGTTCACACCTGATTGGGGCGATCGGGGTTGAGTTTGGAAGACCCAAGACGGCTCTCCATATATGACCTTCCAATTTTTGCCAAATTAAGGGAGGAATGGAGGGTGTGGCGTCCATGCCATAAGTCAGTGATGGAACGATCTTTGCCTTATAGTAGTTTATAGCAGGTTGGAGTGAGAACTTTCCATATTTTCGATCAACCATTCTTAGCTGTGCTGTCAAATTTTTGGTTTTCGACCATAAAATGGCTTGCATACTGCCAGATTTCTTCGAGCTATCCAGGTGGACACCCAGATATTTAAATGAGTCCAGCACTTCAATTTGTGTTTCGTTGAGATGCCAGTGAAACCGCTCCTTTTTTTTGGTGGCAGTTTTTTGTAAAATCAATATCTTAGTTTTGGCTTTGTTAATCTCCAGGTTATTTTCTTGAATATATGATGACAAATTATCCAGTTGGCGTTGGAGTCCCACCTGGGTAAGATCGAGTAGAATTAGGTCGTCCGCGTACAACAGTCTTGGGATTTGCGTCACACCTATTTTAGGTGGAAATGTTCTGGTCTTGCTTTGACTGTCCTTAAAGTCTCCCAAGAATGATATAAACAGCGCCGGGGCCAGGGGGCAGCCTTGCTTTACCCCGCAACATGTTTGGATGGGTTTTGATGTGAGGCCTGCGTTGTTTAGGCGGACTCTTATACAAGTGTCGGTATGAAAGAATTATAGCCGCGTCAATTCCAGGAGACCCATCTAATTTGGGCTAAATTCTCAGTCTTTCACACTTGGTTAGTACAACATGCTTAGGCAGATCCATTGACCAAAGTACATTGTTGCTCCTTTCATCTGTACACCTTGTTTTGGATTTGACAAAGGGCAGGTTCCAATCCGAATGGTTCCAGTATCTAGCGTCAAGAGGGCGTGGTCTGCATGTAGGAAAGGTTCCTGCACCCAGATTATGATTTATCTCCTGTGGGTTACCACTCCGCTTCCAGCAAACTGAGCGGATACACCATCTTTACTAGGTTGCTCTGATGTAGACTTAACAAGGTTGCTATAGCAGGTGTAGTAAACTCCATTATTACCCAATTCGGGGTACTGTATATATCCGGAAGGATGAGTCGTACAATGTCATTTCTATTAATGTTTCTGAGTGGTGGTATACAATTAAATAAGTTCATTATAGAACTCCTATTCAGGAACGGGCTAGTAGACAAAGGAAAATTCTCTTGCAATTTAATCCTGCTCCACAGCACTGAAAACCCAGTGCCTTGCTGAGCTGCCCTGCACTCTTCATATTGATCGTTATATTAATTTTGCCTAAACATGTTGGAGTAGTCAATAACACGTTACTCGTTTGTGTCCACCGTGTGGGGGCTCTTCATTTGTTCATATCTCCCTCCTGCCCTTAGATCGCTAGGTCCTCCCTGCAAACAAGAGTTCCCTGTAGATGGCAAAGTTACTGCAGCAGTTTGATGATTTGTTAATTTGTCTTGGCTGCCGGGCCGCGCGGTGCTACTTACCATTTGGTGCCGTTCGCCAGAAATAATGGTAAGATTTGTTCACCTGAACCTTGCCATACTATCACAGATGGTTGCCAGTATTTCACTACTCCCTCCATTCTGTGGTTCAAGTTTGTTCAGATCATCCGATCTTCCAACTTGCTTTTATTTCGGAATATTTTTCCTTACTGTATGTGGTGGTGGGGGGCATTTTCTTTGTTTCTAATTTTCCCTCCTTTCTTTCATGGACTTTACCTTATTTTGGGAGATATTTCGCCTCTTTAATTAATGTCAGATAGTGTGATTCTATATACATTTGTTCAGACCCTGTTATTGGGTTCCTTTGATCAACGTTGTCAGTGGGAGTACAACATCTACTTTCATTCAGACTTTCATAATCCCTAGTCTGACGCACAGTAGTACTATCATTTGTATTTACCGACAGTGCTATGTTCCCCAAGGAGGTTGCCGAGTCGGGATATTGAATCTGTTCATTGGCAATTAAAATAATGTCCATGACCTCAGCCAGGATTTCTTTAGATTCACGCTGTTCTATGGACAGGGTGGTGCAGAGTATTAGTAATGCTTCCATCGAGCAGTGATCGTATTGAAAGTTGGTTGAACAAGACACCCCAACTTGCGTCGCAAATTACTTAATGGCAAGGTTCCCACTGCATTTGTTGCTCCCAGTTCTATATCAGACTCACTTATACAGTCACTCACTTTTACAACTACGGGTGGAGCTTGAGGTTAATGCTAGCCTCTGTAGATCTGGGGAAACCGATCACATTACCAAAGGTGGACGAATTAATTTCTGCTCAGTCTATTACAAGGTTTCAGCAATGAGCTGTTTTATCAAAGGCGGAGATAGAGAGGACAATGTTGGAGACAATAGTATACAACATACTCCCCTGCAGTAAGTTTTGCTTGTCCAATTTTGTAGATGGCTCCTGACGGGCTAACAATCCCAGGCTCCATGTGATATTTGTACCGGCTTCCTCAATCCTCATCAAAGGTTCCTTAGGATACGCCATCAATAGTGATACCTCCGCCATGTTAGTGACCTCCGCTTCTCAGTCAGATGCACAGTTCCAAAATAGCCCCCAATTGTTTTGCGCCGAGTTGTTTTATTTGTAAAATTATCATTCAGTTGGTCTGACACGCTAGGAACTTTCAGAGCACCCTCATTGGGTGGTAAATCCAGGACTTTCTCTGCTGCCACTGCACTACGGAGCGCAATCTTGCGTTCCTCTCCAATATTCATTATGGTGTGTAAAGGGTTTTATTTCAAGCAATTTGCTTAGAAGATTATCTTGCATTTGGGCCAAAACAGTCAGTACAGGCAATAGGTTACCAGTAGAGAGCTACGTCGAGATTGCAGCCGCTTTCCACCTTTCATTCAGTAAAATCTAATGTGCTTACTGTGCAATATCATGATGAATCCAATCGTAACGGAATTGTGGCACGGCAAAAATCTGTACTGTGCTGCCACTTCGACACATGGACAGCTCGGACTGCTCTGACTGCTACATCGCACCGCAGAATAAAGGGGTTATTGAAAAAATGGCTCCGCCTCCAGAAAACAAAGTAAGACTGCCAGACAGGGAATCCTGCTATGACTGCTACTCCACTGTTATTACAGTGAAGTGCAGTTGGGATATTTTGTATCTTTATAACGCCTTACCTGATATCTTTTTGGTTATTGTGACATTGTGCCTAAGACAAACTGGTGACAGCGGAGTGATTTTCAGTTTTTGCAATATTTTTCTCATGCAATTTTATATTTACTGCAAATGGCTACCAAAGGTGGCTAGCACCGTAAAATGGACGTGCCATGAGATTATCACTTGTTCTTTGGCAATATTGAAAAGCCAACAGGCGAATAGAATATTCCAAGAGTGAAAGAAAAATGGTAAGGACTAAAGATAAGGGGTCTTCACCCAATCTCACCACTCTAGGTGAGGCCATGGGGATGTGGGTGGATTCCTTGGCATAACCTTCACTGATCACGACCAGGCAAGGGAGAGGCAGGGTCAGGCATTTGTACTCTTACAAACCGGGGGCGGGGGGGAGATTGAGACACAGCTATGCATGCAGGCAGGTCCCTTTATTCAGATTGCACTAGAAACCATCCCTAGGATTCCTCTATGTGCTGGGCCTACTTTACACAGTCCTTGGTTCCATTGCAGAGGGCCCGGGGCTCACAGGTGCAGTGGTAATTTTCACCAACATGATTGGGCCTGGCTAAACAACGTTTCCAAGCTCTGATGAAAGTTCCTGATGCTGTGCAGCTAGACAACCCAGACACCCAGAGATGCAAACATCACAAGTCCCATGATGACAGAACCCAGGAGACGATGGAAGCGGTAGCAGTGAAGAACATACTCAGATGCTGACAGGTGACTAGGATGGTGAAGACAAAGAAACTGCTCTCAGAAGGCCCCCCTTTGAAATGGCGGACATCAGCTGCAGGAGGACTGTTCTTAGGCCACAAGCTGGAGACCTGCATAGTTCCAACGCGAAACTCTGAATAGTGACCAGCACACAGAAGAGGCTCTGGGCGGAGTACAGGATGGTCTGGGATATGATATGGCATTTATAACGCGTCTATACACAAGTGTTTCAAGGCACGAAGAGGCAAGGGAGGGGGAACAGAGGGAAGATAAACAGCGATCCTACTAGGTGTCATTCAGATTGCGCAAGTGCATGGGAAGGGTAAAGTACAAGGGAGAGGGGGAGGGGAGAGTGCAGTAAATGGGATAATAGACTAATAACAAAAGTAAGTACAGTCAGCTGGTGGCAAGTGCAAGGGTAAGTGCAGAAATCCAGTGTCAAGTGATGGTAGAGGGACTGTAGGGATACAGCGACATTCCCGAGTGCGGGGGTTGTCAGGAAGGCAGTGCAGGTGTGCGACTGACGGTGGAGGGGACCTGGGCCAGAGATCAGAGGGTGGCCAGGTAACCAGTGCAGTTTCAGCCAGGGGTTCAGCAGGGGAGAGGAGGAGAAAAAGCAGAAGAAAAGAGAACGGTCTTGAGGTGCTTCCGGAACTGGAGAGGATTCTCCTCAAGTTTCAGTGAGGCAGGGAGGCTGTTCCAGAGGGCGGCCCCAGCCGAAGAGAGAGATCTACCACCAACTCGCTGCTTGGAGAAGCGACTGACTCCGAGGAGGTTGGAGGCAGATGAGTGAAGAGCTCGAGAAGGAAGATATTTAGGAAGAGAGTTGAAGGTATTGAGGCCCCAGGTCCCAGAAGGCCTTGTGGACAATGCACATGGTTTTGAACTTAATCCTTGCAGCCACTGGGAGCCAGTGCTGGGATTTCAGTCCTGGAGAGATACGATCGCTGGGGTTGAGGACAAGAACAAGTCTTGCAGTCCTGTTCTGAATAAGTTGCAGAGGGCGGAGAGTAGAGGCAGGCAGATTTAGAAAGAGGCTGTTACAATAGTCCAGCCTAGAGAGAACCAGAGCTCTGGAGACAGTGAGCTACTGGGGGAAGGAGAGGAAAGGAAATATACCTCTGAGGAGGTGCAGCTGGTAGTGTGACTTCTTAGAGATGTCAGCGATGTGAGGAGAGAAGGAGGATGTGGAGTTGAAGATGACCCCAAGGTTTTTAGCCTCACAGGTGGGTGCAGGAAGAGGGCCAAGAGAGGCCGGCCAGAGATTAACAGGAAATGAGGGAGCAGGTATGCCGATGAGGGGAATCTCAGTCTTACTGGCATTAAGGCAGAGATCATTGGCAGCACACCACTCCTGGATGGCGGACAGTCAGAGATGAGAGAGGGAGAAGAGGTGGCCGAGAGTAGCCTGAAAATGAGCCGAGTGTCATCCGCATAGCACTGGAAGTAAGGGTAGAGCGCAGTAATGCGGTGGGCAAGAAGTGATAATGATATAAGATATGATATGGCATTTGTAACGCGCCTATACACAAGTGTTTCAAGGCGCGACGAGGCAGGGAGGGGGGAACAAGGGGAGACAGACAAACGATCCTACTAGGCCAGGTGTCATTCAGATCGCGCAAGTGCATGGGTAGAGGGGACGGGAAAAAGTACAAGGGGGAAAGGGAAAGGGGAGAGTGCAGTACAAAGTGATTAGTAAAATACAAGATAAATAGTAAGGGCCAGCTGGTGGCAAGTGCAGTATAAGTGCAGACAAGTGCTGGGAAGGGGGCTGTAGGGATACAGAGACAGTCCCGCAGTGCAGGGGTTGCCAGGGAGGCAATGCAGGGGAGAGTGGCTGGGCCAAGGACCGAGATTGGCGAGTGGCCCAGTTGCTGATTCAGTACAGTTTCAGTGATTTAGCAGGGGAGAGGGGGAAAGAAAGCAAAGCAAAGAGGAAGGTTTTGAGGTGCTTACGGAACCGGAGATGGTTCTCCTCAAGTTTCAGGGAGGCAGGAAGGCTGTTCCAGAGGGAGGCCCGTGCTGCGGAGAGCGATCTCCCCCCAACTCGCTGCTTGGAGAAGCGGCTGACCCTGAGGGAGTTGGAGGCGGATGAGCGAAGAGCTCGAGAAGGAAGATATTTAGGAAGAGAGAGTTGAGGGTATTTTGGCCCAAGGCCCCAGAAGGCCTTGTGGACAATGCAGAGGGTTTTGAACTTTATCCTCGCAGCCACAGGGAGCCAGTGTAGTGATTTCAGTTCTGGAGAGATACAGTCCCTGGGCTTGAGGCCAAGTGCCAGGTATTGGTTAAACAGCCAGGGAGAGAGGTTCTTTGGGACACTTCCAAAGGCTTCAGAGTGTAAGAACGGTGACTAGGGGTCTGTCCTGATTCATCCCATTAGCCCAAGAAGAACTGGTGAGGGTCTTCAGTAGAACGGTCCAGGGAGGCAGCAAGCCTCCCTGGACCTTCATAGCTACTATGAAGCTCTTCATAGTAGCCTTAGCTTCAACAATAATCTGAAGAATGGCTGCAGAAGTATTACTGTTATCCTAAATTGGAGACAGGGTCACCCAAGCCACACAATGGAAAATATCTGCACCATACAAACTGGCAAGAGCTGCCCAATCCTTGACATCAACCCACCCCACATCTGCCCAGCAAAAAAAGACATCTCCCTGGCCAGAGTGTGAATGGGACTAGACATTCCCAAACCTCAAAACTGGACAGATGCTAACATCGACGGGATAAAATATTGACGGGAGTAAGAAGAAATCAGGACAACTTCCATAGCAGGTCTTTTCTAACGTTTTCCAATGTATTCTAACTTTTTATGGCTGTTCACATGATTACTGTTGTGGTCATATTGTTGCACTGATTGATTACAGGGTGTTGAGAAGGATTTCCATAATAGAACCTGTGGTGGATTTTGGGAGGTCAATTTACTATGCTAAACAGGAAGAAACTGAAGACTAGCCAAACCCAATCAAGGCTTAAGACTCAGGAGGGGTGCAAGAGTGGTCTAGGGCTAAAAAGGACCCACACAGAACACCACAAACATTCCAGTTAGACAGTTAAGTACCGAAATACACAATCAGACCTTCAAGGATTTTGCGGCATGAAATGTCAAATATTGCGGCACAAACCTTTATTTATTGCACGATTTTTGCGGGACATTTTTTATTAACTGGAGAGTGTAAGATTGCCACATTGCTGGAAAGAGGCAGAGTGCAAGGCTACAAGAGAGCCAGGGTATCATCATTATGTATCTTTTGTATTAATTTAATAGGAAGATTGCCATGTCTCTGGATTGGTTTGACTTGGCTAATTTTTTGGTTTAATGTGCATGCCTATTTAATAGTATTAACTAAATTGATCATTATCAGTTGTAATGCTGAAAATATTCCCCCTCTATGTTCTCAATCCCACAAACACCCACAACACCTCTCACCAACACACATCTTACCAACTCCCCATCACAACTTGCATTCCTGAACCTCTGTCATACAAATACTCACGTGCTATGTCACACTGTCAAGTCACAATTTGCACTCCCCAGTCCCCGCCACACTCCAAATAATACTCCCAACTCACACCTTACACTCTCATTCCTCGCGCAATATACAGTCCTTCATTCTTTTGTGCTGCTTCTGCATCTTGCATCCTTGCTCCCATTCTATCGCACTCTTCCCTCAGTCTTTTTCCCAATCTGCAGCTCACTGCCTCTTTCCGGCCAACCGCTTCCTCTCTGCTTTCTGGCTCACTGACCACACGCTCCCTCTACTTTCTGTACCTCCGCTCGCGCTCCGAATGCTGGCCCACTGCTTTCTCTGCTCTCTTGTGCACCGCTTCCTCCACTGACCCACTGCTCTCCCTTTCCTTTCTTGCCCATCACGTTCAACACATTTTCACCATTTATAAAAATCGATTGAATGGTCCAGGCCAAAATAGGTCAAATTGTACCATCCAATCGATTTTTGTGGGACAAAATGGGTAGTACCTTGAATAGAAGCGCTCTCCCGACAGTGTTCTGCAAGCTCTCAGCACCTTTCACAGGGACAGGCCCTTCACGCATTTTTATCCTGTTTGAGGATCAGAAATGCAAGCGACACAGCAGCGGTTCATAACTTAAAAGAAATGCATGACATAGTCAGAAAAGACCCTGTCATGCAGTGGCACGCCCACATCCCGTGCGCGTAGGTTGACTACAATTTCTGCACATTTAAAGGTGCATCTTGCTTGGAAATGTGGGATGCACTTTTAAATTGGCAGAAACGCCCCCCGGTTTGCTCAAGGAGGTGGAAAAGGCCATCTGAATGGGCACGCATATAAAATGTCGTATATAAAAATGTCGCCGGGGAGGAAGTCCAGGATGGGAGCGATCTTGAACCACAGCTCTCCGTCGTAGCCAACTTCTTCCCCTTGCTGTCCAGAGGGGTGGAAGCTGCCGAGGAAGAAGCGCACAACGACCTCTTGGCCGCTGCCAATACCACAGAGCCTGGACGACGGTTGGGCCCGCAACCACTTGGGTGCAGAGTCCGGCACCCTGTCGTCCTTCTCAAGGCGCGATCCCTCTTTGCCAGATCCATAGAAGGGTTCGTCATGAGAGACCCCAGCCTTTGTCCCAAATGTCATCCAGGAGTGGGACCGAGAGGATGGTCTTTCTCTTCGCCTCATGGCGCTTGTACAAGAAGCCCTACTTCTCCTCTGGAGCGAGCAGGAATAGCTCCGCAGCTCTGGAGATCGTGTGAAACAACCCTATCTCGTCCAGCAGGGAAAATCTGGGAGGCGGCGACGGGAGGTCCCCCATCCCCACTGTCGTTGCCCATGCCCGTCGCCACCGCATCGGGGTCCGTCAAACCCCTCGGGGGGGGGGGGGGGGGGAGTCGGGTGCCGGAGGCGCGGGGTGGCAAGGAGGCAGAAGGTGCCTCTTCCCTTCTTGGCCGGCGGTTCCCCTGTTGCCAGAGGTCCGGCTGACCCTGGCGTCGCGGGAGTGACCGCCGGCAGAATAGGCATCCTTGTCTGCATCTCGGAGACCAGAGTATGCAGTGCAGAGAGCATGTCCACCGAGAGGTCTCTAGGCGGCAGCTGAGGCGGAGGTGGCAGCGAGGTGGAATAGGAAGCTGGGGCGCAGGCAGGGGGCCCAGGCTCTCGTTGCCCTGCGGCTCTCCGTCATCTTCCTAAACGGTATCCTCGTCAGCGCCCTCGTCGCAGGGCCTGTTCCCGACGTTCTCCTCCTGGATGGTTTGAAGGTAGATTAGCTCCTCCTCTGAGGAGAGATCTGTGGTCTCAGGGAGATAACCAGCATCTTCTTCTCTGGGCGCTGGAAAGAAGATTCCCTCCTGGCCGGGAGGGACACTCTTGCCTACGGGGGTGCGCCCTGCGGATCAGCCACGGCGGCCTTCGAGAGTGTCATGATCTCTGCTTCCAAAAGGTCAGGGTTTTCCCAACTCACTTGGAAGCAGATCCATAACCCAGGTTCCGAGTGCCAACCAGTCCCAATTGGGACCTTTTGGACCCAGTCCTGGCGCCAGTGGCACCAGGCTCATAAATATGCCCTGTCCCAGCGCTGGAAGCGCCGGGCTCATAATGCTTGGGTGGACTTACCTGCAGCAGACCATGCTGCTTACTTGCCTGCCAGTTGAGCCTCTGATCCTCTTCTGTTTGGAACTACTTTTCCTGTTGGGTGGGGCAGGAGCCACTCCCTAGATTCAGAACACTGGAACTCTTCTGGAAAGCAGGAACTCTTTTCTTACCTAGGCGTGGCTGTGGAAGGAGACACCTAAGCACTACAGGAGGCTATTTAAACCACACCCGATGGATGAATCTTGCTTTGCGTTATTCTGCATCCTCTGCAGCAGAACGCTCATCGTGTCTTCTGCATCTGATCCTGGGCCTAAGGAAAAAGGCTTACCATCCTGAATCCAGTCTTCAGCAACACCTATAAAGACAAGAAAGAACAGGTTAGCATTACGGTCTTCAGTGACAGCTCTTCACTTACCTGGTCCATCGGCTGTCACCAACGCCTCGCGCTGCATTCCGGCATCTGAAAGACAAAGGCTTACCTACTCTTCGCACGCTCCGGAGGCCTTCGGCGCTGCATCCCGCATCTGAAAGACAAAACATGGTGCGTTTAAAGACATTGGGGAACTTTAATACTCACGTGCCATTACTCCTTTCCACATCCAACCCAGTGGGTATTCCGGCACCCTGCAGCCGCTCCGAACTTGTACCTGCAAAATAAAAAGACAGTTAGAGCGCATCGTGAAGCAGGCAACAAGCGCTTGCTTACGTGCTTCCAGGCGCTTCCATTCATCACACGGGCTCCATCTTCAACTCACTTCAGCCCGTCATCCGCCATCGCCGGAACCCTGCAAAACAAGAAACATCATTACTAAAGACTTTAAAGACATTAGAATTACTCGAAACTTACCGTTCGTGCAGTAAACGACTGACAGCAGTCCTCTGAAGTCAAGAGGCCTGCTCCCCTTATCCAGTGAAGAAACTTGTTACAGCACCCTGCCCCGAGGCAGATGGAGAGCACGGCGTTCACTTACCTAAGGTGAGAGAGTTAACCTTTGGGGTTCTACAGGAGAAGAGAAAGGGAAGAAGAGAGAGACATTCAATAACCCAGTTCCTTAATCCCATATTTTCTATCTGCAGACATCTTACCCTTCAAGTCAGACATACAGTGCACAGAGGTCCAGCCCAAAGAGCCAGCCGTGTGTTACACATCACTTTTGAAGATACGGTATACGCCCAGACAAGACCCGCGCCTCTACAGGGTGAGCGTTACAGAACGCAAAGCCTACCACAAAACTCCCGTCCAGGCGCTATGGAAACCTCGGATACCGACCAGCTAGCCCAGTTACTTGGGGAACTAAGGGCAGAAGTGCATGCAGCCCGTCAGGAAACGAACGCTCTAAGAAGGGAACTGATTATTTCCAAGGAGCGAACAGATGATCTCGCTAGACAATTGCTACAGTCACAAGCCGGACAGACTTCGTTACCCGCATCTGGGGGAAATCTTCCTTCTACATCCTCTATGAATCCAGTGCAGATCAACCTACCTGGGAATGTACCTCTGGCTCCGCCCGAACGATTTTCTGGTGACCCAAAGAGGTTTGCAGTATTTATCAATCAGTGCCGGTTGCATTTCTTATGCCGGCCAGCAGCCTTTCCAACTGATCAAGCTAAAGTAGCTTTCGTGCTTTCGTACCTTAGTGGCAATGCGGCAGACTGGTAGATCCCTCTAGTAAATCAAGATGATCCGGTCCTCCATGATTTTCAAGCTTTTCAGCTCAGTATGGAAAAACTGTTCGCAAGACATTCACAGGGGCAGGCCTTGGACAATGAGCTTCTTTCGTTGCAACAAGGTAATCAAGACCTTTTGGCTTATATTGCGTCTTTCAACAGACTGATAGTGGAAACTCAATGGCCTGAGGACAAAAGGATTACGCTGTTTTATAGCGGTCTACGTGGAGAGCTCAAAGATGCGTTAGCCCAAGTAGTGAATCCCCCACAAGATTGTTCGGACTATATAGACTTAGTCGTTCAAATAGATCACAGACTGCAGAACAGGAAGGCCGATCGTTCCAAGTTTGATGCTCGAGTATTTTCCAAACCGCCAACTCCTTCCAAAGTAGTAGACTCCGGGGAACCCATGCAAATAGGGGGTCTGAAAGGTCCTCTAATACAAGAGGAGCGGGAAAGGAGAAAACAGTTGCAATTATGCCTCTATTGCGGAAACTCAGGGCACTTTCTTCGAGACTGTCCGGTGAAACCTGCCAAGAAGGCAGTAGGAGCTGCAGTTACCAAAGTTACAAACTCTGAGCAGGGAAACGACCTCGCCCGACAAGAATAGAGGTCCTCTTGCCGAGCGTGAAAACCAGTTCCGTGACCTCGCATTTCGTGATACCTATGGTCCTCATTAGCCCTGATAATCCGGATCGATTACATGCAATTGAAGCTTACGTCGACAGCGGTGCCATCGGCAATTATGGATCATGAAATGGTTTTGAGGATGAATCCAACTCTTTGTCCCAAGGCTGTAAAGGACGTCATTACTACGGTGGATGGTACGGAGATAGCCTCCGGGCCAGTAACGCATACCACTCAAGAGGTGACGCTAGTAAGTCAAGATGGACACCATGAGAAGATCGTGTTCGATGTGATCAAGGCCCCTCAGTTTCAGATTATTCTAGGAATACCTTGGTTAGAGAAACACAATCCTCTGATCGATTGGCGAGCAAGAACGGTCCAGTTTCCAGAATGTGTCTCTACTTGTCACCCTCCACCTGGTGTTGCACTGGCAGCAATTTCTTCAGAGACTCCCCAGTTACCTCCCGAATACCTAGAATACCAAGATGTTTTCCGGAAGGATCAGGCTAACTCTCTACCTCCTCATAGGTCTTATGACTGCCAGATAGACCTGATACCTGGATCTACTCCTCCTTGTAGTAGAATTTATGCCCTCACCGAGCCTGAGAACCTTCACCTTCGACAATACCTGGATCAATACCTGGCAAATGGGTTTATTCGTCCTTCCAAGTCCCCTGCTTCTTCAGCTTTGTTCTTCGTTCCAAAAAAGGAAGGAGACCTTAAAACTTGTATAGATTATCGCTCCCTGAACCAGATCACAGTTAAGAATAGATATCCGTTACCTTTGATCCCTGAACTCCTGGACCAAGTCAGAAAAGCATGCATATATACAAAGCTGGATCTTAGAGGAGCTTACCACTTGGTACGAGTAAAAGAGGGCGATGAATGGAAGACGGCCTTCCGCACCAAGTATGGGCTATTTGAATATCAGGTCATGCCCTTCGGACTTTGCAATGCCCCGGCCGCCTTTCAATATTTTATGAACGATGTCCTCAGAGAGCTCATAGATGTGTGTGTTGTTGTTTACATTGACGACATCCTCGTTTATTCTTCATCGGAATCTGAACATCGGAAACACGTGAAAATGGTCCTCGAAAGATTGCGTCAACACAAACTTTTCGCTAAGTTGGAAAAATGTGTTTTCAACGTGACTGAAGTTGAATTCTTGGGATTCATATTATCACCTGGCGGAGTGCGTATGGATTCAAAGAAGGTCGATGCAGTTCTCAAATGGCCATCACCATCCTCCGTAAAAGGTGTGCAAAGCATGTTAGGCTTCGCTAACTTTTACCGCAGGTTTATCCCCGAATTCTCTCGAATAGTCCAGCCCATCACTGCCTTGTTAAAGAAAAACAAACGTTTTGAATGGTCTACCGAGGCGGAACAAGCTTTCCAGGATTTGAAGACTAAATTTATCTCTGCACCAATCTTAAAACACCCTCGCCCCGAACTCCCCTACATCGTGGAAACTGATGCTTCAAGCCTTGCCATGGGGGCAGTTCTATCACAAAAGGACCCGGTAAGCAATCAGTTGCATCCCGTGGCATTTTGGTCCGCAAATTCTCGCCTCCTGAAATCAATTACACGATTACTGACAAGGAACTTCTGGCTATCAAGTCTGCCTTTAAGGCTTGGCGGCATTATCTGCTGGGGGCCCGACACACCGTTACTGTGATTACGGATCACCGAAACCTGCAATATTTGAAAACCGCAAAAGCCCAATCCTCTAGACAACTCCGTTGGGCATTATTCTTTGCCGAGTTTGACTTCATAATTACCTATCGACCTGGTACAAAGAACGGTAAAGCTGATGCCCATTCTCGGATGGGAGTGGAAGAACACTTGATCAACTCTAAACCTGTACCAATCATTCCCGAACAAAGAATTCTGGGTGTAATCACCACAGAATCCATAGAGGAAGTTAAGGATAAAGCCAGGCAACTTGTAACTACAGCAGACATACAGAATTGGCATCTGCAGGGAAAGTACTTTGCAGTAAAGGACAACTTATTGTATTTCCAAGAACGATTATACCTACCCAGCACAGATTTACAGAAAAAAGTAATCTCTTGTTATCACGATTCTTTAATGGAAGGACATCCCGGTATGGCCAAGACCTCAGAAAAGATCAAGCGCTACTTCTGGTGGCCGTCTTGGAAAAAAGATATCAGAGACTTTATAATGTCCTGTGGAGTATGCGCCCAAAACAAGAGTCAAAAGGAAAGACCAGCAGGCCTCTTAGGCCCTATTGACATCCCACCTCGCCCTTGGCATACGCTTTCTATGGACTTAATCACCGATCTACCTCCATGCTCCGGATACAATTCGATTCTAGTAATCGTGGAATTATTCTCCAAGATGGCGCATTTCATTCCGCTCAAAGGCTTCCCAACAGCAGCAACTCTGGCCCGAGAATTTCTCGGAAACATCGTCCGACTGCACGGTTTTCCTTCGGTTCTAATTTCGGATCGAGGTAGTCAATTTATTTCTCATTTTTGGCGAAGTTGCTGTCGGTCGGCTCAAATTGATGTGAGACTATCGACCAGTCACTACCCTCAGACCGACGGACAAACCGAGAGGACCAATCAAACTCTGGAACAGTATTTACGCTGCATGCTGCAACAAACTGAAAAAACTTGGAAAGACATCCTTTGGATAGCCGAATATGCCTACAATAACTCTGTCCATTCGGGAACTGGGAAAACCCAGTTTTTTCTTTTGTACGGCAGTCACCCTCGAACCTCGGAGTTGGATCCCCTCCAAGATCTTGAAACACCAGCAGTAGACTACCTGCATTCTACAATCACCCAAGCCTTTAAAGAAGCTGTTTCTCACCTTCAAAGGGCTAAAGAACAATACAAGAAAGGAGTAGATCAACATCGGAAGGAAGCCCCTCAATATCAAGTAGGGGATCAAGTCTGGTTATCCACCAAATATCTACCTCTAAAAGGGCCACGCACATTCAACCCAAGATACCTTGGTCCCTATTCCATCACTACCATAGTAAACCCAGTAGCGGTCAAGTTGGACTTTCCCCCGCACATGAAGATACATCCGGTCTTCCACGTCTCTCTATTAAAACCCGTGCAACCTCAAACCCGACTAACTAAATCTCCAAAACCTATCCTAGTTGATGGAGAACTCGAGTTTGAAGTCAAAAGCATTCTGGACTCCAAGATCTCCAAATCTAAACTATTTTACCTAATTGACTGGAAAGGCTACGGCCCCCAAGAGAGATCCTGGGAACCTGCTGAATATGTCCACGCTCCTCGCCTAATCAAAAGATTTACCGAACATTTCCTGACAAGCCAAAACCCCCGGAGGAGGCCGGTTTGGGAGGGGCCTTGAGGGGGGGGGGGGGGTACTGTCATGATCTCTGCTTCCAAAAGGTCAGGGTTTTCCCAACTCCCTTGGAAGCAGATCCATAACCCAGGTTCCGAGTGCCAACCAGTCCCAATTGGGACCTTTTGGACCCAGTCCTGGCACCAGTGGCACCAGGCTCATAAATATGCCCAGTCCCAGCGCTGGAAGCGCCAGGCTCATAATGCTTGGGTGGACTTCCCTGCAGCAGACCATGCTGCTTACTTGCCTGCCAGTTGAGCCTCTGATCCTCTTCTGTTTGGAACTACTTTTCCTGTTGGGTGGGGCAGGAGCCACTCCCTAGATTCAGAACACTGGAACTCTTCTGGAAAGCAGGAACTCTTTTCTTACCTAGGCGTGGCTGTGGAAGGAGACACCTAAGCACTACAGGAGGCTATTTAAACCACACCCGATGGATGAATCTTGCTTTGCGTTATTCTGCATCCTCTGCAGCAGAACGCTCATCGTGTCTTCTGCATCTGATCCTGGGCCTAAGGAAAAAGGCTTACCATCCTGAATCCAGTCTTCAGCAACACCTATAAAGACAAGAAAGAACAAGTTAGCATTACGGTCTTCAGTGACAGCTCTTCACTTACCTGGTCCATCGGCTGTCACCAACGCCTCGCGCTGCATTCCGGCATCTGAAAGACAAAGGCTTACCAACTCTTCGCACGCTCCGGAGGCCTTCGGCGCTGCATCCCGCATCTGAAAGACAAAACAAGGTGCGTTTAAAGACATTGGGGAACTTTAATACTCACGTGCCATTACTCCTTTCCACATCTAACCCAGTGGGTATTCCGGCACCCTGCAGCCGCTCCGAACTTGTACCTGCAAAATAAAAAGACAGTTAGAGCGCATCGTGAAGCAGGCAACAAGCGCTTACTTACGTGCTTCCAGGCGCTTCCATTTATCGCACGGGCTTCATCTTCAACTCACTTCAGCCCGTCATCCGCCATCGCCGGAACCCTGCAAAACAAGAAACATCATTACTAAAGACTTTAAAGACATTAGAATTACTCGAAACTTACCGTTCGTGCAGTAAACGACGGACAGCAGTCCTCTGAAGTCAAGAGGCCTGCTCCCCTTATCCAGTGAAGAAACTGGTTACAGCACCCTGCCCCGAGGCAGATGGAGAGCACGGCGTTCACTTACCTAAGGTGACAGCGTTAACCTTTGGGGTTCTACAGGAGAAGAGAAAGGGAAGAAGAGAGAGACATTCAATAACCCAGTTCCTTAATCCCATATTTTCTATCTGCAGACATCTTACCCTTCAAGTCAGACATAAAGTGCACAGAGGTCCAGCCCAAAGAGCCAGCCGTGTGTTACACATCACCTTTGAAGATACGGTATACGCCCAGTCAAGACCGGCGCCTCTACAGGAATCAGGTGAGCGTTACAGAGAGGCACACCTCCACCACCTCGATTGAAGGCGGGGCCTTCAACGGGTGAACCTGGGCCTTCATGGTCAGTACCGCTCCCTTGTATTGCTTTGCCTTGGTTGTCCTGGACGCCTTGTCCTGCTTGGCCTTCTACTTCGGGGTAGGGTCAGCGCCCCGACCCTCCTTGGCCTTCTCTGGCAAGTCGGTTTTGGGCTTCTCCTTGAGTTTGCCCGGATGGTCCCGACTGCTGCCGATGAGCCAGCCGGTGCCAGCGCTCCCGGTGGTAGTGGACTTGTGGTGCTTAGCCTTCTGTTGGACCACCCCGGGCGCCCTCAAATGTCTTAGAAGGCCGCTCAGCTTTCTTGGAACCGGGAGAGGCATGTTCCTGGGACCCCACCCAGAGTAGGGGCCTAGGCCTGTAATCTCTCTTTCAGCCGCCTATGCTGATCCTTCAGCGTGTGTGCCGTCATCTCCTGGCCAAAAGCACAATCTTCCTCCTTGTGCGTCAGGTACAGGCAGTAAAGGCACTGGGAATGTTGGTCGTCCGAGAAGACATTCTGTAAAGCCGCAGTCGGAGCAAAGCTTCAAAAAGGGGGGTTGAATCCTTCTCCTCAGACATGGTCCACGCGGCGCAGGCCTGAAGAATCTTCTGGAAGCATCCACGAAGAAACTTGACGAAAACCGCCTTTGAGGGTCACTGAAGAATCCGAATAAAGGGTCCCCGTTAATCAGAAGGTTTATCGATGGAACACAAGGCTCGATTGACCGAAAAATAGAGAACTCTTCTAAAAAGTGAAAAAACGCAGTAAAAGCTCAAGAGCTAAGCACAAGAACTCCCAACACTTCAACGTGCCGTAAAAATCTGAAGATTGCTGCCAGAGGAGGGGCTTAGGTAGAGGGCAGTCATTGGCTGTGGGCAGTATGACCCACAGTTCAGTGATTGGTTGTTAGGAAATACAGTTCCAAAACAAAACTGATTTTTTCTGTTACCGAGGATTCCCAGCCTGACGGGGAATATTCATGAGCATGTGAATCCATGTCAGACCCCATGCTAGAGAAAAAGGCATTATATTTACACCAGAATCACCTTAAATACTTCAGACGTTTATGCTAGAACACTTAGGATTACTTGATACTACACTTCAAAGGGCACTTTCACTTTGTTCGCAGCTAGATTTGTAGCCACGTTAAAAAGGGAAAAGACAATGTTACCGTATTATCGGTTATTGCGCACTCATGCGGTTTATATGGTAGTATATTTACTCTGCAAACATATATCGTAAAGTCACTTAAAGGGAGGAAAATGGTTAGTTATTACAACATAAGCTTAGTTCAAGGTTCTAGAGACTGTTTGTTCGCCTAGTAAGTCTTAAGTCCAACAACACAACCATAGCTAAAGGCAGTTCGGAGAGGACGAAGTCTTGACAAACAGCAAATTACGAAGAGTTCAAGTGGATTTCTTCCAGTGTCTAGAGTTCTTGAAGCATCAAGTTATCAACTAACAAGGGAGACCTTAAAATGGACTCGAGAAGGGGACACAAGCAGCGGCTTGGGTCGGAGGTAAGAGGGGGTTGCCCTGGACACCTATACATGCACTCCAACGTTCTTGGAATCAGGCAAGCAATATCTTTTTCCCTACAGTATCTTCGGTTATAAGAACATTTTCGTGTAGATTTTCTGCGATGTTGCAGCTCTGGACCCGGACTCCGGTTCTTTGGTCTGGTGACTGAAGGCAGGACAATGGACAGGATCTCTCAGCAACAGTCCAGAGGGAGGACCTGTGGCATGAATTTCAGCAACTTCCTGGTTAACCCTGCGGTTTTGGCACCTTTTCTGCAGCACCAACAAAGGACACGGATTGACCGGTCAATCTTCTTTGCTGCCTACAGTCCCAAACTGTAGTGAGAAGTTCTGGGGGAGTAGGATCAGATCTCTGTAGTGTCCTTACATATTCAGCAAAGATTTGGACGGATTCAGCGTTTCCACAACGATGCACTCGAAATGGTCAGAAGGTCTACTGGTGATGGGGTTCTGCAGCTCTGGAAGCTCGTAGGACTTCAGGAGAAGACTTGTTTCAACCTTTGTCTTGGCACTGAATGTTCCCACCAGACCAAGGGAAGGAGTCATCCTCTTCGGAGCTCCTCTGACGCATCGAAACGGGATCAGGACAGCAGTGGTCACTTGACAGCGTTGCAAAGGGTAGGCAGGCATCTCTGGTCGTCTTCTTCGGTTTACAGTGGTCGACTTGCTTTTCACTCTAGAAGCCTCACCTTTTATACAGTTCCACTCCTCTGCAATCTCTAAGCATTTTACAGAAAGGGGTGTTTGGCTGTCCAATCAGGACAGCCAGACCCCCTGTTGGGAGCTGGACCTATTCAGGCACTGAACAACCACGCTAGTAGGCTGGTACTTGGGTGCCCCTATTGTGCGCTACCAATGCTATGGACCTAGCCTGCGGTACAAAAAATACACAATAGTTGGTAGAACACGTCCACTGCCACCAGCCATAACTAGGTCATTGTCCTAAAATGACACATGAGAAGAAAGAAGGGGGATACGAGGTATCCCTTTGGCACTCCACTGAAAGTGTTGTGTGCCAATCTCTCAGACTATAGAGTTTTGGAAGAGATACTATGCATCTCTCCATCGTTAAGAGCTGTAGTTACTTGAGGATATAGGAAAGGAATCTTAAAGGATGACCCCAAGGGTCCCCAACAACACTGCCCAGAAGGAGCTGTGTGCTGCAATAGTAAATACACAGATGCCTTTAAGAGCTATGGAACAGACAGACCCCATAGTACAGGTAGAATACAAAGAATACTAAAACACAGAGCCCATAAGGATGAATGTGAGGAAAAAGGCCCCACTAATTGAGGATTGAAAGGAAAAGGTCGAGAAGTCCAGCAAAAGTGCTGGGGGTCTCACTAGGAGAGGGGATGAAGCATACAAATGATATCTCCCAAACAATATGCCTGGTTGATCTGTCTATGCTACCATATACTCAGGTAGTACAGCCTTATACTAAGAGTAGAGTCTTGTACTGTCTCAGTTGCATGGTTTTACTAAGCCCTTAGTTGGACTTCAGAAAAACTGCCCTAACAGACTGCAAGATTGCATTCCTGCTTTCTCTGTTGCCCAAGATTTAATGTGCTATTTTGGAGTTGGGTGCAGAAGAGAGTGAAGTATGAGAATGTGAAAGCTGCTCTAGCGTTGAGATTTGTTAAGACTCCCATTCTGTATCTGAGGTGTTTTTGGGAGCACAAGAAGAAAGAATGATGTTCAGTGGTGGTCATGGGTGAATGACTTCCTGAAGAAGCTTGAATGGATGGGTAAATGGCTACAATGTGTGCTCCCTTGAGGGTATGATTAAATTAGTTACGTTTGAGAAGATCATGAATAATTGCTCCCCATCGCATCAGCACTTGATTCCAAGGTCATTGATCAAAAGAACCAGCAAATCTGTCTGACCTGTGGGTCTCTCTGAGCCCACCACATTGGAAAAGGGACAGGTAAGTCAGGTAAATCATTCTCCCTCCTTACATGTCCGCAAAGTAGAAGTGGTTACACCTCTTGTGGGTTGGTCCCAAAAGAAGGATGGCACCACTAATCCAAAAGTAAGTGAAGGTTTGAAGCAACGACCGTACACGGGTAAGTCAGGAACAAATGTTCATTCGAAAGCAAAACGGACCCTGTGGCTGCACCACCACTCACCAACTGATCAAAAATGTGAGACACTGGCCGAAGAACAAAGCGCCAGGGTTCCATCAGAACACTCTATTAAAACGCTTCTCCCCCCCCTTAATGACCACGACAAATAAGGAAAATGAGAAAAGGAACAGGCTAGAGGAGAAGGAAACAAACAGTATCCATGGAGACAGAAAATCGAACCACTGACCCAGAATGTTAATACATGGCTGCAGGGAGTGAAATCAATTATCCCGGTAACTAATAACAAAGGCTGTAAAAGAAGAAACATATGAACAGGATGATATAGACTCATTTCATATGAAACAGAACTCATTAAGGGAACGTACAACAAGCAAACTCAAATCACTCACATCCTTCCAGACATAATCTCTCACTTTGACCAGAGGCAATATGATCCCAGGTGTGCGACCATCGCCAACAGTTATTATTGGCCCCCGCCACCGTATGCGACCCTGAACCACAGGTTCTGACCCTGCCACAACACTTCCCAACCCCTCATTGCCTCAAGCAAACCACTGCTTCCCATCCCAACCTCAGCTGTGTGTCCACCCACAGGAAAACAAAGGAGGCTCAAAAGAGGACCCACACATGTCATGTGGCACCACGGGTGCACCATTCTGCGACACCACGAGTGCACCATTCTGGGTATGCATTGATTTTGTCGAATGGAATTTTTAATCAGTAAATTTCTAGAACAGTGTAAATATAGCATGAAGATACAACTTATATCGCTTATACAGATACAGAAGAATTAATCTTGAGTTAATAATTTCGAATATAAAAGAAAGGAAATCAAGATAATTAAGAAATCATGCATCAATATCCAAGTTGGACAAACAGGTGACAAACTGGACAGACAATAGGATAGATGAGGAGGTGATACATGATAGCAGAAAAGTCATAGCCATAGTAATATTATTCACCACTGTTGAGGTAAGCAATAAAAGGATTCCATTTTTTATCAAACTTGTGTAAGATATTAGAGGAAAAGGCATTACATTTTTCAATACTGTGAATAGAGCATATTAAATCCCACCAAGCAGACAATAGTTTAGAATAGTCCATCCAAGTCAAAGAAATAATGCAAAATGCAGGCGTTGACTGTTTTGCTTGATTCTTCTTCCTTGATCCCCATCACGCCACCAGCCTACTTCTGCAGGAGTCTATCCCGATACATTCTGGTTTCACCATCACTGTCTTGTGGCCAATTCTGGATTTTACTTTTATTGATTCACGGTGCGTCACCCTTTCTCAACTCTGATGCTGGACTTCCTTTGCATCTTGTACTCATGGTGGGCCTGAATCATGCTGTTCCCATCTTCATCTTGTATCCTGGCTTGCAACACTGTGTTTATACGGACTTCTGCAATTGTATTTGCTCTCCCTTCTAGCTTCTCTACTCTTTTTGGCTGCTTACTCTCTGTTCTCTCCTCCCCTTACTTTCTTCTATGCACTTACTCTATCAGAATTGTCCCTGGACCTAGTATGATAGCAACATTGTCAGTCTCCTCCCGCCTCCCCTTACTTAGCCACCCCCCCCACCCCCACCCTCCAGCACTATTGGAAATGTTGTCAGGCCGAGCACGATAGTTAATTTCACATCTTACTATTCATAGCCTTTAAGAATGTCATTGTATTTTCCCTTGTTCGCGCCCTTGCCTTGAAGAGCTTTGAAACGTATTGTGTATAGGCGCTATATAAATAAACTATCATATCATACAAACAAATAGGTTAAATAAGCATGGTGAGTCTATTTTAAGGTATGGGTTAACAATTGGTCCAATTATGATATTACAAAGAGATGGCGACTCTTTAAAAAGAAGAACAAGTTACTTCTTACCTTGTAACGTTCTTTCGACGGGATGTTCCTCCGACGTATTCCTCATCTTAGATATCTCCTTCCAGCTCTGCTGGCCTCGGAAAATTTCTCTCTAGAGGGCGCTGCGCGTCGACGTCCTCCGAGTCGATGTCCCTCGACAGCCGCCGTGTCGACGTCATCCTGCCTATAAAGGCCGCGCGCAGCGTCCGTTGCTCAGTTCCGTTTTGTAGCCCACAATAATACTTTCTGGACTAGACTAATCACCCTGAAGGAGCGTAAGCTGCAACAACAAGGGAAGTAGAACTGCGGGGATGGATGGGAGGGTCGATGAGGAATAAGTCGGAGGAACATCCCGTCGAAAGAACGTTACAAGGTAAGAAGTAACTTGTT
Source organism: Ambystoma mexicanum (assembly GCF_040938575.1). Taxonomy (NCBI): domain Eukaryota; kingdom Metazoa; phylum Chordata; class Amphibia; order Caudata; family Ambystomatidae; genus Ambystoma; species Ambystoma mexicanum. The sequence goes on from NC_090926.1 coordinate 721,344,395, forward strand.
CTTCGAAGGGATTGTGTCCTCCGACGTATTCCTCATCTTAGATAGGCTCCCATAGCAGTATTCTATTATTGGAGGAGGGAGTACTGACTTCACGCTGTCTTCTATTGATGAATAGAATGCAGTACAGCCCTTCCAAACCTAGTCTCTTGACTGGAGGAGGAATCCAAATTGTAAAATCGTGTAAAGGTATGGACAGACGACCATGTAGCGGCCGCACAGATGTCTTTAACCGGCACGCCTCTTTTGAGGGCCGATGAAGCTGCAATACCTCTGGTCGAAAGAGCCCTAAGGTTTTGAGGGGGCTCTTTCCCTGCCAGTTTATAACATTCCAGAATGGCTAGAATGATCTATCTGGAAATGGTCTGCTTAGTTATTGGTAACCCCAGCTTGTGACCTGTGTAACCTACAAACAGCTGGTCTGCCTGTCTTATCCTGGCTAGTCTACTGATGTAAAAACTTAAAGCCCTTCTAGGGTCTAGCCTGTGTAACCTCTCTTCCTCTTTCCCCGGATGAGGAGGAGGATAGAAACATGGTAGGGTAATCTTCTGAGTGATATGGAATTCAGAAACCACCTTTGGGAGGAAATTAGGCTTCACTTGCAGGACAACTTTGTCTTTGTGAAATATTGTGTGAGGGGGTTTACATCAAAGAGCTTGTAATTCGCTCACCCTTCTAGCAGATGTAAGTGCTATTAATAAAACAGTTTTAAGGGAAAGGAATCTTAACGAACAAGAATGGAGTGGTTCGAAAGGTTTGCCCATCAGGAAAGTTAGTACTAAGTTTAAATCCCATAGGGGAACTTGGAATGGTCTTGGGGGATAAACATTGGTTAACCCCTTTAGAAACTGTATTACCAAGGGTAACTTGAAATAGGATGGTTCTTCCGCAGTGCGCTTAAAGATGGATAGCGCTGCGAGATAGCCCTTAATGGTGCCAACTTGAAGGCCTGAATTCGCCAAATATAGAAGGAAGGACAAAACCATTGGTGTACCACATGAAAATGGGTCGATATTCTGTTCTCTACACCAGCTGCAAAATCTGTTCCAACGGCAGCGGTATAAAGACTTTGTTGCTGGCCTCTTTGCCGAAAGCAACACCTCCATAACATCATCAGGGAGGTCCCAATCCTTGTACCTCAACCTTTCAGAAGCCAAGCGTGAAGGTTGAGGGTTTTGATGTCTGGATGGAGAACCTGACCTCCCTTCTGTGAGAGTAGGTTCTCTCTGAGTGGAAGTCGAATTGGAGGGCAGATGGACAAGTCTAGAAGGTCCGGGTACCACGTTCTCCTGGCCCAATCCGGGGCAATTAGGATCATGGTTCTCCGGAATCTTCTCAACCTCCTGATCATTTGAGGAAAGACAGGGACCGGTGGGAACGCGTACAGAAGCGGAAACTCCCAGTCCACTATGAACACGTCTCCCAGAGCTCCTCTCGGGGGAAATTCCCTTGAGCAGAACAGATCGCATTTCCTGTTGACGCTGGTGGCGAACAGATCCACCTGAGGGGTTCCCCAAAGGGGGCGAAGATCTCTTGAAGGACTTCCTGAGCTAGTTCCCACTCGTGGGAGACTGTGCTCTGCCTGCTCAGATTGTCCGCTGTCAAGTTCTTCTCTCCGGCTAGGTGAACTGCCGATAGAGAGATTCCTTCTTGGATTGCCCAAAACCAGAGCTGCATCGCCTCTCTGCACAGGGGTAGTGATCCTACGCCTCCTCTTTTGTTGAGGTAACGCATGGCCACTGTGTTGTCCGTCATTATCAGGATGTTTTTCCCTTGTACAGCTGGCAGGAACGCCTTCAGCGCAAGTCTGATGGCTCTCAGCTCTAACAGGTTGATATGTAGTCTGGACTCCGATGAAGACCAACGACCGCTGATGGTCAAGTCGTTGGCGTGGGCTCCCCACCCCGTGAGTGAGGCATCCGTGACTACTGTTATCTCCGGCCAGGGTTGCCAAAACTGTTCTCCTTTCAGAATGCTCTCCTGACAGGCCCACCACTGAAGGTCTCGAGCCACCCTGTCGGGAACCTGAAGAAGATCTGTCATTCTCCCTGAGAATTGTGACCACTGAGTCCTCAGTGCCCACTGGAGGGATCTCATTCTCAGGCGAGCCTCTGGCACTAGGAAAATGCAGGATGCCATGAGGCCTAGCAACCTTAAAAAGTCGAAGGCTGGGAGACGTTGGGCATCTTGGAACTTGGTAACCATCTGTAGAATATCTTGAGCCCTCACCTCTGGTGGCGCGGCTTTTCCCAGGGAAGTGTCCAGGATCGCTCCTATGAACTGGAGTCTCTGTGATGGTATCATTTGTGACTTCTTTAAATTGAGGGAGAAGCCCAGTTTGTGAAGGGAGTGGCACACGTGATTTAGCTGGATCTGAGCTTGTTCCAAAGAGACAGCCCTGATCAACCAATCGTCCAGGTAGGGGTCGACGTGAATCCCTTCCCTCCTTAGACTTGCTGCCACTACCGACATTAACTTGGTGAAGACCCTCGGGGCGGAGGTCAGCCCAAATGGCAGCACTCAAAATTGATAGTGAGAGTTGCCAATTGCGAACCTCAGGTATTTCCTGTGTTTGAGATGGATAGGCACATGGAAATAAGCATCCTGAAGGTCCAGAGATACCAATCAGTCCTGGAACTGAAGGGCCTGGAGGATCTGAGAAAGAGTGACCATCTTGAATTTGTCTTTCCTGAGGAATTTGTTCAATTCTCGCAAGTCCAAGATGGGTCTCAGTCCTCCGTCTTTCTCTGGAATGAGAAAATAAGGGGAGTACCAGCCCTTGTTCCTCTCCGCTACCGGTACCGGTTCTATGGCACCTTTCTCTAGCAGGTCGAAAATTTCCTGCAAGAGGAGCGGATCTGGAGCTTTCTGAGAGCTGATCCCCGGTGGATGACTCTGAGGTATGCGTAGGAGAGGCAGGCAGTAACCGTGGGCAACTGTTTCCAATGCCCAAGCATCTGACGTGATAGCCTGCCATTCCGCCAGATGTTGAGTCAACCTGCCTCCTACAGGTGTCCTGTGAGGGAAGTCCTCAGAGTGGTTTTGGGGCGGCTGATGCGGATGCCGATGGTAAAGAGGCACCTGCTGTTGCTGCGGCTTTTGAATATCTACCCCATCCACCTCGGGTAGTTCTTCTTTGTCCCCTTTGAGCCGGACGTCCTCTACCTCTTCCGAATGCGGAGTAGAAGCGAAAGGACTTGCCCCTCGTAGAGGTTCCTGTGGGACGAAAAGGTGTCTGACGGATTGCAGCGCCTAGGGATTTTGCTGCTGCTTTTGAAGTTTGCAGTTTCTCTAAACTGTCATCCGCCTTTTTTCCGAACAAAGAAGAGCCATCGAATGGCATGTTCAAGAGCCTGGCTTGCATATCAGGGGCAAAACCAGACTTTCTCAACCAAGCGAATCTCCTGGTTGTTGTACTTGCCGCCATTGCTCTGCTGATACTGTCAGCCGAATCAATGCCCGTCTGGAGGGATTCGCACATAGCGTCTTTACCGTCCTGTATGATATTCAGGAACGCCTCCCTTTCTTCTCCCTCTGGGATGCAGTCAGCCGCTGTAGAAGCACACTCCCAAAGTGTATGGCTGAATCTAGCAAGGGTGCAAGTAGCATTAACAGATTTTAACGCCATGCTACATGCCGAAAAAAACTTTGTTTGCCATAGCATCATATTTTTTATCGTCCCTGTCCTGTGGGAAGGTAGGATAAGCCGTCTTGACATCGGTAGAAGATGCTGCCTGTACCACCAGACTTTCTGGGGATGGGTGTTTTGACAAAAACTCCGGGTCTGTAGAGGATACCCTATATTTTGTAGACAGTTTTTTATTTACTGCTGGGACGACATCTCGGGTTTCCCAGTTCGTCATAATCTTCCTCTGAAGAGCTTTATGAAAAGGCACCACAGGATCCTCCTGTGGGCCTTTGTCAAGAATATCCGTGAGGTCACCTTGTTGGAAAGATTGTGAAGGTGCAGACCACCCCATAAACTCTGTGATCCTGGCCATTAAGGCTCTATAGGGGGTTTCAGCATGCTCCCCCGGGTCTGGCCTAGCAAACTCCACCTCAGGGGAAGTGTCTAACCCACTTGCCTCATGTAAGGAATCATGAAGATCCTTTAACCTGCATTCTTCAGAGGAAAATTCCTCTCTAATTGGGGTTACAGGTCCCTGCAACTCAAATGCGTCTTCCTGTTCAGACAATTCACCCTCTTCCATAATTGAGGACATAGTTCTCAATTGTTCTGAACTCATAAAGGGTGTAAATCCCATTTCCAAGGCAGAGGGTGCCGAACTTGTCATAATCGGCCTCGAAAACGTTGATGTCGTCGACGCCGACGTCTAAGGCTTCGAGCGTGGCGTCGAAAACAAAGGCGAAGGCCTCGATGACCTCAACAGAATTGGGATTCTACTCGACAATCTCGAAGCCATCGTCATCGAGGACCTGGGGATAGTCACTGGGTGTGTCGTGACCGTGACTTTTCTTGGCGTCGACGCCGGTGTCGAAGCTGGTGTCGAGTCGACAGACCCGTGTGTGGAAGGTCTCTTCGACAACGGCGTTGAAGACACTGACCTCGGCGTCGACGGAACCTTCGTCGACGGCACCTTCGAGGAAGGTTTGGAGGTCATAGTCCTACTCGAGGGTTCGAGACGCGCTCGAGAGGTTTCCTTCGCCAGGTACTGCGACTCGCGGCGTTTTTGACCTTCGGGTCTTTCGACCAGAGCATCGCTCTCGGCAGTCTTCGAGGGGGTCGAGGCCGCTTTCTTGAAGACGCTCATCATATTTTTGCGGAATTCCTCCCATTCAGCCCGGGAACTATGTTTCGTGGGGCAAGGGATTCTTTTTGGCGAAACAGAGGAAGAGGAAGACGGAGAAGGGGATCTTCGACGTCTCCTCTTCGAGTGCTTCGATCTCGAGGAGTGATGGGACCCACTCCGAGACCTGGAGCGCGAATGGTGACGAGGAGACGAATGTCTCGACTTCGTCGACGAAGAAGAAGCTTTAAAAGTCTTACCTTTCTCCAGCTTCCCCCTACGCTCCTTCAGGGCCTTAGCTGTCATGGACATACAGTCCTCGCACTCCGAACAATGGTGTTCAGCTCCCAAACACCACCGACAAACTCTGTGAGGGTCAGTCAGCGACATCTTTTTCCCACAATCTCGGCATTTTTTGAAGCCGGATCGAGGAGTTGTCGGTTCAGACGAAGAAGCCATCGAGTACGGATCGAATAACTCGAGGTAAATAGATTTAACCTGACAAAAACTGAGCAACGGTATTCCGAGGCACTGAGTAAGCGTGGAAAAACGGAACTGAGCAACGGACGCTGCGCGCGGCCTTTATAGGCAGGATGACGTCGACACGGCGGCTGTCGAGGGACATCGACTCGGAGGACGTCGACGCGCAGCGCCCTCTAGAGAAAAATTTTCCGAAGCCAGCAGAGCTGGAAGGAGATATCTAAGATGAGGAATACGTCGGAGGACACAATCCCTTCGAAAAATCTTTTGCATGCATATCCATATTTTTGTCCAGAATGATATTACACATTTGTAATTATAAATCAAATGAATGAAACCTGCATTGCAGTTATGACATGACCAACAATTACTGGATGATTTAATATTGATTTTTGTAATTCTTGATGGAGTGAGAAATGCACGGTGTAAAATAAATATGTTTGGGTTAGATTGGCAGCTATAGATGTGGCATAGAACACTTTCCAAATTTCAGGCCACAAATCTGGGGATGGTTGTTGGAAATTCCATTCTAATTCCCATTGTCTAATACTATTAGAGTTGCCTAAGTTACGAAAACTTTGTTAGCTAAATATTTTTAATAAAAAAATATCTAATTTTTAAAAATATATATGGGGTGGGGTAACGGGTTAAAACAGGTGGAGAGGGGGTTGGGATGGGATTATAAACAAAGGCAAATGGGGGGGCGACCTCCCAAATGTAACAAAAATCTGTATTTTTTCGTTAAAAATGTTAATTTTTTCATTGGATAAAATCACATGTAACCACTGTTCTACACCACAACTCTTCTCTTACTCCACCGTGACCCATCATCCAGAACCACATACACCCTGACCTTCACCACGCGTGGAGGCATCTACACACTTGTCCCCCGGATACAAATTTGGGGTTCTTCACATATACACAATCACCAAGGCTCACTCCAATCGGCTGCCTGTTTTGACCTCACCCGCTCCTAGCGGGCACGATTCCTGTTTCAACACCTCAGCCATGTTCACCTCTGTAAGGACACCACCTCCAAGGGCAGCCGCCCTCAGTTTAGAACCTGTTTTCCTACTCCTGTTGGGAGAGTTTTCCTAAAGTCTTACTTGGAGGTAAGACTTTAGTAAGCTATCTGTTAGGACAGTTTTTCCGACGTTCTACCAAACTTCATCAAAACCATTCAACTGAGGCAGTACAAGGCTCCACTCTTGGTATAAGGCTGTACCCACCAGAGTACGTTGGTAGCGTAGACAGAGCAACCAGGCTTATTTTAGGAGGGAGAGAGGGCTGTAGAATCAGTACAAATGAAACTAATACAAATGGTCCAAAGAAACACAAACACTATGTATTGTAAAAATAAAGGATTTATTTAAATACAAGTAGGCCCAGATCACTCTAGGGGTAAGTACTATCACACATTATATGTAATCACAACTATAAAAACACAACACTATGCTCGAAGGTTCACAGACCAAAGCATAAACCTTATTTGGAACACCTAACAGTAGTTCTAGGGAAGTCAATCATTTGCATACACATTCAGTATAGGTCACACCTATTCCTGGGGGGTAAGAACAATGGTTACTTGCACAATTATATTCAGTAAATCCAGGGCAGTAGACCCTACCAGTTATACCGTGATGCTCAGCAACAAATCACATAATCAGTCAACTGGACAGTATACGTTTGGTGCTAGTGGAAGAAACAAGTTACTTACCTGTAACTGTTGTTCTGCAGCATGGATCTGGCATGGATTCACATGCTCATGAATATTCCCCCGTCAGGTTGGTAAATCCTCGGTGAAGAAAAAAACTGAACTGTCTATCTTCTAACAACCAATCACTGGTCTCTGGGTCATACTGCCCCCAGCCAATGACTGCCTTCTACCTAAGCCCCTCCTCTGGCAGCCATCTTCAGATTTGGTAGCATGTATATTGGCAGTAGGACCAAGAGAAGAGCCGCAGAGGGGTAGGCGGGAGGGTTCGCATGTGAATCCATGCCAAAACCATGCTGGAGAACAACAGTTACAGGTAAGTAACGTGTTCCTTCTCCAGCATGGGGTCTGGTATGGATTCACATGCTCATGAATAAAGAATACATAGCAGTACACACATGCACAACCACGGCAGGTGGCAAGGCTCAACATCAAGCATCTCTTACCTCCTCATCAGGCTCACCTTCAAGCGAACAGGTTGACTTTTCCCTGGAATCCCAGTCGATGCAGTAGAATCTCGAGAAGGTGCGTGTCTACCTCCACGTAGTAACCCTGCAGATGTCCAGCAGGGGCACACCAGACAGGAATGCCGTAGTTGCAGCGATCGCTCTGGTCGAGTGGGCTCTCGGACAGCCAAGCAACAGTCGGTTTGCCAACCAGTGACAATGAGTGATGCAGCCGGAGAGCCACCTGGAAACGGAAGCCTTGGAGAGGGTCTTCCCTTGGTTCACAGGGCCAAGTTCACAAACAGTTGTGACATCTTCCAAAAACTCTTCGTGCGGGCCACATAAAACTTCAGCGCTCTAGCCACATCCAGCGAGTGCAAAGTCCTCTCAGCCGGCGACGAAGTAACACCAAAGGCTCGTTTAGATAAAAGTCCAACGGCACCTTGGGCATGAAGGAGGGGTGCGCCCATAGCACTAGCCTCGTTTCGCGAAATGTCAAGTACGGAGGTTTACAAGAGGGGGCCTGGATCTCTCCCACTTGTCGTGCCGAGGTGATGGCCACCAGAAACGCAGTCTTCGACGATAAGAATTTCAGTGGCGCCGAATGCATAGGCTCGAAAAGAGGAACCATGAGCCTAGTCAGCACCAAATTGAGCTCCCATGCCTGGGCCAGAGCCCTCACCAGCAGGAACGAACAGAAAAGTCCTTTGATGAACTCCTTGACCAGACGGTGTGACCACAGCAACAACCGCCCCGGAGAACTGGTATAGCGGCAGATAGCCGCCAGGTGAATCTTGATGGAAGTATGCGCCAGTCCTGCTTTGGCAAGCGACAGCAAATACGGCAGCACCTAAGGGGCCGTAATCCGCAGAGGGTCTATCTTCAGTGCACGGCACCAGACGGTGAACCTCTTCCACTTATGTCTAACATTTCGGTGTAGACGAAGCCCTGGCCTTGGCAAGTACCTCCTTGAAGTCCGCTGGGATCTTGAATCCTCCAAACTCTAGCGCTGCAGGAGCCAGGCCTGCACGTTCAGTGACACTGGGTCGTGATGCAGGATCGCGCCTCCTTCTCCGGTGAAAAGATCTGCGACCGCCGGAAGCTTGACTGGAGGGGACGTTGACAAGTTCAGCCACGCCGGTGCAACGAGGATCATCCTGCACCGGGACCATCTGAGTTGTTTGATGAGTCGCAGAAGCAACGGCAATGGGGGGGGTAGGGGGGAGGAGGTGAACGCATAGAGAAAAGGAACGTCCCAGGGGAATGAGAATGCATCCCCCATGCTCCCCGGCTGGTGAAACCTGCTGGCGAACCTCCGGTACTTGGTGTTCGTCGCAAACAGATTGATGTGGAGATTGCCCACGAGCGCAGCTCCCTGCTGAGGGAATCGGCAATGATGTTCTTCACTCCTGCCAGATGAAACGGTACAAGGAATATCCCCTGGGCAACGGTCCAGAGCCATAGGTCCTGCGCCTCTCTGGAAAGTGCTGGGGACCTGGTGTCCCCCTGCATCCGGATGTAGAACATCGTGGTAGGGGTGTTGTACCACCTTGCCCTTGAGGGACAGAAGGAAAGACTTGAGGGCCCAAAACACTGCCCGTAGCTCCAGAACGTTGATATGCAAGTACTTCTCCTCCGGAAGCCACAGTCCTCTTGCGTGGAGACTTCCGGTGTGTGCGCCCCATCCTTCCAGGGAGGCGTCCATCGTAACTGTCTCCTGATGAGGTGGGGTCTGGAAGTCCGAGCCCACCGACAGATGCGCGGACACCCCACCACCATGTTGCTCGATAGAAAGTCTCTGCGAGAGAGACCTTGTCTGCAAAGCTTCCCGATACCTGGATCAAACGGGCGTCGAGGTACTCTTGCAGTGGCCGCATCCACAGCCTGCACAGTCAAACGAGGTATATGCATGACATCATGAAGAGAAGGGACTTGATCGACTTCACCCTTGCGTGCTATCCTCGGAGACGCCAGGCATGACGTGTGTGTGCGAGGGCATTGGCCGCTTTGATGGTCGTCGCTGCCGATGTGATGGCTCGTCATCCCATGGCATCCAACTTCTTCCCCTCACTGTCCGGGGGAGAGGAGGTTGTTGATGCAGCAGAGCCAGAGGATTTCTTCCTCGCTGCCGTCAAGACTACTGAATCCAGGGAGGGCTGGGAATTCCAACACTTTGGCACAGAGTCCAAAACCCAGTACTTTTCGTACCGGTCCCTCTTTGCTGGGGCCGAGGACGGGTTCTTCATAAGGGACAAGCCCTCGTCCCAAATGTGGTCCAACAGAGGGATCACCAGCACAGTCTTCCTCTGCCTCGCAGCGTTGGTACAGGAACCCCTCGCTTTTCTCCTCGGGGGTCAGCTGAAACAATCCGAGGCCCTAGAGATCATGGCATGGAACGAGCCTATCTCGTCGGGTGGGGAAGCTCTGGGCGGCGGAGACAGGAGGGTCTCCTAACCCATAATCGTCGTCCGTGCCCGTCCCAGTCACCTGGTCCGAATCCTCCCTTGGTGGAGGGGAGGGGGGGGCGACGGGTGAAAAGTCGGTTGAGGATTCACTCTCCTCTTCTTGGTAGGCGGCACACCCGATGGTCCCGGCACCGCGGGATCCTTCCGTCGGCAGAAGGGGCATCCTCGTCCGGATCTCGGAACACAAGGTGTGGAGTGCCTGGAGAATGTCCAACGAAATATCCGCTGGGGGTTGAGGTGGTTTCGGCAGTAGCGACGGTGGCAGCAGTGTGGGGTTATCCAACTCCTACACGGCCTGCTCCTCCTTGTCTGTCTCATCGCCACTCTCGATGTCTCCTTCGTCAGGGTCCCTCGCGTAGGCCTTGGCCTCGAATCTCTTCTCCAAAACGGTCTTTAGTGTGGAAAGCTCCTCCACAAAGGAGATGTGGGTGCCTAGCAGGAGTACCATGCCCCCCCCTTCTGTTCGACCAGGGGAGACCGTTTCGGGGAGATGACGGGCATCACCTTCTCTGGCGTCTTCTCAATAGGTTGAAACGACGATTCCCTCCTGGCAGGCAGGGAGACTAGTCTTGGGGGTTGTACGCTGCGAACCCGCATCCGCGGCATTCGCTAGGGATGCCACCACGCTTTCAAGGGATGGCTTTGCCTGGTGAATCTGGGCCTGCACGACCTTGGCCGTGCTAGGGGCCTTCACCTTAGCGTGAGGGTCAGCGCCCCGCTCCCCCTTGTCCTTCTCCGACTGGTCTTTCTGGGGCTTCTCTAGAAGCATACCCGGCGGTCCGACTTACTCTTCTTCGCTGAACCGGAGCCTTGGCTCGTGGTCGAAGGTGCCGGAGACGCTGTGCCCACCCTGGCCGCTGGGGATCCCATTGCAACGGCGCTTGGCCTTATGTTGGGACCCTGTCACCGGGGCGCCCTCAAAAGGTCTTAGAAGACCACTCCGACTTCTTGTGGCAAGGAGAGGCATGCTGCCGGGACCCACCCACAGCAGGGGCCTTGGTCTGGAGCCACTCTGAGTCACCTGTGCCGGTCCTTCATGGTGCGGGGGACCATATCATGGCAAAATGCAGTCGCCTTCCATGTGCGATTGGTCTGAATGTAGGCAGTAGATACACACGGAGTGCCCATCGTCCACGGGGATGTTCCGCAGGTCGCATCCTAGACAAATCCGGAAAAGAGGTGTCGAGTCTTCCTTCTCCTCTGCCCTCTCCACGCAGGGTAGGCCTTGAAAAAGCTTCTGGAATCCTCCAAGAAGAAACTCGACGGAAAATCTCCCTTTAGGGGCGCTGAAGAATCCGAAAAATGAGTACCCGTTAATCGGAGGATGGATCGATGGAACTTGAGGCTCGATTGACTGGAAAAATAGAGTAGAACTCTTATAAAAATTGCAAAATGCAGTAAAAGCTCGAAAGCTAAGCACTAGGACTCCCAACACTTGAACGTGCAGTAAAAATCTGAAGATGGCTGCCAGAGGAGGGACTTAGCTAGAGGGTAGTCATTGGCTGGGGGCAGTATGACCCAGAGACAAGTGATTGGTTGTTAGGAGAAAGACAGTTCAGAAGTGAAAATGAAACTGATTTTTTCTTTACCAAGGATTCCCAGCCTGACGACGGGGAACATTCATGAGCATGTGAATCCATGCCAGACCCCATGCTGGAGAAAACTTGTTCTACGTACAGTAAAAACCTGTAACTACTTTTGTGAAAACACACAGTTATACTAGGATGTAATATTCAATCACAGGTGCTTTTGAGATCAGTGAAACACAGATCTTATTTTTGGATGGCACACATCTAACTCAAGGTAAGTAAAACCCATATACTTTTGCAATCTCCCAATGAAGTCCAGGTTAAATATTTCCCAGCAATACAAGTTAAACTTATGTATCACCTATGATGGACAGTTGGAACCAAAGACTCTTGTGTCCGTCTACAACAGCACAGGGAAAGCAAAACCCAATGTTACTCTTTTATTCCCAATGACTCAGTTATTCTAGGTATGTTAGACCTAATGCAGACTTATTCTGGACATGCTAACAGCAAGTCAGGGGAACCAAGACCCAGTTGTGGCGGGGACACTCGTACAATTATCCTAACAGGAAATAGTGAAACCAATCTGGTGAAACCAAAATTACTTTTGGTAAGAGGCACAACCAAATCACAGGTGAGTAATATACCGTCACATCTACTTTATATTAGAATGGCAAAACAGTTTCTAAGGAAAGAAAGATGTTAACCATACTTTTAAAAATAGTGCATCACACATCGAAGGTAAGTAAGAACTTCTCTTAGAATTACAGTACCAACCAACTCTTTTACAAGTTAGTCACTTTTAAACATGTATTTTCTTTTCTAGGCAAAAGGCCCAATCCCTAAAAAGTTGTTCCCTTATTCTTGCAGCATGAGTGTTGGTCACTAGGATCGAGTGACCAACAGACAGTGTCAGAATAGGTTCTTAAGTAGCAAAAGTCAGAGTTCCTTAGTGTTGGGCAACATTGCATGCAGTACCCTGTGGGAGACTGCACCATCCTTGTCCTCTTGGCAATAGTTAACCCAACCTTTTGTATAAGCATGTACAACACAAGCTGGTAGAGTGACTGAGCAGCCAGGCTCATCTCAAGAGGGGTCAACGTGAGCTGTAGGGTTGTAACACAGAGTTCACAGTGTTAGGGAGAATTCTCAAACATTTGTTAATTCCCTTCACCTTAGAGACCTCCAGCAACTTTGCTGGATTTTGAGGACTTGATTATTTTTACCTGGAAAGAGCGTGAGGCTTTCCCCCCCCCCACTCATGTGTTTTGATGTGTGGTTTTCACTTGTGTTCTTTGATTATGGAGTTTTAGATAACTCCATAGGAATCATCTTTTCATGTGTGTTACACAGCACCCTCAGTGCAGTGACACAGGGATGTCTTTTAGACTTCCCAAAGTTTTAGATACCTTCTCTGGGATAATACCTTCTCTGGAATAAACAACTGTTTCCCAGAGAATGTAAAGTGAAATTGACTTTACTAGTCTTTCCAAATTCCTAGACCCAGCACACCCCATTTTACAATGGAGAGCTGGAGGGGTTACATAGTATCCCCTGTGTCTAAATCCTCATGTAGCAGTCAGATGCTACCCTTTCCTACTGAAAAGGCTGGTGGCAGTGGTTTTACAACGAACTACCATGATTTTTCCAGACCGTGAACACCGGTAGCTACAAATCACGGGAGCCATGTTTTTCAAGATGGCGCCTTAAGCCCCTTTGTTTAAACAGGACCCGGTCCTCTTTTTTTGCTGTTTCTTTTTGGAAAGGTCCTTCTAGTGTTTGTCTCTGCACGCCAAACCAAGTTTGGTCCCTTTGGTCGTGTGCCTTTGGCGGGATTCAGGACTGAAGACCGCCTCTGGCGTCTGAGTGTCTGGGGAGGGCAGGAAGTGAGGGAGGTGCCCGGAACTCCCTGTGCTTAGTCTCGTAGGAGACCCAAATGCACTCTGGCGTGATTGGCTGGCTGACTGTCCGGCAAGAACAGCCACCCTGCTGGGTGAGCGACAGCTAGGCTGGAATGAAAGGGAGAAAACTGTTTAAAAGGCTGGACTGGACAGGAAAGCAGAGTCGACCACTGGAATGAAAGAACCGAAGACGAGCTGGAAGAGGGTGGCTGCTGCAACTCTTGGACCGTTGGTTTGCCCGGTGAAGCCCTGCTGCAGGTCCGAATCACCAAGTTAATCTTGACAGAGAAGCCCTTCAAGGACGAATTCTCCCTTTGAGTTGGTGGGACCAGTCAACTGGTAAGCCACCTGGATACCATTCTTGGAGCTGGTTGTATTTTCCTCAGAGTGCTGCAGGAAACCGAATAGCCAGGGAGAAGGACACCAGTTTGTGGGCTTGACTACAGCTACCGGAATCAAGATTTGCCTTTGCCAGCTTTTTGACCTTGCAGTGCAGGAGTCCCCAGACGTCCTCCCTCTTGTCCCCAGGACTGAGGCTCAGGAACAGCGAGATCTGCAGGAACTGCCAGGAACAGATGTCTTCAGCTGCATCTTTGTCTTCATTGTAAGGTACTGTGAAAACTCGACCGAGAGAACTTACCTCTCACTGCGAAAGTTTGTGAAACTTTGGCAACTTGCAGAAGACAAAGGGCTGTAAAGTTCTGGACTCCTCCCTCGCTTCCTGCCTTCACAGGCAGACTAAAGCCTGGGCAGGAAGTGCAGGGGACTCCCACCGAAGATAAAAATCACAAAGGAATTTCCCGCACTGAATGTCAGGAACAAGAAAAGGCAAACACTAAAATGGTGAAAAAAGATGACAGGGGCCATTTTAGTAAAATGAGCACCCTTTGGTGCCTTAACTGCAGTTGTGAACACAGCCCGCGGTAAAGGTGCACCAAATTAATACAGGGCATCACTGCCACCAGCCATTGACGGTAAGCTTGTCCCTGTAACAGAATTGTTACAGTTTTAGTTTGACAGGGGATACATTGAATCTCCCCAGCATTCCACATAAGGTGGGGTGTGCTGGTTTCACAAAATAAAATGTAAAAGGGATCCAAAGATTCTTTTTACCCTTCGGAACTGTAGTTGTCTCAAGGTTAGCTAGAGAAAGTTAAAAGGGGAGCTCCTAGGGCAACCCAGCAACAACGGGTACTTATTGCCAAAATGTTGTTAAAGAGGATAACTTTAAAAAAGACACTATGGAGAGTCTAAAGAAAAATGACACCCATAAAAAGAGTAAAAGATCCTAGGTGTGGAAAAAGGTTCCCACTCACAGAGGTATTAAGGAAAAATAATCCACCAGTAAAGCAAAAAGTTCTGGGGTTGACCCAGGTCAGGAAGATTTACCATTTCTATGAAAATCTTAACTAACACTATACCAGTGGTTTGTAGATCCCCCCCCCCAACTCTTAGTATCAGTTTGTACTAATGATGGACCCTTGGTAGAGTGGCATAGCAGTCAGGCTTACCATTAGAGGATGATGTGAGCTGTAGATAAGTTCACTGAGCCTAGATAGTAATGCACATCAAATAAACACTTACAGACATGTTAAAATATAGATTATAAGAATCACCTTTAAATACTTAGCACAATAAACCAATACACTTTAGAATACTTAAGGATACTTTAAGGCCACTGCTTAGTTGGTAGTTGCTTGCGGTTCCATTTGTTACAGCTTTTGACAGTAATGACAGTTCTATCGAATTGTCGCTAACGCAGAGGCGTGAATCTTAGCTAAAATACGGTTAAGACATTTATTCTGCATACACATACAATAGTTGGTTATTGTTAGTGTTATACTAGCAAGGATTAAGGTTCTAGAGGCAGTTTCTTCATACAAGTCTTAAGTTCCAAAAAAACGCAACCCCAGCTAAAGGCAGTTTGGAGAGTGCTTAAAGTCTTGACAAGTAGAAAAATACGAATCTGACTAAGGGGGGTGGAGTTAGCGTGCCTTGTCCTACGACCCCCACCCTTCATAGTGTTGTATGGCTGTAAAGCCCTAACCCATCCTTTACTTTGCCTGACGAAGAATGTTTGCGGTATGGTTTAGGACCCCTCTCACTAAGAATGGTGGTGTGATCTGGTTAAGGATCCCCTCAAGACTTCCCCTAAGGTAGTGTGATTGGGTGAGGGACCGTTAGGGAGAATTATCATTTTTATGCTTCATCCCTTCTCATAGCGAGGCCCCCAACGCTTTTGATGGACATCTGCACCTTATTTTCCAATTGTGAATGAGTGGAGCCTTTTTCCATTCATTCATTCATTCATTCATTCATTCATTCATTCATTCATTCATTCATTCATTCATTCATTCATTCATTCGTGTGGGCTCTGTCTTTTGGAACTCTATTCTTTGAATTCTACCTGTACTATGGAGTCTGTCCGCTCCACAGCTCTTAAAGGCATCTGTGTTTTTACTACTGCAGCACACAACTCCTTATGGGCAGTGTTGCTGGGGACCCTTGGGGTCCTCCTTTAAGATTCCTTTTTTCTATATCCTAGAGTAACTACAGGTCTTAAGGATAGAGAGAGATACGTAGTATCTCTCCCAAAACTCTATATACTGAGAGATTGGCACACACCACCTTCAGTTAAGTGCTAATGGGATAGCTAGTATCCCCCTTCACTCTGCTACTGTGTCTTTTTAGTCACAGACAATCTCCTAGTTATGGCTGGTAGCAGTGGATGTGTTCTACCAATTATTGTGTCGTTTTTAAATCACAGGTTTGTCCATAACCCCAGTAGCGCACAATAGGGGCATCCAAGTACCAATTTAAGGCCTCTCTTTATTTTTTGCCATTACAAGCGGGGTTGTTCTTATTTTGACCTTCTACCATTCTGGGGGCATGGGGGAGGACAGTGTCCGTCAGAGCCAGAATAGAACCAACTACGACAGGGGATCTGCTGTCCTGATTAGACAGCCAAACACCCCTTTCTGTAAAATGCTGAGAGAGATGATTGCAGAGGAGTGTGTACTGGAACCGCATAAAAGGCGAGGCATCTGAAGTGAAAAGCAAGTCGACCACTGGAAACAGAAGTAACCGAAGAAGAATACCAGAGGCACCTGCAGACCCTTTGCAACACCGTGAAGTGACCACTGCTGTCCTGACCCCGTTTCCTGTGTGACAGAGGAGCTCCGAAGAGGGCGGCTCCTTCCATTTGGCTGGTGGGAACAACCAGTCCCAAGACGAACTTTGAATTGAGCAATCCGCCGAGGTCCTAGCAGTTTCCAGAGCTGTGGAACCTCCATACCAAGAGACCTGCTGCCCATTACAAGTGCATCGCTGTTAGGCAAGATTGTATGCAGCAACCCTGTCGGAGACTACACCAAGCCTTGTCCTCTTGGCAATAGGTAACCCAACCTTTGGTACAGGCCTGTACTACACAAGTTGGTAGAGTGACTGAGCAGCCAGGCCTATCTCAAGAGGGGTCAATGTGAGCTGTAAGGTTGTAACACAGAGTTTCACAGTGACAGTCATTCAAATAAATACTTGTACTCAAGGCTTCTTGATTAAAAATTATTAATTTAACAGTCAGTTATATAAGCCTTCTTCAGAGGGAGCAAAACACGTAACACTTCTAGTACACTTCAAAACACACTCAGTTTCTCTAAATCAGATGATATCCATTGGGGATGCACACATAGACTTCCTACACCCTTAGGTGACTTAAATAGCTAGGACACTGTGGACATTGATTTATCACTGGTACATTTGGAGCAATACTGAATTTGGGTGTAAAGGATTAGATATAGGAATAGAACAAAGGTTAACAAAATAATTCATAAACTGGTAAGTACTTTTTAAACCCTCCAATGCAAAGTAAATGAACCCTTTCCTGGAGGAAAGGTAAAAACAACATCAGCAGCAAGAAGAGTCTCTCAGGGAGCAAGGACAGTCAATGTTAGTTGAGCAAAGTCTAGGGGAGCTGAAGGTCTTCTTGCAGGTAAGTAAGAGTCTTACACAATGTTTTAGAAACGTTTGTAGAAATAAGATTCACTTGGAGGGCCTCAAGCAGGGAGGCCTGTGAGGGCAAAGCTGCAAGCAACTCTGCAATGGCAACCAAGACAAGTATTAACTGAGAACAAGTAATGCTACACAAAAAGAGGTAAGTCCTCTTAGGTTTACAGTACCTTTGGTTAGAAGAAATGGTTCCAGCTGGCTTCTGTTACTGTGTATCTCTGCAGATCCTGTTGTTCCTGGGCCTTACTCGTGGTGACAAGAGGGAGGACGTCTGGGGACTCCTGCACTACAATTGGAAGCTCGGCGGCAGCAGCAAACGTCAAACTTTAATTCAGCGGCACTTTGCGGTTTCAGCTCCTCGCGTCTATAGCAAATAGCACCACTGCGGTTTCTCGGATACCACTCTAGACTTTCCTCGCACCTGGGGTCCAGCATTCTGTTGAGGTGGCTCAGGCTTGGTCTGTCCAGCTTCAGGGAAGTCTGGAGGATCTTCCTGGAGTTCGGGTCCGACTAAAAAGTGATGCACTCGATCTGGTTTTCCACTCGCTCCTGCAGTAGCAACAGAAGTACAGACAGCTCCGAGAGTATGTCCAGACGAGTTCACTTTGGGGTTGATTGGTCCCACCAACCCAAGGGGAGAAGTCGTCCTTGTAGGACTTCTCTAGTCGAGGCGAATTCAGAGCTTCAGCACAGCAGCAGGGCTTCAGCGGGCAAACCAATGGTCCAGGAGTTGCAGCAGGCATCTCTTCCAAGTTCTTCTTCGGATTCCTTCGTCCAGTGGTCGACTCTGCATTCCAAGCCAAACAGCCTTGATTTATGTAGGTTTCTCCCATTTATTCCAGCCTAGCTGTAAATCACACAGCAGGGTGGCTGTCCTCCAAGGACAGCCCTCCAGCCAATCACACTTGGGTGCATTCCTGTAACCAAGGAGACTAAACACAGGGAGTTTTGGGCACCTCCCTCACTTCCTGCCCCTGCTATACACGCTGCACCCAGAGGCGGGCTTCACTCGCGAATCCTGCCAAAGACAAAACGAACAAAGGGACCAAACCGGGTTTGGCGTGCAGAGTAAATCTCAAGGAGGACCTTTCCAACCAGAAATGGCGAAAAAACAAAACAAGGCCATTTTGACAAAATGGGCACCCATGCTTGCAATACTGCAGCTGTGAATGCAGCCTGCGGTAAAAATGCACAATGGTAGGAAAAAGTAAACCACTGCCACCAACCATTAATTGTAGAAAGCGTAACATAAAAATGTTACATGAGAAGGTAGACAAAGGGGATACTAAGTAACCCCTTCAGCACTCTATGTAAGACGTGTGTACTGGGTCTACAAAGAGAAAAAGGCAAGTAAAGTCAATTTCACTTTACTACTCTTGGAAACAGTAATTTATCCAAGAGAAGGTATTTAAACTTAGAGAAAGCCAAAGGACTTCTCTGTGACACTGCACTGAGGGTGCTGTATGTCAATACAAAAAGTTGATGCCTATGGAGTTTGCCAAACTGCAAAACCAAACGAAACAGGGCTCAAATAAAAAAGAAAATACATGAGTGGGAATAAGGTCTCATTCTCTCGAGGATTAGAATTAAAAGTCCTAAAGTCCAGCAAAAGAGCTGGGGGTCTTTAAGGTAGAAGGGAACTAACACAGAATTGAGAATTCTCCCTAACAATCATCGTGGAAAGACTGAATCCGTCCAACTCTTTGCCGAGCCCGTAAGGACACTCCAGAGATCCAATTCAACGTGCCCAAACCCCTCATCAGAGCGTGGGACTGCAGGAAGCGAAGAAGATTGATGGGGCAATCTGTGTCCATTGTTGGTGCTGCAGAAAAGGCACCAAAACCACAGACTGAACCAAGAGTCGTGCCCCAGGTCCTCCCTCGAGACTGCTGCGGAGACCCCCCCCCCCCATCAACTGTCCTTCCTTCAGTCTTCACACCAAGGAATCCGGAGGTCGGGTCCAGAGCAGCAACATTGCAGAGCATCCAGCAAACATTTTCTTTTAACCAAAAGGTACTGTGGGGAAAAAGCTATTGCTAACCTGATTCCAAGAAGTCGCTCCAGAGTGTTGGAGTGCACCTAGAGGTGTTCAGAGTCACCCCCTCTTACCTCAGACTCAAGCCGCTGCTTGTGTCCCTTCATCAAGTCCTATAAAAGGTCTCCCTTGTTAGTTAACTTGCTGCTTCTACAACACTAGAGACAGGTAGAAATCCACAGGAACTCTTTGTATTCTACTGTTTGTCAAGACTTTGAGCCCTCTGCGAACTACCTTTAGCTAGGGTTGCGTTTTGGTACTTAACAGACTTACTGCACGAAGAAACCCTCTTGAGAACCATGAAACAGGCCAATATTACACTAACCATTTCCCTCCCTTCAAGTGACTTTACTATGTGTTTGCAGAGTAAATGCATTACTGTATGAACTATCGAATTCCACAGGTGCGCGTAATAACTGGTAATACGGTTACATTGTCTTTTCCCTTTCGATGAAACAAAAGTAACCGCGACTAAACACAAAAGTGAAAGTGCCCTTTGACGTGTACTCTCAAAGTATTCTGAAGTGTTCTAATGTTAAATTATTTAAAGTGATTCTGGTGCATATATGATAAATATATAATTGTATATAAATTATAAGCAGCCTACCAGTTAACGTGCGTATCTTGACCTTTTACGCATATAAATATGGCAAATACGGACCATTTAATTTTGTACTGCGTACCGTGTACCCAGTGATTTATTCATTAAAAAAACATACTTTCCACCACTAGATGGCAATGTAGCATTTCTATTGTCAGCAGCATAGCCTTCTTATGCATGATGGTGAATTTCCAACTGAAAGACCAAATCTGTGACAGCTAAGCGAGCAACACAATAAAGCACGCACCCTTTTAAAATGTGTTCATACCCATAACGTATGTGTTGGATAAGTTTTACTCTCTTGCAGAGGAGAAAACTAATTTTTACTCTTGAAATTGCATTTACGCTCTAATTTGAAAAATCATGCGTAAAATACTCCCACCTCAAAATCTTATCTCCAGCACTGATTATAAGTGTAAGAGTTCTTTTGGTGTGCATGTCTAAGTAAGGTTCAGTGTACTTACCTACAGCTCACATCTTCCTCTTAAAATAGTCCATCTAAGGGCTTAGTAAAACCATTTAACCGAGACAGTATACAGTATAAGACTCCACTCTTAGTATAAGGCTGTACCACCCGAGTTCATGGTAGAGTAGACAGAGCAGCCAGGATTATGTTAGGAGGGAGAGAGGGCTGTACAATGAGTTCAAAGAAATACAAGTAGGCCCAGATAAATCTTGGGGAAAATAAGTACCATCACATTATATACAACCACAATTATAAAAACACTATGCTTGAAGGTGCACAGACCAAAACATATAACCTTATTTGGAAAACCTAATAGTTCTAGGGAAGTCAAATCCAATAGTTATTTTTTGGATTATTTACAGCAATACAGGGTAGTAGACCCCTGTCAGTTGTACTGTGATGCTCAGCAATCAATCAAATAGTAAGTCAACTGGACAATATACTTTTCTGATCTAATGAAACACAGATTCTAGGAACAGTATAAACCTATAACTCTGATTCAGGATAGCAGTTATTCTAGCGGAGTTGGATATTGGGGTGTAATAGTCAAATACAGTTGCTTTTCAGTTCATAGACTAAGGGAAGCAATAACCAACTTATTTTAAGACACCTCAGTTATACTCAAGGTAAGTAAAACCTATAAACATTTTACAGGAGGGCTCAGCAATTCAAAGGCGGGTATAAAGCTAAGACTGTTTTATGTCCATCTAAAACAGACCAGGGAAAGAAAATCCCAGTGTTACACTTTATGAATGACTCAAAGGTATTCTAGGTATGTAAAACCTAAGGTAGACTTATTCTGGACACGTTAACAGCAAGTCAGGGGAAGCAAGACCCACTTGGGAAACTTATACACCTATTCTCTGAAGGAAATCGTTAGTGAAGCCAACAGCATTACTTTTGGGAAAGAGGCCCAGCCAATTTACAGGCGAGTAAAATAACCTTATACATCTACTTTCTATTAGAATGGCGAAACAGTTTCCAAGGAAAGAAAGATGTTATATACTTTTCAGAATAGCAGAACATTTCTAAGGTAAGTAATAACTTTTCTAACTGTTCACTCTCAGACTTACAGTTACCAACCAACTTTTTTTGCAAGTAACTAACTTTTAAACACGTATTCTCTTTTCTAGGCAAAAGGCCCAATCCTTAGAAGTCTTTCCCTTATTCTTGGAGCATGAGTGTTTTCAGTGGCAGAAGGGGTGTCACTAGGGTCTAGTGTCCAGCAGGCAGGTCAGGATAGATTCTTAAGTAGCAAACGTCAGAGTCCCTAGGGTAGACTATTAGAGCAAGTAAGTACTTTACTTTTAGAATTAGTTTAGGGTCCAGGGGCTTCAGAGAAGACACCCTGGGAGGTTT
This sequence comes from Ambystoma mexicanum, assembly GCF_040938575.1. NCBI lineage: Eukaryota > Metazoa > Chordata > Amphibia > Caudata > Ambystomatidae > Ambystoma > Ambystoma mexicanum. The sequence continues at coordinate 721,366,141 of NC_090926.1, forward strand.
CCAGCAGGGGCCTGGGTGCACTGGACGAGAGGTCTCCTAATCACAGAAGACACCCCAAAGCTACACAGTAAGCACAAGAGACTTCTGGTAAGCAGATACCCAAGCAAGCAGAGTACCTCAGCACAATAAAAGATTTTGCAGCAGGACGAATTTAGGATCTGTAGCCAAAAATCTGGCTGTTGAATTCCTTTGTCAAGAGGACAGATGACAGGACACTAGAAGGACTTTCGCAGCAAGGATCACTGGGAAGGCTCTAGGCAAGCTTTTCCTTGTGGCTGGATGTGGCTCTGTGGATTTGGCGCCTTTTTCAAGAGCACAGAAGACAGAATATTCCTGGTCAGATTCTTCTCGTTTACAAAGTTCAGCACTCTGGTGAGGGGACTTTTGGGACTGGAATTGTGCCTCTGGAGATCCAGCAGGATGCTCCCGAAGTTTCATCGAGATTTGGAATTCCGAAGACTTTGCACTGCACAATGGCTTGAGGTCCCAGGGTATTGGGGTATTGCAGCCCCGCAAGGTCGCAGCACGGCATCAGATGGCTCAAAATGCAAGTCTTTCTGAGTCTTGTGGGTTTCACCAGGCTCTGGGTCGGGGTTCACATTTTCAGAGTCCCCATGTCAATTGGAAGGAAGGGCTACAGCAGGCACTGGTCGCTGGACATCGTCACAGCTGCGGTTTCTTCATTTCTCTTTGGGTTTGGTTCCAGTGGTCGACTACTTCTTCAGATTCCAGGATCAGACTTCTATGCAGGAACCCAGCCAATCAAACAGCCATGCAACATTCAAATTTGGGGGGGTTGGCAGTCCTTTCAGGACAGCCAGCCTTTCAGTTTGAACTGTAGTCTCGCAGTCAGGCTGGAAGACAAAGGGCGGCAGGGTTTGACTCTCCCTCACTTCCTGCCTTCACAGACTCTGGAGGCTGGGCGGGGAATCCAAAGGCATCCTTCCGAAGACAAAAAAGTTAACACAAAGGAACTTCCCAACCTGGAGGTCAGGGGAAGGAACAAGAAAGGACAAGGAACACTAAAATGATTTTTAAAAAAAGAAGACAGGCCATTTTGGTAAAATGAGCACCCATGGGTGCCTTTACCAGGGCTGTGCAAACAGCCCGCGGTAAAGGTGCACTGAATTATTAAAAAGGTTCACTGCCACTAGCCATTAAAGTAAGCTTGTCCTTATAACATAAATGTTACATTTAAAATGAGAAAGGGAATACTCAGTAACTCCAAAGCACTCCACATAAGGTGGGGGGTGCTGGTCTCACCTAAAATAAATGTAAAAGGGAACACAAAATCCTGTAGTTATCACAAGGTTAGCTTGAGAAAGTTAAATGGGGAGCCCCTATGGAAATCCAGCAACAATAGGCACTTATTGCAAAAAAGTTGTCAAGGAGGATAACTTTTAAAAGACACTATGGAGTCTTAGAAATGACACCATAAAAAGAGTAAACGATTCTGTGAGAGTGGAAAAAGGTTCCCATTCACTGAGATATAAGGAAAAACAATCTACCAGTTCAGCGAAAAGTTCTGGGGTTGACACAGGTCAGGAAGATTTATCATTGATTTGAAAATCTTACCAAACAGTACATATTGGGGAACTGGTGACTTTTGGGCACCAGGCCCAAATTCCTTCCTGGGCAGGACTTAACTACAGGGTTTCCTCCCTGTTCACTATAATAAGGTGGCCTCTCAGAATCCATATTAACACCCTTTATGAGATAGTGATGATTGATGCCAACTCCACTACTATTCCCTTTTCTGGGCCTCTAAGAGATATCCAACATTACCAATGAGAGCTTACTTCGCCTTCTGGAGCCACCTTTCAGCATTTCTGGTTCAGCTCTTTGTCCAATGTCATCCTCTTGTGATATACGAAGGTTCAGGTCAGGCCCTTTAATCCTCTTAGACTAACTGCTGACACATCCCTGCACCACAGCAGAACCAAGTCTGAAGCGGCGTGACTGAGTGCAAAGAAAACGGGATGGCCCAGGTAACATAACATTTGCAGAAATTACAGAAAAAAGACAACACTGAATCCATACCTGAAATCTTCAGACCCGATTACTTCTGTGTAGTACATGACTTTGCACTTATGGGAGGACACCTGAAGGGAGGCCAGCACATCATCAACCCGTGGTAGATTAGTTGTGGCGCAAGCAGGCATGCTATGGAATTTCCATTGCAGGATGTAGTAGCCGGGCCATCGAGTGACGTGGGAACCCTGCAAAAAGCAATGCCAAGTATCATCAACAGCATGTAGACAGTAGTGTGACAAAACAGTCAGGCCTGTGGGATAGGAGTCCCCACATACATGAAATCATATTACAGTAACTATTTTACATAACAGCTTTAGTTGAGATTCAAAGACATATGTGGGAGACCATGTAGGCTGCACTGACTATAGGAGAATTCAAAGTGATTGGGTTCAATTCCTACCCATACAAAGTGAAGGGGCGGGCGGGGTTGAGCCAGGTGGCTTATGATGGTCAATACAAATTTCTATTCAGGCTGGAAATCCCAATTGCTAATTTGTTAAAGGATGCAAACTGTTAAGATGGATTTCAAGATCTGGCCTGGTGGACAGATTTTAGGTGGCCACCCTAGTTATAGTGAACAGGGAACTCAAGGTTTAGCCAAACCCCAATCAAGGGAGCAATGGAGAGCAGTCAAAGGGTTCTATGTGATTTTACCCACCACAATTACAGAGTGGTAAATTTAATCGCAGACAAAATGTGAAACATTTTTTTAAAATTTGGGGGGGCGAGGGTAGTTAGTACCCTTATAACGCCACCTCAACCCCCATCCTGATCAATTTTAATCCCTTTCCCCCGCTTCCCTTTATTTATTTAATTAATGTTTGCAGTGTATTTCAGTTTTATGGTCCACTCTGAAATCTACCACTCTAATGTTTTTGCTATATTGACTGGATACCCAGTCAAAGCTATTCTCATGAGAGTGTGTGTGAGTGGGGTCAGGGGTCCTCAGGAAGTCCATACGGAATAGTACACAATTTCATTTAGACAGGCAAGTGTAAACAAAGTATAAACAAAGTTATTTATTTTAGGCGTTCTGTGTACACTGAAAAATGAAACTAACAGGTGGTATTATTGCACAACACTAGGATACAAATATATACATTCACCACAGGCTTCATTCATTTATTAAAATAACTTATTCTGCAAGCAGGTAAGTAAATTAAATGGATTAAATGATGCAACCAGATCACAAGTAAATTCTCTAACTTAAGCAGTGGAATCCCTCCGAGGAATGGGGCCTAGTGCCAAAAAGTCACGGGAGCCACAATGCTTCTCCCGAGAATGGTATCTCTGTAGTTAAGTTATAATTTACTTATAGTGTTGATAGTTCAGGATGATATTCAACAATGTTACTAAGGTAAGTAAAAAGTGTTCTAACCTTTAAGAGGTTAGTACCCAGGTTTGAAGACCTAAAGGCAGCGAAATGGAAAGCTAGGAGACAAAAAGGGACTTGTTCCCAATGTTATCCTATGGAGGACAGGATGGGTGGGGACGGGGGAGGTCAGTTACAATGCAGTTACTTCCCACCCAGATGACTTGGTGGATCGTCTCGGTGTAGCTGGGGGTTGCATTTCTTGCTGTTGGTTCCAGGGAGCAAGGATTCTTCCGGCTGGGTACAACGGCAAGATGCAACCACTGGCAAAGAAGAATGTTAGGCAAGAATGTATGCAGTACCCTTTAGGTGCACTACAGGCTTATCACAAGAGGGGTCAATGTGAGCGGTAGGGGAGTTACAGAGATTCACAGTGACAAGTATTCAAATAACCTCTTACACACAAGGTTTCTTGATTAAACAATTATTAATTTATCAGTCAGTTAGAAAAAGCATTCTTCAGAAGGGAGCAATGTAAAGCAACACACAAATACACTTCAGCAAATACACACTTTTAGTTTTTTTTAAATCAGCAAATACCCATTTGCGATGGCATACGGGCACTACCTACACCCTGAGGTGACTTCAATAGTTAGGGTGCTGTCGACATTAATATATCACAGTTACATTTAGAATATTCAAGAGGAGTGTCAAAGAAAAGAAAGTTCAGAATAAAACAAGTATTCACACAGTTATCCTTAAGCAGGTAAGACTTTCAAAATAACCCCCAATGCAAAGTCAGTTAACCATTTCTTGGAAGGAAGGCAAAATACATAAGCAAGGGAGAGAAAAGTCATTCTGAGAGCCAATCGAGCCAAAGTTAAGTTACCAAAAGTCAAGGTGAGTTGAAGAACTTCTTGCAGGTAAGTAGAAAGTCTTTCACAATGTTTAAAAGTCTTTGTAGAATAGAAGAAATCAAAGTAGGGCCACAAGCTGATTAGGCTTGTGAGGTAGAGAAGCTTCAAGCAACTCTACATGAGCAACTGAGACAAGTCTCCAGCGAGGACAAGCAAGGTAGCACAACAAGAGGCAAGTTCTCTTAAGACTTTACAGTACCTTTAGGTTGAAGAAAAAGTGCAGCAGATGACTTCTGTTCTTGTGCAGCTCTGCAAATCCTGTTGGTCATGGGGACAAGAGGGAGGACGTCTGGGGACTCCTGCACTGCAATGGGACGGTCACCGCTCGCAACCAGCAAACTTCAAACAAATGGTACTTCGGTCTTGAAGCTCCTTGCGTCTACCGCAAATAGCAACACCACAGTTCCTGGCTGTTGAGTTGGGGTTTCCTTGCATCTGGGGTCCCGCAACTCTGTTGTGGAGGCTCAGGCTGGGTCAGTCCTGCTTCGGGAGTCCAGAGGATCTTCCTGGAGCTCTTGGCCAGCTTAAAAGCAACGCATACGATCTGGTGTTCCTCTCTCCCTGGCTATTTGGTTTCAGCAGTGACTGCAGTGGAATTTCAACCAGCTCCGAGAGGATGTCCAGGTGGCTTACTTTGGAGTTGATTGGTCCCACTAACTCAAAGGGAGAAGTCGTCCTTGCAGGGGCTTCTCTGTTGATACGAATTTGGAGTTTCAGCACATCAGCAGGGCTTAGCAGGTGTCCTCTTCAAGTTTTTCTTCGGATTCCTTCGTCCAGTGGTCAACTGCCTTCCAAGCCAAAAAGCCTAACCTTTTATGCAGGTTTCTCTCATTCATTCCAGCCTAGCTGTCAGTCACCCAGCAGGGGGGCCGTCCTTGCCGGACAGCCAGCAGGCCAATCACCTAAGAATGCATTCTTGTCCCCTAGGAGACTAAGCACAGGGAGTTTCGGGCACCTCCCTTGCTTCCTGCCCCCGCCAGACACCCTGGAGCCTGAGGCTGGCTTCACTCATGAATCCCGCCAAAGGCAAAATGAACAAAGGGACCAAACCTGGTTTGGGGCGCAGAGTAAATCTCAAGGAGGACTTTTCCACAAAGAAATGGCCAAGAAAGACGACCAGGGCCATTTTGACAAAAAAATGGCACCCATGGGTGCTTTACTGTGGCTGTGAACGCAGCCCGCGGTAAAGACACACAATGGTAATAAAAGTAAACCACTGCCCCAGCCATTCAGTGAGGAAACGGTAACATAAAAAAATGTTACATGAGAAGCTAGTCAAAGGGGATACCAAGTAAGGGAAACAGTAGTTTATCCCAGAGAAGGTATTTAAACCTTGGGGACATCTGAAAGAATTCCCTCTGTCACTGCACTGAAGGTGCTGTGTGAGAAAAATGTAAAAGATGATGCCTATGGAGTTGGTCAGACTCTACAACCAATGCACAAAATCACATTAAAATACATGAGAGAGTGGGAAAAAGTCTCACTCTTTCCAGGTAAAAAAAAAAAATCAAGTCGTCAAAAAACCAGCAAAGTTGCTGGGGGTCTCTAAGGTAGACGGAATTAGCACATTTCTGAGAATTCTCCCTAACAAAAAAATACAAAAATCATTGATGCACTTCACATGATGGGGGAAGGCGAGTTCCAGGGATGGTCTTCGCACACAGGCAATGACAGGAGTCTTTCCAGTCACGGTCACAGAAGTTTCTCTAGGACAGGATCGCTTGATGCTGGGAGGCTGAAATTCGGAGGGAAGGCGACTTGTAGCACGAGCTGGAGACTACCAACGAGTTGGGTGCAACCACGAAACAGCTGATGTAGTCCATATGGGAGCTGGTCAGTCCAGGAGTTGGTGCAGGGACACTTCCGAAGGCTCAAGATGGCTGGATCCTCAAGAAGGCATTGAGACTAGTTGGTCCCACTAGTTCAAGGGGGACTTGAGCAGCGCTCAGGTTCTTCAGAAATCAGGCAGTCCAACAAGCTTCCCCGGGCCAGAAACAGAAAGGAATGCCAAGCCTCTATAGTAGTCATCTTCGGATCTTCAGTCATCTGTTCTTCTATGAAGGATTCTTGGCTCTAATGCTGTTCGGAAGAAATAGCTGCAGGAGTCCTCTTCTTATCCAAATTCCAGGCTGACAGCAAGTCCAAGCCCACCAATGGGAAGGAGCTGCACCATTGAGCCAGTAGTTGTCCAATCAGGGACAACTACTGGCTTCACTCTTGTCCCACAAACCCAGGCTCTCTGGCATCACAGAGGTGGACTGGGACCAGACAGTCCGACCCGCTTCCTGGGCCAGCCACACACGCACACAGCCACACACACAGCCACGCACGCACGCATGCATGCATGCATGCATCACTAGCCCGCGAAAGAAGCAGCTTTCCCGGGCAAGTGCATGACCCTATATGGAATCTCCTGACCTGGGAAAGCAGGAAGAAGGCCAAAGTACAATATGGCAACCAAGCAAGCGACCATCTCGTAGCATGGCAATTTTATTTTCTATTGATTTGTTAAGCGCCAACAGCCTGTAGGCATCAGGGCGCTACATAAAACGAACAAAAACACAAAAACAGACAAATCTGACCTGCAGGATAGTGAACCATCCACCCCAGATAGCTGCTTACTATGCAAAAAGAAGGGTCTTCAAGCTTTTCCTAAAGACAAGATGGTTCTTTTCGGTCCGCATGTTCGCAGGAAGCTTATTCCATTCTTGGGTCAACAATACTGGAAAATAACGCCCCATCCCAAGGGTTCTCCTGAACCGGGAGGTACATAAGCAGGATGTGTCTGATGATCTGAAATTACGAGCCAGTTTGTAAATTGCCAACCTCTCTTTTAGGTAGGAGGGTGCATTGCCGTACAAACATTTGGGTCCCAAGGTTAGAACTTTAAATGGAATTCTCTCAACAACCAGGAGCCAATGCAGATCCATCTCAGAACCTTCAAATAATAATTCAAATGTTTTGCCACATAGTTTACGTGAGCATTGCCCTTCAAGGAAGCTTCCGTATAGATATTTAGTGTTTTAGCACTATCTACAACAGTGGTGTGGTCCCTATCAATATCAAAACTTCTATACGCCGGGATAAGCACATCCCTAGCATACGGAGACCCATAGACCATAAATTCTGTTTGAGGCACATTGAAGCAAAGCCAATTTGCAGACATCCAGTCTTTAATAGTCATGCAGATATTATTTAACTTAATTTGGTCTGACTCCTAGTCACCAGAAAGCTCCATGGTTAACTGAAAATCATCAGCGTAATTGCAAAATTGTATACCTAAACTCTGCAGTTTAACAAAAAGATTTGATATATATTACTCCTACGTCCCGTCCCCATTCCTCCATACTTATGGGACATCTCTCCGTCCCGTGGAACGGGACCAGAGCACTTTGTAAAAAGCATCCAAATTTTTCCAAAAATGTGTCCTTCCTCTCTTTATGCGGGGCCCGAGCATGCGGCCGTAACCGCGCCCACCTTGGATCCGCCCCGCGCATCGCCCATCAGTCCTTTTCTCCGCTCGTTCTGGGCTGGACGCACTTGCATCCTCAGAAGATTGTCTTCCCTTTTTCCTCTCTGGCTCTCGCTAGCATCGTTTACTAGTCCATGTCGTTCAAACTAGATTTTCCAGATTGTTCATCGTGTCACCGTCGTTTCGCGAGGGCGGATCCCCATCCTCTTTGCTTAGAGTGTTTGGGACCGGATCACCGTTGGGACTCCTGTTTTTACTGCGACTCCCTTTCGGTCCGGGCAATTCAACGTCGGTTGGAGCGGTGGGAGGAGGTGTTCCGACGAACTCCTCCTTCACATTTTCAGGCGTTCATCGACGAGAAGAAAAAACGCCCGGTAAGTTCTTTACTTTTCAGAGCACCCTGGCCGCGGGATACCTTTTCCGGGATCCTCTCAGGCCGGGAGGGGCGTTGATTGCTCTGTCACCGGGGTTCGCCCGGAGGTGCCCGTTGGGCCTAATAAAATTCTACCACAGTTTTCTCCGAGGGTCTCCGTAAGGGGCCTGTGGATACCGGAGTACGCTCCGAGGCCCCTCCTGTGGGGGCTGTTTGTAGACCCAGTTCTACTGAGTCGTGGGGTACCGGAGCTCGCTCTGAGGCCTCTGTCGGCTTCCCTCAAAAACAAGACCGGGGTGCGCCCCGAGGCCTTGTCGTTACCGAACGGATGTTCGAGGCCCGCGCAGATAAGGCTGTTACCGGACCTGGGTCCGAGGTCCCTCGTTCAGAGGCTAAAGCTACCAACAGTTCTGAGAGGCCCGACAAGGCCTTGTCGGTGAAAGCTGTTTCTCACCGTTCCCGCTCCTGCGTTGATACCAGACCTGTTGAGGGGGCAAAGAAGCAAAGTTCTTCTTTTACCGGCAGTGCCGAGGTCCTTCCTTTGAAGGCTGAGTTGGCGGTTGGTATGTCACAAAAACATTCCAGGCCTCACAGTACCGGCTCTGCCGAGGTTCCTTATGTTAAGGCTAAAGTTAAGACCCCTGATCCATAGACGGGGATCCCTGCTTCACTTCCTCACGTGCCGCAGTTCCTCTCAGATGAGGACAAAATGACGCCCGCTCCCGTCACGACCGCGGCGCCATTTTAGGTGCTACCCCTACATCTACGCCATCGGCCTCAGGTGCAGGGTTTGGTCCCTTGGGTGAACAGAGTCCCTTGTGCACATCCTTATCGGCCAGTTTACGGTTGGAACGGCCGGATGCCTCTTCCGCACAATGTTTCGTTGCCTGCGGGGTCGGCACCTGTGATTTATGTGGATACGTCGGTGGAGGGGCCTATGTGGCTCCCTTCCCAGTTACGTCCCTGGATTTGTGAACCTCATGAGAGGCCTCCTCAGGTTCCGAAACAGTCCCCGGAGGATGCCTTTTTTGGTAAATTTTAAACGCTTATGCGTACCGACCCCATGAGGGAATATTTCAAAGGGCTTTTCAGGGAGATATGTCCACCTGCACCTCCGGCTCCACCCGTTCCTCCGGTGGTTCCGCCGGCGGTTCTGCCGGCGCCTCCCTTGCCTACGGTGCCTTCCCCGATTCTTCCGCCTTTGCCTCCATTGTCCCCGGTGGACAAGGCAGCGCCTGACACGGCTCAGCAGGATCCTGACCTGTCAGATGACGCCCAAGGCGATCAGGACAACAAGGACCTTCCCCGCTCTAATAGTGCTTTTCATGACCGGGTACTGGACATGAGTTTCTTAGATGTTACGGTGCCCAAGGCACCCGCTCCGCAGGAGGATGTGCTTTCTGGGGCGTTCACCCTGTCTCCCTTGGAGCGTACCGGCCTGTTCTTGCAGAAGGACGTTCTGGCCGAGGTCCGCAGAGTCTGGGAAAAGCCACACACTGGACTTTTTGTCAATAAGAAAATTGACGCGAGATACAGGCTGCATTCTTCAGAAGAGGTGGCCTTGTCGTCTTGTCCGCCTCCCTCCTCCACAGTGGTGGCTGTGGCCACTTTGCAGTACAGGCCTGCAGCATCCTCTTCCACGACGGCTGCTCAGGTTCTGGGAGAGGAGGACAAGCTCCTAGACTCCCTCGGGAGGAAAATCTTCGCCAACTCCGCCTTGCAGCTCAGGCAGGCCAACGCTGAATTGATATTAGCGGGAGCTAACATGCGGATGTGGAAAGGTCTGTCAGAGTTTGATGAGTTTATCCCGGTCGAGAAGCTGGAAGACTTCAAAGGAGGCCTATCCGACACCAGGGTCTTGGCCCAGGATCTCCTGGGGGCTGCGGCTCATCACGTAGACACCTCGGCTCGGGGCCTTATGCTGGGGGTTGATACCTCACAGCAGGTGTGGCTGCATGCCACTAAATTTTCAAAAGAAGTGCAGGACAAGGTGTTGGACCTTCCGTTCGATGGTAAGGAGCTCTTTCATTCTACAACAGATGTAGAGCTCACCAAGACAAAGGATAGCACTCAGACAGCTAAGTCATTGTCTGTCCTGGTTAAGGCTCCTTTCAAAACCCAGAGACCGCTGTCACAAAGTCGATCTTCTTCTGGCTTTAGGGGCTTCCTCGACCGCAAATCTCGCAGAGTGGATACCCCCGTGGGGAATAACCGCCGAAGGCAACAACAGACGCAGTTTTTCTCCCGCTCTTCAGCAACCTCCTTAGGTTCAGGTGGCACCACCACCGATAAACCTACTAAATGAGGGTTTTCCGCGCTTGCACGAGACCCCGGTGGGAGGACGCATTGCGTCTCATTGGGAGGCGTGGCAGACCATCACAGAAGACAGATGGGTCTTGTCAGTCGCTCGGGCGAGCTTCCGCTTACCTCTGCCCCCAACCCCACCCCTCAACCCTCCTTTTCAGCTGTCGGACTCGCCCAACACTCAAAGCCGAATTTCAGACACTTCTGGACCTCAGAGCTGTGGAACCCGTTCCCCTTGGGGAGCGAGGGGAGGGCTTCTACTCCCGGCTGTTTACGGTGCCCAAACCCAACCAGGCCTAGACCTTTCCCAGTTCAATCTTATCCTACCCCAAGAGAAATTCAAGATGATCACGCCCAGCCAGATACGCTCCTCTTTGCAGATGGGCGATTGGCTCAGCGTTGTGGATCTTCAGGACGTGTACATGCATATCCTGATTTGGAACCCACACAGGAGATATCTCCGCTTCTCTTTGGGAGAGGAGCACTTCCAGTTTCGAGTGTTTCCTTTAGGCCTCAGCTCGGCGCTGCATGTCTTCACGAAGATGATGTCAGTGATTGCGGCCTATCTTCGTCTCCAGGTTATCCATGTGTATCCATATTGGATACGATTATTTATATAGCACCTATACACAATGTGTTTCAAAGCGCTTCAAGGCAAGGGAGGGAACAAGGGAAAATACAACCACATTCTCACAGGCCATGAACAGTAAGGATGTGAAATTAACTATCGTACTCGGCCTGACGACATTTCAGATAGTGCAAGAGCTAAAACATAGATAAGGAAGGGAGGGGGAGAGTGGGGAGGAAATGGAAATAGACAGGCGACTACCGTACTAGGCCTGACAACATTTCTGGTAGAGCTGGAGAAAAACAAAAGGTGAGGGAGAGGGGTGCAGAAAGGGAGGGGAGGAACAAAACAAGCGACTATCATACTAGGCCTGACAACATTTCAGATAGTGCTGGAGGGATGGTGGGGTGGAAAAAAACAGTAATGGGAGGGTAGAGGAAACAGACGAGGTTGCTATCATATTAGGTCCAGGGACAATTCTGATAGAGTAAGTGCATAGAAGAAAGTAAGGGGAGGAGATAGGAAAAGGGAGAAGGGAAAGGAGGAGAGAAAAGAGAGCAAGCAGTCAAAAAGAGCGGAGAAGCAAGAGTGGAGAGCGAATACAATTGCAGAAGTCAGTAGTAACACATAATGTTGCAAGCCAGGATACAAGATGAAGATGGGAACAGCATGATTCAGGGTCACCATGAGTACACGATGCAAAGGAAGTCCAGCATGAGAGTTGAGAAAGAGTGACGCACCGTGAATGAATCAAGTCCATACAAGTCAAATCCAGCATTGGCCACAAGACAGTGATGGTGAAGGAAGGCACCAGGTGGGTGGGAATTGCTAAGTGGTGAAAAAGAGCAGCAGGCAGGAAGGTACCAGCTGGGCGGGGCTTAGGCCAGGTGACCTAGATCCACTTGCACCTGCTCCCCATCTGCAAAGGAAAAGAAGCTGGAGGGCTCCTCAAGTAGGGAAACGGAGCGGCAAGCAGGAAAGCACCAGGTGGGCGTGGCTTGCAAAGTGGTGAAAAAGAGCGGGAAAGCAGGAAGGCACCAGGTGGGCAGGGCTTGCTAAGTGGTGAAAAAGAGCGGGAAGCAGGAAGGCACCAGGTGGGCGGGGCTTGCTAAGTGGTGAAAAAGAGCAGGAAACAGGAAGGCACCAGGTGGGCAGGGCTTGCTAAGTGGTGAAAAAGAGCGGGAAGCAGGAAAGCACCAGGTGGGCGTGGCTTGCAAAGTGGTGAAAAAGAGCGGGAAAGCAGGAAGGCACCAGGTGGGCAGGGCTTGCTAAGTGGTGAAAAAGAGCGGGAAGCAGGAAGGCACCAGGTGGGCGGGGCTTGCTAAGTGGTGAAAAAGAGCAGGAATCAGGAAGGCACCAGGTGGGCAGGGCTTGCTAAGTGGTGAAAAAGAGCGGGAAGCAGGAAGGCACCAAGTGGGCAGGGCTTGCTAAGTGGTGAAAAAGAGCAGGAAACAGGAAGGCACCAGGTGGGCAGGGCTTGCTAAGTGGTGAAAAAGAGCGGGAAGCAGGAAGGCACCAAGTGGGCAGGGCTTGCTAAGTGGTGAAAAAGAGCGGGAAGCAGGAAGGCACCAGGTCCTGCGGGACTTGTAATGTCCCGGTAGCACCGGGAAGCTAGGTGCCGGTACAATGTTACGAGTCTGGCGGCAACTCGCCTGAAGCACCGGCATGCTTACAGCCGGACTCGTAAGGAGGCCCAAGGGCTGATTTGTCCCCAACATCGCCCTTCCAACTATTCAAATCGCCAAGCAAGATTGTAGAGCAGTTCATTTTTTGTAATGGAGAAGTTGGATAATATGATCATTAAAAAGACATTTTGGATGGAGGCCTATAAACCAGAATGAAATTAAGGCCATTATGATGGTTCAAAGTTATTTTAGTATGTAGGACTTGACAGCCCTCACAATCTATAGTGACCTCATACATCCCTAAATCACTTCTACAAATTATGCCTACACCATCCCCAATGCTTCCAAATTGATTCTTCCCAAAGATGACATAACCTGGGGGTAGCTTGGTCTATCGTTGGCCCATGGGACTCAGATAGCCATGTCTCTGAGGCAAATAATGTCTACTTGGTAGTCAGTAATATAGTCACGCACCTCACCCACATGCTTCGGAAAGGATCTCGTTAGGCAAGACTGTATGCAGTACCTTTTGGGTGCAGAACAACAACCCTGACCTCCTGGCAATAGGAACCCAACCTTTGGAATAAGTCTGTACTACACAGGTTGGTAGTGTGGTCGAGTAGCCAGGCTTATCTCAAGAGGTGTCAATGTGAGCTATAGGGGAGTTACACAGAGATTCACAGTGACAAGTATTCAAATAAAAGTACACTCAAAGTTTCTTGATTAAACAATTATTAATTTAACAGTCAGTTATACAGGCCTGCTTTAGAAGGGAGCAATATATGTAACAATTATAATACACTTCAAAACAAACTGCTTCTCTAAATCAGATGATACCCATTGGGGAGGACACAGACACTTCCTACACCCTCCGGTGACAAATAGCTAGGACACTGTGGACATTGATGTATCACTGGTACATTTAGAGCAATACTGAGTTTGGGTGCAAAGGGGTAGATAGGGGAATAAAACAAAGGTTAAATAATTCATAAACTGATAAGTACCAATACAAAGTAACGCTTTCCTGGAGGAAAGGCAAAAGCACCAAGTCAGAGTTAGAAAAGTCTTTCAGAGAGCCAGGACAGTCAATGCTAGTTGAACAAAGTCTAGGGAAGTTGAAGATCTTCTTTGCAGGGGAGTAAAAGTCTTGCACAATGTTTTAGAAAGGTTTGTAGAAATAAGATTCACTTAAAAGGTCACAAGCTGGGAGGGTTGTGAGGTACAAAGCTGCAAGCAACTGTGCAATGGCAACCAAGACACGTCTCAACTGGGAACAAGTAAGGCTACACAACAAGAGGCAAGTCCTCTTAGGTTTACAGTACCTTTGGTTAGTGTTCCTGTGTGGCTCTGCAGATCCTGTTCATGTGCCTCAGTCGTGGGGACAAGAGGGAGGACTTCTGGGGACTCCTGCAACACAATGGGAAGTTCGGCGGCAGCAAAGTTCATACTTCAATTCAGTGGCACCTTGTGGTTTCAGCTCCTCGCGTCTCAGCAAATAGCACCACAGCGGACTCTCGGATACCACTCTAGACTTTTTTCATATCTGGGGTCAAGCACTCTGTTAAGGTGGCTCAGGCTTGGTCAGTCCTGCTTCAAGGGAGTCCAGAGGATCTTCGGAGGCTCGGGTCCGAACTAAAAAGCAATGCACTTGATCTGATGTTCCTCTCCCTGGCACTTCGGTTCCAGCAGCAGTGGAAGTACAGCCAGCTCCAAGAGGGACCAACGGTCCAGGAATTGCAGCAGGCATCTCCTCCAAGTTCTTCTTCGGATTCCTCCGTCCAGATGTCGACTCTGCCTTCCAAGCCAAAAAGCCTTGGCTTATATGCAGGTTTCTCCCATTCATTCCAGCCTAGCTGTCAATCACACAGCAGGGTGGCTGTCCTCCAAGGACAGCCCTCCAGCCAATCACCCTTGGGTGCATTCCTGTAGCCAAGGTGACTAAGCACAGGGAGTTCCTGCAGATCTCACTGTTCCTGAGCCTCAGTCATGGGGACAAGAGGGAGGACGTCGGGGGAATCCTACACTGCACGGGGACGGGTCAAACAAGCTGGGAAAATTGAAGATCTTCGGTTCGAGTAGCTGTCATCAAGCACACAAGTTGGTGTCCTTCCCCCTGGTTAATCCTAACCAGCTACGAGAATTGTATCCAGGTGGCTTACGAGTTGATTGGTCCCACCAACTCAAAGGGAAGAATTCGTCCTTGAAGGGCCTTCTCTGTCAAAATGAACTTGGCGATTCGGACCGGCAGCAGGGCTTCACCGGGCAAACCAACGTTCCAGGAGTTGCAGCAGCCGTCCTCTTCCAGCTCGTGTTCGGTTCTTTCGTTCCAGTGGTCGACTGCTTTCCAGTCCAAGAGACTCGCCTTTTAAACAGTTTTCTCCCTTTCATTCCAGCCTAGCCGTCACTCAGCCAGCAGGGTGGCTGTCCTTACCGGACAGTATGCCAGCCAATCACACCAGATTGCATTTTGGTCTCCTAGGAGACTAAGCACAGGGAGTTTTGGGCACCTACGTCACTCCCTGCCCACCCCAGACATTCACACGCCAGAGGCGGTCTTCAGTCCTGAAGACCACCAAAGGAATAGAAACAAAGGGACCAAACCTAGTTTGGCATGCAGAGACAAACTCTAGAACGACCTTTCCAAAAAGAAATGGTGAAAAAAGAAGACCGTGTCCCGTTTAAACAAAGGGGCTCAGGCGCCATCTTGAAAAACATGGATCCCGCGATATAACGCTGCCGGTGTTCGCGGTCGGGAAAAATCAAGGTAGTTCGTTGTAAAACCACTGCCACCAGCCATTTCGAGAGGAAAGGGTAGCATTTGACTGCTACATGAGTTTCTAGACATAGGGGATACTAAGTAACCCCTCCAGCACTCTATTGTAAGATAGGGCGTGCTGGGTCTAGGAATTTGAAAAGGACAAGTAAAGTCAATTTCACTTTACTTTCTCTGGGAAACAGTAGTTGACAGAGAAGGTATTTAAACCTTGGGACAGCCGAAAAAGGCTTCCCTGTGTCATGGAGTTGTCAAACTACACAATCAAAGAACAGAAGAGTAAAACACACATCAAAATACATGAGAGTGGGAAAAAAGGCTCACACACTCTCCAGGTAAAGGAAATCCAGTCCTTAAAATCCAGAAAAGTTGCTGGTGGTCTCTAAGGTGAAGGGAATTAGCACATTTATGAGAATTCTGCCTAACGGTACAGCCGTGATATGGAACTCTGCAGTGTTGTGGAAGAAAGAAAACATGGGCACCTAACCCCAGGAATGAGCGGAGTGGTCCTATTGGACTGGTCAAGGTCAGTTAAGGGCTGCTGAGACTCCTATGCAGCACAAGGAAACCCCTCTGCTCACAGATGCAACGATTCATGGCAGAATGGAAACGTAGACAGCCTATGGAAGTTGGACATGGCTTCCGGGAAGGCAGCGTGAGTTGAGTTGGCCCTGCTTTGCGATGCCTTGCACTGCAGTGATTTGTCTATATTTCTAAATGGTCGGACGGATGTCTGGCCCGTCACCTCCTCTCTTGATGGCTCTCCCTATTCCTCCCAGCTATCTTCTTTTTCCCGAATGGTGTGCCGACTATCCCTTCATGAATCTTAGGGTTTGGGCAGAGTTGCATTCCGATTATTATTGATACGTCCGGGCACGTTTTTTTCCGTTGTTAGGCAAGATTGTATTCAGTACCCTTTGGGTGCACTACAACAAACCTGATCTCCTGGCAATAGGAACCCAACCTTTGGTAGGAGCCTGTACTACACAGGTTGGTAGCATGTTGAGCAGCCAGGCTTATCTCAAGAGGGGTCAATGTGAGCTGTAGGGGAGTTGCACAGAGATTTATAGTGACAATTATCCAAATAAACACTTACACACAAGGTTTCTTGAATAAACAATTATTAATGTATTTATCAGTCAGTTAGAATAAGCATTCTTCAGAAGGGAGCAATTTAAAAGCAAAACACAAATACACTCCAAAACTACACACTCTTATTTTCTAAATCAGTAAAGACCCTTTTATGATGGCCGACAGTCAACCTACACCCTCAGGTGACTTCATAGCTAGTGTGCTGGGGACATTAATATCTTACTTTTGCATTTAGAACATTCTTAGGAATTGGTCAAATGAACAAACAAGAGATCTCAAATATTCTTGAGCCGCCAAATACTTTTGGATCCCCTAAGCAGAGTCATTCAGTAGAACAGGTTAAACCAAAGTCAATGGGCAAAAGTCTTATATGAGCTGAAACACTCCTGGTAGGTAAGTAGAAAAGCCTTTGCACAATGTTTTAGAAGTCTTTGAAAAAAAGAATCAAATGTAGGGCCACAAGCTGATTAGACTTGTGAGTAGTAGAAGATTCAAGCAACTCTACAATGAGAGGTAAATTCTCTCAGACTTTACAGTATCTTTGGATTGAAGAAAAAGTGCAGCAGATGACTCCTGTTCATGTGCAGCTCTGCAGATCTCACTGTTCCTGGGCCGTAGTCATGGGGACAAGATGGAGGACTTCTGGAGACTACTGCACTGCAATGAGATGGTCGCCGCTCACAACCGGCAATCTTCAAACAAGTAGCACTTCGGTGTTTCAGCCCCTCGCGACTACCGCAAATAGCAACACCGCGGTTCCTGGCTGTCGAGATGGACTTTCCTTGCTTCTGGGGTCCCGCACTCTGTTGAGAGGGCTCAGGCTCTGTCAGTCCTGCTTCCTGAGAGCTTGGAGGATCTTCCTGGAGCTCTTGGCCAACTTAAAAGCAACGCACACAAACTGGTGTTCCTCTCCCTAGCTCTACGGTTCCCAGGAGCAACTCTGTGGAAATTCAACCAGCTCCGAGATGGATGTCCAGGTGGCTTACTTTGGAGTTGATTGGTCCCACCAACTCAAGGGGAGAAGTCGTCCTTGCAGGGGCTTCTCTGTCAAAACGAATTTGGAGTTTCAGCACAGCAGTAGGGCTTCACCGGGCAAACCAACGGTCCACGAGTTGCAGCAGGCATACTCCAAGTTCTTCTTCGGTTCCTTCGTCCAGTGGTCAACTGTGCCTTCCAGCCAAAAGCCTCGCATTTTATTCGGGATTCTCCCATTCATTCCAGCCAAGCTGTCAGTCAGTTGGCCAATCACCACAGAGTGCATTTGGTGGCATTTGGTGATACCACTGCCACCAGCCATTCAGTGAGGACAAGGGTAACACAAATGTTACATGAGAAGATAGACAAAGAACTGTTCTTGGAAACAGTTTGTCCAAGAGAAGGTATTCAAACCTTTGGGAAAACTGACACACTGTAAAAGATGATGCCTATGGAGTTTGTCAGACTCCATAACCAAAAAAAAACAAACTGTGGAAAAAATAAAATCACATTAAAATACATGAGAGGGTGGGGAAAAGGGTCTCACTCTCTCCAGGTTAAAAAAATCAAGTCCTCAAAATCCAGCAAAGTTGCTGTGGATCTCTAAGGTGGAGGGAATTAGCACATTTATGAGAATTCTTCCTAACATCCGTCATGACCGGGCTTACAGCTATTATTCAGGCACCACGTACTGCAGGGGCCATCTTTATGGTGCAGACTATCGCCCTCAAGTGCATGATGTTTCGCAGCCTGGAATCTGGTTGTGAGATTAAGTTTGAATACGCGAGGGTATGAGAAAGAGGACGCCGAGGAATGAAAAGGGGGAAAGGAGAAAAAAAGAAGAAATAAGCTTAAAACACATCAGAATATTTATAAAATAATTTGAGCTGATAATGGAACTTGAGCTTACAAATTGTAGAGGTATGATGATCCACAAAGCTAAGTTATAAGAGCGAAACTGTTAAGCGAAACACTTCAAAACATTTCCATACAGATTTAAAATACTGAACTGGATCGCTGACTGGTATTGTTCATGCAGATGGGGATGGAGATGCTGTTTTGGCGCTACAAAGACGGGATTCATGCTACATGGTCAGAATGGGTGACAGTGCGGAGTATGTCCTAGATGAATGTGGGGGGTTAAGACAAAATTACCTAAGTCGAAAAGTCTTACCACCAAAAGTCCGACCCCCCATGTATTTGCATATGTATATGTGGGTGGGTAGAGTTAATAAAAGTGTATAGTTTTAAGGTGGTGGGGCTCTGGGGTGTCTCCTGCCACTATGAAAAAATGGGGGGGGGGGGGGGGAGACAGATTTTTTGTGGTATGACTTTTCAACTCAGTAATTTCACACAGATCCGAATGTGGGTTGCAGGTTCTTCATTTCAAGATGCTGGGAAGGAAAGTCGTATCCTTAAGAAAGTTAATGGAATTAATTATTATGTACTGCAAGCCAAGTAAGAGTGTAGGCTCCAACACTTGCTATGACAAACAAGAAAGCAGGATCGCTGACAGTGAAAATCTTGGGGAAGATAACATGATCTATTCACCCATAAGGTTATATAAATCTGATTGAAACTATGCTATTTTAGATATTGCATTTTTCTTCACTGAAAAATTCTGATGATAAAGTATACAACAAAAGTTTCAATGTACAAATGTATTGAGGTGAAGGGGAATTTATTTTAAGGGGAGGTAGAGTAAGGTCAGAAGAAGATAATTCATGATAAGCTATTACGTATTATAGGTAATATGATGGAATGTACCGAGATATCTGATAACATGGGTTGGGAGAGATACTAGAATGCTGAGGGGGATGATAGTATTTAGGCAGGCACTAGTATTACTATATACAAGAACAGAGTTTAGTAGAAGGAATATTACGTTTATAAATAGTTAAGAGAGAACTGGACAGGAAACTTCTATTAATATAAACATTGTTGGATGAGTTAGACATGGCACATGCTAAAATTGAGGATCAATTTATAATAGGAGGGAAGAAGGCAAAAAAGAAAGTAAAGGAAATTGTGATCTCATACGGTTTATGAGCAGTTGTATACGAGTTCTGAGCAATGAATAGCTTTCAATGCGAGTGTTAAGTAAGGTGATGGTAAGGAGCTGTTTATAATGTAATGTTGCTATAAGGAATACTCTGTATGATGGTAATGTGTCTGGTATATGGTTATTTTAGAATAGTGTTAAGGAAAGGGGGAAAATAAGGGGGATATGACTGATAAGAAAATATATTGAAATGGGCATGGATCTATTGCGAAGCATGGTTCGAGACAATTCAAATGTTGTATATAGATAAAATGTGATATATTTGAGACTACATGTAGAGGTTTATTGGCTTAGGTTGTTAAATGTTAGTCTATGTGGAATTCTTAGGTTTGTTTTGTTGTTCCTAGTGGGCGGTTTCTTTTTTATTATGATAATGGTTCATTTAGTAAGCTTGGAAAGGAGTATATGGAGTATATCCAAACTCATTTTATAGGCAGAAGGATTTAGAACTCTAGGGTATGAAACCGCAGAACCTTGTTTCGTGGAATGTGAAAGGTATCAATTGTGCTTCTAAGCGATGGGAAATTATAGCGAGGGATTGGAGGAACAGAGGAGATAGTGTTCCTACAAGAAACTCATTTGAATGATCAATTTGAAAGTCTTCCAATTAATTCTAGGTATACCCAAGTGGTATCTAATTGTTATGACTCTAAATCGAGAGGAGTGAGCATATTATTCAGGAAGGGAATACCAATAAAAGTAAAGAAGATAATAAAAGATGATGGTCGCATATTGCGAATTGATTTGTTGTACGACGGTAAGAACTATTTAAGCCCCATGCTCGCCAACTGTCCAGTTCCTTGATAGGCTAAGCAATTTATTGAATGAGATGGAGATAAAATCCCTTCATAAAATCATTTAATGTTATGATGAATAGTAATTGCAATATTAGTAAATTAGATAAGAAGTCAGATTGTAGGAATGGCGGTGAAAGGGTTCCATGTCATATCGCATTTTAAGAAAAAACCCATCAAGTTTTTTAAAATTCTTTTTGGGGGGCATTTCCCCCAAACCCATATTTTCTAAAAAATGTGATGGGTTTTTTCGAGAAAATAAATTGTGGTAAAAAACCCTGCGAAAAAACATCCTGCGATGAAAGGACGTAGTACCGGTGAAAGAATCAGTGATGAGTTTCACACACAAATATAACCTAGTAGATGTATGGCGGGAGATGCACCAAATGAAGAAAGAATACACCTTTTACTCACTGGTTCATAAATCATATTCGAAGATATACTATATGCTTGTTAGTGATAGATTAGTCAGGTAGTATGCTCGGAAATTAAGGAGAAGAATTTCCGATCATGCGTTACTGGAACTAGAAATAAATATAGATCTAAAGGACAGATCTTAGAAATGGAGATTGCAGGCAGGAGTACTGAAGGATTCGACAGACATTACAGGGCTTGAAACTAAAAATTACTTTGATGAGAACAAAGGTACTACGAACCATAAAATTGTTTGGGATTGCTTTATACAGTATTAAGAGGAGAATTAATAAGCAGATCTGCGCATGCTAAGGGGAAGAATTTGGAGGTTATTGAAAAAGACAGAGGAGTGTGTTTCAGAATTGCAGAAGACTTGTGCAAATTTTGATACCGAGTCAAACAGGATAAAATTGAGGAAGTTAGAAGGAGAAATGATGAATCAAGTGAATACAATGGCAGAAAAGGAATGTTTCATAACAAATAGAAATTCTGGGAATTTGGAGATAAAAATTGTAAGTTATTAGCTATTAAATTGAAAGGGGTGGCTAATGATACATGTATTACGTACATACAAACTAATGAAGGGGAAACTTTATTTAAAACTGAAGAGGTATGATTATTTCCGTAGTTTTTATTCAAGGTTATACAAAGAGCTTTTTCCAAATGATGAAGATCTGAAACCATTCTTTAGGAAGATGAATATTTCGAAATTATCAGTTGAAAACGAAATTAAAATGGAAAAAAAAAATTGAAGTTAATGAGATATATGATGCAATATACAACAACTTAATAGTGGGAAATCACCGGGCCAGATGGCCTAATTTGTGAATTGTATAAACTTTTTGCGACTCAGTTATTGCCGGTTCTGTGTTTAGTCTTTAATGATTTTCTGATATCAGGAACATTATGTGAATCAATGAAAGAAGCCTTGATTATTGTAATACCCAAACCGGATAGGGATCATAAAAAGTGTGGATACTATAGATCAATATCATTGTTGAATGTAGATTTAATATTTTCTTACTAAGATATGGTCAAATAGGCTACTTGAATGTGTGGGAAGTTTGATAGATGAATCGCAAGCAGACTTTACTCTCGAGGGACTTGGATATGACAATATTAGAAAGATATTAGATGTTATAGGCGCACACAGTGAGAGAGAATCAAAATCAGTGATGGCTTTTTATGATGCTGAAAAAGCTTTTGACAGTCAACTGGAAGTTTCTAGAATATACACTGCAGGAAATGGGGTTTGGCCCCATGTTTATACAAATGGTTGATTGTATACATAAGGAGATTTCGGAAAAGGTATTCATTAATGGGCTAATCTCTAAATCCTTCCCGCTGTCAAAGGGTACTAGACAGTGATGCCCATTATCACTGTTAGGGAGATTTCTCAGAAATGTGCTATTTCCCTCTACCTTAGAGACCCCGAGCAACTTTTCTGGATTTTGAGGGTGTAGAGGAGGAGTCAAGTACCCCCCACTCCACCTGCCCTGCCTACATTACCTGAAACGTTTGAACCAAAGTATGTGACGTATACTGAACGTTAAACCAGCAGAGAGAAGAGAGGGCTCTGTGGTACCCATAAGAGTACCTATACCTAAGAGAATATGGGAAGTAAAGTACCCATTGAGGAAACCATACTTGCATCCAAGACAATATGATGGCCATTTGAACAAGATTCCTGATGAAACAAAGAAACTGAATGACCAGGATGAATAGTGACATCATATAAAGTGATTCGACACCCAGATGGAAAGATAACCAGACCAGAGAGGCAGACGATTCATAAGGAACAACGAAGTACCAAGGATAAGTGACATCTTCGGATCAAGATGAAGAAACACATGCCACAAACGTAATAAGATATTTAGTTAGTTTAAACGTGTCCAGATGCAATGAAACGCAAGCAGCAAAGCAGTCATGAAGCTAGCCACATGCTTAAATAGATACCTATATACCTGAGATACATATGGATTAAATGAAGAATGAATGTTTCCACTATGTATAAAGCAGTACTGAACAAACGCGAGAAGGCCTCATTTTCTGTGTCGCAGTTACAAAAAGCAATTGAATTAAACAGAATCCATTTCAGCTAAGGAGTTCACTGAGCCAAGGCAGCCATGGTCTTATCAAAATAGGAGTTGGCTGACATTGTATACAATTAACGTGAAAGTACAGAAGCTCCTGTTCAAGAAGGTCAAGGGAAAACAAAAGACGTCAGGTTTATTGAAGAATAAAAACAAATACACGAAAAGGCTCAATTCCTGGCTTCCAGTCACGTGATGGAAGAAAGTTGGACGGATGAGATGGTCATACCTATGCACGGAAGCCAGATAGTACCCATACTCCTTAAAAATGATCAGAGAACAGTACAAACTCAAGGCCAACTTCAAAAGGTACTAATAGACACTGGACCATTGAGGTGATGATGGATCCTATTTTAAATGGTGGTAAGCTAGTGCTAAGACGAGTTTATCCGCACCTGGTTGTTCAGTCTGCGTGCTGCTCACGTAGGTGGAAATTACTGACGCGGGTTAGAAGCCAACTAATTGTAGGGGACCACGTAGTTTGGGGTCATATAGTTTGTGTAGCCAATGGGACGTCATACATTTAGTGATGTTCATAGTGGCCATTTTGAAGGGAGGGCTTAGTTGCCCCACCTGATGTTTGCTATCCCATTACCCTTCTGTTACTACAGATATAACACATATGCTTAGTTATTCACTTGGAACCAATCCCGCTTCCCGATAAGTTTTAGTAGTTTGCCACGTAGGATGACGTTGGTAATGACGCAGGTTAACACGTCAGCTATGACCAATTATGGGTTTAAGAACCCAGGTTTTTTATGAAATGATTGAGTCAGTATCCAGTGATTTCTGATGTTCGTTGTACTCCCTGTTTTAAGACTTGCATTAAAACAGATGTACTTTGCCAAACTATTTGTGTCGTCTTGATTATTGATATACAAGTAGAATCTGCATTCCCACCCATCTCCAGGGTATTGCTACTCATTTTAAAGGACTGGAAACCTCCAGTTCAAGTGCTTGATATTTTAACCTGGAGAGAGTGAGACCCCTTTTCCCACTCTCTCATTCATTTTTATTTTTAAACTTTGTTTTATTAGCGTTTTCAAAGTATAACAAACGGGCATGAAACATTTTCAAAGCGGTGTACAAATGACTGGCCCGAATACCCCCCCGCTACCACCCCAAACAGACCCCCCCCCCCCCAATAAACTTAGTCCCAATTAAACCTTCTTTGTTGGGGAGACGCGTGGAAAGCTCTATATGTCCGGAGCTCGAGAAAGAGCCTGAGCGTTGACAACGTGTATGGCTGTGTATAATCCGCCGTAGCCCGGGCTTTGGGCGCCCGTTCCCTCCATGTTTCCTCCCTGCGGATCAGTGTACATCCCATCCCCAGGTCTGCTGTACCCCGAACCGGTTTGCTTGGAAAGTGCCCAAGTCATTGTTCATCACTGCCGTAAGTTTGTCCATCAGGAACAAGTTTTTGACCTTATTTAGCCAGACTTCCTTCGAAGGGGTTTCTGGGCTCTTCCATTTTTGGGCTAGGGCCACCCTCCCCGCCCTCAACATGGTTTCCCACATTCTTCGGTATCTGGCTATGTCCGTGTCCTCTGGGGGAAGGCCCAGCAGCATTGTCAGGGGGTTCTGGGGGAGTAGTTCCTCCGATACTTCAGCGATCCAGCCCCTTACCTCCTCCCAATATGCCTGCACCTTCGGGCAGTGCCACCACATGTGACCTCTCGTACCGACCTGGTCGCATCCCCTTGGGCATGCGGGGGACACTTCCATGAACATTTTCGACAACTTCGCTGGATCTCTATGCCACCCCTGTAAGATCTTGAAGTTATGTTCCATGTCCGCTGTGAATAAGTTCCCATGGAAGGCTATTTTGAATATCCTTGCCCAGGCGTCCTCCAAAATCTCCTCCCCTGCCAAATCATTCCAGAAAGTGCGGAACCTCCTCCTTTCCCCCAGATTAACAGTGTTCAGTATCCTATACATCCCCGATACCGCTCCCTTCCTGGAGGACGCAGTATCCAGTAGTTTCTCGAAGGGGGTCAGCTGTCTCCTCAAGGTCTGGCCCCAGGATTAGTCACAAAGGATTCCCTTCAAGCGGAGATATTCAAATATGGAGAGGGACCCCTGCCCGAGGGCGTCTCTCAATTCCTCATAAGGCAGAAATTCCCCTTCCCTAAACATTTGCCCTGCCCACTCCATCCCTGAATCAGACCAGGCCAGGACTATGCATTGCGGAAACCCCTACTTCCCAATTTAAGGGGGTGGCCCAAGAGTGATGACATCGGTGACGGCTACGACGTTAGGTGTGCCGTCTGGGGGCCTTCCCTCCAGATCGACCAGAGGACTCCCAGATTTGGGTGAGATTTGAGTCTGTTCGGGATGAACTTGCTTGGAGCCCAGAGAAGGTCCCGAACCTTGAGTGGGTGAGCGTCCATGTCCTCCAGGTACGACCAGTATGTGCCCATCCCCTCTTTCATGTGTTCCAGGAGAACGCGCAGCGCAGAAGTAGAGTTGGAAGTCTGGCAGCCCAAACCCTCCCTCCTCCCCTCGGTAAGGTCAAGATTGCCTTTGCGGTCCTCGGGGTCCCACCCTGCCATATGAACTCACGCACCGCATTTTGGAGGACCCTGAATGTCTGGTCGGGGACACTAGTTGGGAGGGCGGTGAAGAGATATAGTAAACGCGGGAGTATGTTCATCTTCACTGCCGTCATGCGGCCGTACCATGACAGAATCATTGACCCCCATCTCCTTAGATCTGCACTGATCCTCGACACAACGGGGTCGTAGTTGGCTGGGGTGAGGTTGGTTAGGTCCCGGGTGAGAAGGACTCCCAGGTATCGGATGGAGGCCTTCCCCACTGTTATCCCTTCCAGGCTGTCTAGGGGGTCCAGACCCAGGTCCCGCGCTCTCATGGGGAGCAGGACAGATTTGGATGCGTTAATCTTGAGACCCGAGAGGCGCCCGAAGGCGGCCATCAGGGACAGGGGAGGGGGGGGGGGGGGTACGAGGAACCTGGGTCCACCAGGTAAGCCAGGATGTCATCTGCGAACAGGGAGAGTAAATTCTACTTCGCCTCTCCTGATCCCCTTGATGTCTGGGTTAGCTCTGACCGCTATGGCTAGGGGTTCCATGGAAAGGACATAGATCAGAGGGGAGAGTGGACAACCCTGCCTTGTCCCCCGCGAAAGGGGGAATGATTCTGACAACCTGCCATTCACTTGAACCCTGGCCTTTGGGGCCCTGTATAGCGCCGCCACCCAGTCCCTGATGTGCGCCCCAAAGCCCATTTTCTGGAGGGTGAGTTCCATGAATCTCCACTCCACCCTATCGAACGCCTTTTCCGAATCAAGGTACAGAACGCTCGCATCTAGGTCTGACACCTGGGCGTAGTGGAACAAATCTATGGTTTTACGGATGTTATCTGAGCCCCGTCTTCCCCTAATGAACCCCACCTGGTCTCCGTGGACTAGTTTCGGCAGGATCCCCTCCATTCGTCCCCCAATCACCTTGGCCAGGATCTTTACATCGATATTCAACAGAGAGATTGGGCAGTAAGAGGAGCACTCCGAGGGGTCCCTGCCGTCTTTGGGGAGCACCACTATAATAGCCTCCATCTTGGCGTCCGGGATGGACCCCCCCCTCCAGCACTGCATTGAACACCTTAACCAAATAGGGGGAAAGGGTCGAGCGAAACCTCTTGTAGAAGTAGACCGAGTATCCATCCTCTCCCGGGGAAGTGCCCACCTTCATACCTCTGATCACACGCTCCACCCCCTCCTCTGTCACCGGACCCTCCAACCCCTCCGCCATCTCCCTGGTCAGGGCCGGGATCCGTATAGAGTTCAAGAACCCCTCAATCTCCGCCTCACCCCCATTGTATTCCGACAAATATAGCTTCTCATAGTATCGTCGGAAGGCCTCACCAATATGGGGAGTATCGTAGCCCACCTCCCCCACCTCGTTCTTCACTGCTTTCACTAATCTGCTTCTCTGTACCTCCCTCAGTTACCAAGCCAGAATCCTATCCGCCCTGTCCCCTTTTTCATAATACTTTTGTTTGACCAGTTGAAGACTTCTCGCTGTCTTGTGGAGTAGGAGGTCCTTCAGCTGGAGCCTGTAGTGCTCCAGGGCGGCCACCTGATCACGGTCTAAGGGGTCCGTGGGGTGACCTCCCGGTTGGAGTAGGGCGATTTTCTCCCTTAGTAGCTTTTCCTGGGCCTCCCTCTGCCTTTTTTTCTGGGCTCCCATTTTGATCAGGACTCCCTGTAGGGTTGCCTTGAAGGCGTCCCATAGGGTATGCGAGCCTACCTCCCCATTATCATTGAGTTCGAAAAAATCTGTGATAGCCTCGAGAACCTCCTGAGCTAGGACCTCGTCCTTCAACAGGGAGTCGTTGCACTTCCACCTCCCCCTGCGTTCGCTTAGCCCTCCCCTTGCTATAGTGACTCGGACCAGGGGACGGGGTCGACCCTATGGCCAGAGATGAATGGGTACAGGATCTCGTCCACCAAGATGTAGTCTATCCTGGAAAACGACATATGGGTGGCTGAATATGTGAAAGAGGGGGTGTCCGTTCTCGGGATCGGGATCGTGTCCATAAGACCCAGTTCTGAGTTGACCTAGTGGAAGTTACGCGCCATGGTCTCATCTGCCGCCGCAGAGGGCTGCAGTCCTGCACGTTTCCTGTCCCGGGTTGGGTCCAGGACCATGTTGAAGTCCCCCCCCCACCACTACCGTGCCATGGACAAAGTGCTTGAGTTTATCCCTCACCTCCTCCCAAAATTGAGTTTGTCCTTCGTTTGGGCCGTAGATGACGGCCAGGGTGAGTGGGGCCCCCTGCAGGGAACCCCGCACTAACAGGTAACGGCCCCCAGGGTCTTTCAGCATGGCCTCGTTCTCAAAGCCCACATTCCTCGCTACCAATATGGCCCCCCCTCTCTTTTTGCATTCGTGGGAAGCACTGAAGACCTCCCCAATTCCCGCTCCCCGCAGTTTGGGCTCCTTCCGCCGTGGCCAATGAGTCTCTTGCACAAAGAGAAAGTCGAGGTTGGCCCTTCTGAATTCCCTGCACACCAAGGATCCCTTTGTGGGGGTGTTTAAGCCCCGTACGTTGAGGGAGCCCGCACCCAGGACGGGCAGACTGTCAGCCATAATCTAGAATTACCTCTCTCTTCGTCACCGTCGTCTCAATGCTCTTTCTTGCGTGCTCCCTTAATTCAGCTTTACGTTCCCCAACCCCCCCCCACCCTTTCCCCCCGGGTGGGCCTAGAACAGTTCCCCCAACTGCCCCCCTTCCCCAAACCATAACTGAACTACCCCAACTTCTGTGTACCCCCCACCCCCACCCCGGCGTCCAGCCAAATAGTTGTGCCATCGCTGGCTTTTGGCCGAACCACCAGCCTGCCCACCTCGGCCAGGCAAACCTCGTAAGAAGCTCATCACCTCGAGCCCCCAAAGTCCCCCCGCGGCTGTGTCCCAGCTAGGAACCCCTCATACTTGCTGTTCGTTGGGACGGTGTAAGTAGTTAGTCCTCTGACTCTGCGCCCATCCGACCAGGACACTACGGGTCGTCCCCGTTTTCAGTCCTCGGAGTCATTCCGTTCCCCGTCCTTCGCTGGGGAGGGGGTGTTCATTTTCCTAAATTTCCTCGCTCCCGTGCGCAGCCTTCTTTCTCCGGACGGGCCAGGGCCATTTGGTCTGCCATGCTCCGGCCCTAAAGGACCCCTCCTGGGGTTCGTGTCCACTGTGTATTCTTTTTTTGATTAAACACTTTTATTGATTTTATTGCATAATACACAAAAAAGAACAATGACCCTGAAGGGGTCCAGCAACCAAGAACATCACAAAAGAACATAAGGTCCAGCTTTCAACAACGTAAGGTTATGTTAACGATTACATGTACACTCTTACATTTCAATTACACTCTGGCCACAGGCCTGTGTCGTACAAAAGTCTTATTGTGCGTTCTCCCACTTTTCCCAGATTTTCCCCGCTTTCCCAGGACATCCTCTGGCCGCATATACTCTTCCCTCCATCGCAATGCATGCATCTACATCATCTATCCATTGTGCATGCTCAGGGGTTACATCCGAACCCCATAGCTTGGCAATGTTGCGTTTGATCAGTGCCGTGGTGGTTGCAAACAGTAGCTTATCAGTGCGAGACATCTCACCCTCGTCCTCGACACCCAGCAACATCAGTTTCGGATCTCTGGGCACGATCCGACCCAGTACCTTAGTAAGTGTGTCGCAGTAGCGTTGCCAGTATAGCGTGATGCGCGGACAGCCCCATACAATGTGGAAAAAGGTGCCCTCTTCCTGGCGGCAGCGCAGGCAATTCGGGTCTGTGGTTTTACCCCATCGGTACAGTGCGACCCTTAGATAGTAAATTCTATGCAGGATTTTGAGCTGGACAAGGCGTAATCTGGCCGAAATGGCGGTTTCCCTCAGGTACATTAGGATTGTTATCCAGTCTTAAGCCAGTATTTCTCCCACATCCCTTTCCCACTTAGACTTTAGACTCGATAGCTCCGGTGTGGCAAACGAGGTGAGAACATTATACATCACCGAGGTGATTTTGGTGTCTATGCTGTCTAGGACCAGGTTCCTCTCTATGGGGGTGTAGTCTGCTATGTCACGCAGGTCAGGCAAGTACCGCTGACAGGGAGGTTGAACTCCTCCACCAACCCCTCAAATGGCACAATTCCCCCATCCCGAATCACATCCCCCAATTTTGTTATTCCCGCAGTTATCCAGTTCTGCCATTTTGGGAGCCTGTCCAGCTCAGGGATGTGTTTATTTGCCCATGGTGGCTGTACCGGTGTGGTTTTCCCTTCCCAGTTTATATGTTTATGCGCCTCTGCCCAGATTAATGCTCGGTGAGCAGCCATTGTTTTGGTGGTGTTGGTATTAGTTTTCCGGTATAGGGACTCTAGTGGGGTTATGTTCGCTCCATCCAGGGTATCAGATTTAATGTGAGGTAGCGAGGGGTTTGCCGTGTAATAGGTCGTTTATTACTGCCATCTGATTCGCCCAATAGTACGTCTGTATACGCGGCAATCCTATGCCTCCCTCCCAGATGGAACGCTGCAGGATGTGGAGCGCTATTCTCGGGTGTCAATTGTTCCACAGGAGTTTCCGGAGGATTCCGTCGATTCTGTGACACTCCCGTCTGGGGATGTGTAACGGGGCATTTTGGAGTATGTACAGGAATCTAGGTAGTGCCATCATCTTAAATAGTGCTGCTCTCCCGAGTAGGGTCAGTGGCAGGGTGTTCCAGTGTTTGACGTCCTCTGCAAAGTGGTTTATGATTGGGTGGAGGTTTTTCTCTACGTAATCGTTTAAGTTCGTTGTTATCTGAACCCCCAGGTAACGGGGTTACTTCTATACGAAAGGGGCAATTCTGTATCCCTACGCTACCCATCTCTCTCAATGGAAACAGTGTGGATTTCGACCAGTTTACCTTCAAACCACTAAAGGATTTGTATTCCTCCAGTAAGCGTATCACTGCAGGACAAAAGGTTATGGGGTCTGATAGCTACAGGAGCAGGTCATCTGCATATAATGAGACCTTATCCTCACAATCATCTGTCCACCCGAAACCCTTCCACATTTGTGATTCTCTTAACAGATTCGCCAACGGCTCTATGGCAAGCGCAAAAAGCATTGCAGACAAGGGACAGCCCTGTCGTGTCCCTTTGCCCAATCTAAATGGCTGTGAGAGCCACCCATTTACTCTGGTCATGGCCTCTGGGGACTTGTATAGCAACTGCACCCATCCCAGGAATTGGTCACCGAAACCCATTCAACGCATTATTTCCCACAGTGCTGACCAGTGCACCGAGTCGAAGGCTTTCTCAAAGTCTATGGCTAATAGCGCCAAGGGACCCCGCAGGAGGGAGGATTTTTCGAAGTGCAGCGTGCAGTCTGTGTATATTCATACGCGTAGACCTCTGGGGCATAAAGCCGCATTGGTCTGGATGTATCAGTGACGGGATAGCTTTCTGCAGTCGATTTGCTAATGCTTTCGCCAGGATTTTGGTTTCAGTGTTGATTAGCGAAATCGGCCTGTACGAACTACATTTCTCTGGGGGCCTATCTGGTTTGGGGATCACTATTATAGTTGCCCTCCTTAGGTCTGGGGGGAGCTGTCCTTGCTCCCTCCAGTGTGTGTACATCCGCAGGAGATTTGGAAGTATCGCACTTGATTCTATCTTTTTCCATGTCTCCACCGGGAAGCCATTCGGCCCCGGTGTTTTCCCAGGGTGTAATTGTGACATGGCCAACCCTAGCTCCTCTTCAGTAATGGTTGCCTCCAGTAGGTCTCTCTGTGCGCCCGTTAGGCTCGGAAGGGTGATCCCATTTAATACGGAGGGGTTAGTGGGGGCTTCCGGTGACCCATAGAGCGTTGCATAGTAAGCTGCGAAGCCTTCTGCAATATCCTGATCTGTCCACAGTGGTTCCGAATTGTCGGGTTTGATCATCCTGACCTGTTTGTGCCCTTCATCCCTGCGCTCCAGCCAGGCTAACATTTTACCCGCCTTATCTCCAGTCTCATATAATCTGGCGCGCATCGTGGTTTGCGCCTGTTTAGCGTTGTCTAGGGCTACATTGTGCATTTTATTTTGGGCAAGGACCAGTGCTCGGTTCGTTTCAGGCAGGTCTTGCGCCAGATGTGCGCGTTCTGCACGTTCCACCTGTTCTTCAGCCTCTTTTACTTTTTGTATTTGAGCTTTTTTGTGCGCCGTTGTCCAGGAGATAATCTCTCC
The DNA here is from genome assembly GCF_040938575.1 of Ambystoma mexicanum. Taxonomy (NCBI): domain Eukaryota; kingdom Metazoa; phylum Chordata; class Amphibia; order Caudata; family Ambystomatidae; genus Ambystoma; species Ambystoma mexicanum. The sequence goes on from NC_090926.1 coordinate 721,397,673, forward strand.
CCGCAATACTGGCTTATACGCTTCCCATAACAATCCTGGGTTATCAATTGACCCTGCGTTTAGTTCAAAGTAATTGGTTGTAGTTTCTTGAATACGTTCTACAAGCTCCGGGAAGCCTAAGTAATAGTTGTTAAGGCGCCATGAAGGTGGATGGATTGGCCTTGTCGTTGATAGTTCTATTAGTAGGGGCGAGTGGTCAGAGATGCCACGCGGGAGTAGGGTGGCGTTAAGTACTCTATGTACCTCTGTGGTTGGAACAAAAAAAATAGTCCAGTATAGAGAGGGATTCATGGACGCCCGAGTGGAATGAGTATTCTCGATTCTCGGGGTGAAGGTCACGCCATACATCCCTCAGTCCCAGTGCTGATGTGAAGGTGGCTAGCCTTGTGTGCGTGTCATGATTCCTGCCCTTTAGGTGTGTACAGTCCATACCCAGGTTCATAACATCATTAAAATCGCCACCAAGAATTAGTGTGTCTGAGGAGTCCTGTACTATCTGGGGAGTTATCTCTTCTATGAGATTTGACAACAGCGCGGGTGGTGCGTAAATAGCTAGTATTGTTATGGTTTGATTCCATAGGGTTCCTGTCATATGCACGAATCTTCCTCCTGTGTCCTGTGACACACTGGAAAGTGTGAGCGGTAGCTTCTTACGGATCAGTATGAGGACCCCTCTGGAGCCTGAAGTAAAACCCGAGTGCAGTGCTGTGCGATAGTTACCACGTTTAAATAGGTTGCATGTGGTGCCCGCCAGGTGTGTTTCTGTGAGCAACGCCACATCCGGCGCTTGCCTGTTTAACGCTTGGGTGACCAGTCTGCGTTTTATCCCACTACCCAACCCATTGACATTCCATGTCAGGAGACGTAATGATTTTGTATCAGATCTAGCACTCGTCATCTGGGTGGGGGACGGGTTACTGTTGGGCAGTATATGTAGGATTCCGGGAAGAAACACGGTCTGTTTCGTTGTGTGGTGCGGATTCGTAGGAGTGAATATTTAGTGTTGTCGGACCATACATGAACAAAAATAAAGACAAAACCCAAAGCAAGAATAAGAACTCCCCCTCCCCCCAACTCCGTCCCTCGTTCCCCTGGAGGCATCTACTGCCTCGGTAGCGTTACCTGACCCCCCTCCCTATACTCCCACCCAACCTGGAGTATCTGTCGCCCGAAATTTGAACAGAACAAGTAAACCTTAACTAAGCCACCCTCAGTGGCACATGAACTTCGTAAGTTTCACAGCACCTGTCCGTGGTGCTGTCGCGGACTTCTTTAGTTTTAGTCTTCGCTCGTGGGGCGGGTGGCTGTTCGGCCACTGGCCTGGTTGTATTCCGTGCGTAGATTGGCGTGGAGGGTGAGAAATTTGTGGTGCTCCTAGGTTTAGTAGCCTTGGCATTCTGCCCAAAACTGCACCCATTTCATATTTCTTCCCGCAGCAGATTTCCTGGTTGTGGCCGCTGCTGTTGGCCCTGTTCAGGCGGACGTTCTGGGCGAGGACTATTGCGTCTATCCCCTGGGCGAGGACTATTGCGTCTATCCCTCCCTCTTCCCTCCGTGTTCCAGTTCCCTTCTATGTGCCGTTCGGCCCAATTCCACGCCTCTCTGGGGTCGGTGAAGTGCACGGTCGTGCCCCCATGGAATATCTTGAGTTGGGCAGGGAAGAGCAGTCCATATTTCACACCCATTGATTGTAGGCGTTTCTTGAGCGGGTCAAATGACTGTCATGCTTTCTGTATCTCCCTGGTGAAATCGGGGAAGAAGGCTATTTTCGATCCGTTGAATGTGACCATGCCCTTCGATCTTGCCAGTTGGAGTACCGTGTCCCTATCTCTATAGTTCAAAAATTTGGCAATTACTGTGCGTGGTGGAGCTCCTGGCGTCACTTTGCCAGCTGGGATACGGTGGGCCCCCTCGATAGAGAAGAATTTAGAGAATGCCTCTCCGTCATAGATATTCGTCAACCAGTCTTCAAGGAAGAGTTCCATACATTCCCCTTCGGCTTTTTCCGGCAGGCCGATTATGCGGATATTATTGCACCGGGATCTACCCTCGCTATCGTCCACCCTTGCTTCCAGGGTCTTTATCCGTGCTAGCATACTCGCCACTTGCCTATTTACACCTCGCAGGCCATCCTCGGTTTCAGAGATTCGTGTCTCTGCCTCTCCCGTACGGGAGGTCAGCTTTTGCAGATCATGGCGCAGCAGGGACACGTCTGCACCAATACTATCCATCTTTTTTTCCATCGAGGTCCTGAGTTGGTGATGGTGCTCATGATGTCTCTCAGAGAAATATTGTCCACATGATCCGGGTCGACCGACGGTGGGGTCTCTGGTGAGCGGGGTGCTGGCATAGCTGCATATTGCTCGATCTTGCTCTGTGTGGATGTTTTCCTGGGCTTCTCCTTACCCATTTTCTGTTTGTTGGGGTACTGTTGCAGTATGCTGATGTCTGGTCCCAGAGGAGGGGGGGTCCGGCAGGTGTTGGGGGTAGGCACTATTGGTAAGTTATTGATGGTGGTGCCGGGCACGTTGCGACCGGCAGGTATTTATGCTTGTGCTAGCTTTACAGTTCCCTTGTCCAAACAATGTCTATTAGCCACACATTCAGCAGCTCTGAGGGTCAAGACGGTGTAGGTGTGCGTATTTGTGATATGCGAATCGGTCACCGCTTTATAGCACCCACCGGGACCCTGTGGTTCTGTCCCTTGGTAGCGGCCACACGCACTAGGCTGCACGCCGCTGTGGGGACGTCTGTTGTGTCCCAGAAATGAGAGGAGGTTCGCAGCCCAAGTTGTCAGCAGACGCCGGTAGGGATCGCAGCCCCGTCTGGGGGTCCTTCGCCCGTGGGGGGAGGGGAGGCGGTTCGCTAGCGCTCTCTATCCCACCTTCCTCACTCCTTACCACATCGCCGGATGTTCCGGGCCTCGAGGAGCAGGTCCGCGTCACCGGTTGCAGGGGGCGTGCTAGTCGGATCACCCCCCGGTGCGCCGTGTGTCTTCTTCAGCGCCAACACTGACACGCCAAGCGTCCCGCTCCGGGCCCTCTCCAGGCCCCCGGATCGAAGGGGCTCTCGCGCAGGCAGAGGCGTTCGCCACGATCTCGCAGTGAGCAGGCGAGCTGCACCTGCGATCGCTTCACCGCCCCGCCGCCGCGGTCAGGATATTGACTGCAGAGCCCGGTGGAGCTGTTCCCGGCCGACAGTTAGTGCGTGATCGCAGTTATGGCAGCCATCTTGGGCTCTGCGCTCGTCACGGTTCCTGTAACTTCCACTCGATCTGGACGGCGATTCCTTTTACGTCGGAGCAACGCGATTCGGTGCAGGAGAGTCTCACACAACGCTGGAGTAATTCAGGGTTCAGCTCGGATATATATTTTAACAGGATTTCGGCAGGATAAGGCCAGTGGCGCGGGAGCAGCACGGGCTCACGTCCTCATCGGATGGCTGCTGGCCACGCCCCCCCCCACTGTGTATTCTTGAATAGCTCCCCTTATGTCTTCTTCCGTAATCAGGGTCGATCTTTGGTCCATGTATTCAAAAGTCAGGGAGAACGGGTAGCCCCATCTGTAGCGCACGCCCTTCTCCTTGAGCAGCTGTGTAAGGGGGCGGCACATTCTACGCTTGGCCAGCGTGTAAGCAGAGAGGTCCTGGTATATGGAGACCTGGGCGTTATTGTAGGTGATTTATCTGGCTTTTCTGGCCTCCTCCAGCACTTTTGTCTTCTCCAAGTAGTAGTGGAACTGGACCAAAATCGACCGAGGGGCCCCAGCCCTGCCCCCCGCTCTGTGCACCCTGTCAAATGTAAGTTCGGTCGTCATCTCTTCTGCGAACAGGAGGGTGATGATGTCGCGCACCGCTCGGGTGACGTCCCTCTCCGTTTCCCCCTCCATTTCGGGCACTCCGAAGATTCTGAGGTTGTTCCTCCTCTCCCTATTCTCGAAATCGTCCAGCTGCCGGGCCCTTTCCTCGTCCCTCTTCTCCAGGGCCTCCAGCCTCATGCTTATATGAACGTCCTGGGCAGCTGTTGACGATTGGTAGGTCTTGACCTGTAACAGTCTGTCCTCGACCTTATCCACCCTTTGGTCCATTTTCTCAAATTTCTGGGCAATGTCGGAGCGCATGTCCCTGATCTCCTGTAAGATCAAAGCGAAGCCCCTTTCCATTGCAGCTGAGGAGGGGGGCTGCACCCTCCGATTGGGCTATAGTCCGTTTGAGGCTCTTGTCTGTGCTACCTCTAGCAATCTCCTGGAAGCGGAATCCTTGCAAGGCGTCCCTCCAGCTCATCTGATGCTTCCCAGAGCCCCCTCCAGGCCAGACCTCGGCCTCCCTCCCGGGGCGACCCGAGGGGGGACTTGCCAAGGGGGGGAAAGCGAGGCCGGGTCTCTCCTCACTTGAGTTAAATGCTTCACCGATGCCCCTTGGGGGTAGTTGTATGCCGGGGGTGCCCGGGCACACCCTGTCCACGCTCGTCGAGCCAGTCAGGGGCTTCCTCTGGTTTCCCCGAGAGGGGATGGTGTTAACTGGGGGGCTCTAATGGACTAGCCCGGTTGAGCAGGGAGGAAGAGGGGGGGCCGTGGCTCTCGTGCCCGGCCTGTAGGCTCTTGTCTCGAGGAGGGGTGGGGGGCCACCTCCGGGCAGGCACACGCCCCACCAGCGATAGGCGGGGGCCTCACACCCGGGTAGCCCCCACGGCCGATTGCGCTGCCTCCGTGTCACGAGAGGGGGGGCTGGGGCCTACCACCGGTCCCTCTCGGCATCTGCCTGCATGCTTCAGGGGCCCCTTGCCGCCTGCGTGGGGCTCCAGGAGGCCCTCCCCACGCCGCTAGCACACCCGGGGGGAGCGGCTCCTGGGTCCTCTGAATCGCCGCCTCTGTCTTCCCCAGGGGGCTGCGGCTGCCCGTGCTGGAGATTCCGGGGGGGGCCGTTCCAAGGCCCGCTCCACTTACTCCGATCTGTCGGGGGGCGCCGGGACTCCAGTGGCGCCGTCCCGGTCCCCCTAGTGTCGGGCCTTCTCCCGCCACCCGCCACGCGGGGATCTCGGCCTGCAGTCCTTCGGTTCGAGGCGTGGGGGGATGGGGGAGGAGGGCGGAGAAAGCCTTCACCCGCTCCGCGGCCACCTCCACGCCTCGCTGGGGGTCCAGACCACAGAGGGGGGGGTGGCGTGGGGGGAGTGCCAGTCACGGGGGTTGCGGGGGCAGGACAGGCAAAAAAGTCTGTGTGGGCTCGGGGGGGCTCCGCCTCTCCCCCGGCTCCGCGAGCGCCTGGGCCCTGCTCTGTTTCCTGCCCGGGAGCCCCGGGACTCGTTCTCCGGCTTTCCGGGGCTCTCAGACTCCGCTCTTTCGTTCGCTGGGGGCCCGGGGGGGGGCCAGAAGGTCGATCCAACACGTTGGGCCTGCTGGGGGGCCTCAGGGGGGGGCTCAATCCCCTCGTGTTTCCAGGCTTCGGCAGGAGCTGTGCACTCAGGCAGCCATTGCCTGTGCGCCCCCTGGTGGCCTCCTCTCTCATTCATTTTAATGTTATTTGGAACACTTTCTTTTGGTTGTGGAGTCTGACAAACTCCATATGCATTATCTTTACATTATGTCACACAGCACCTTCAGTGCAGTGACACAGGGAAGTCTTTCAGATTTCCCAAAGGTTTAAATACCTTCTCTGGGATAAACTACTGTCTCCCAGAGCAGTAAAGTGAAATTGACTTTACTTACATTTGTAACTTTCTAGACCCAGCGCACACTATCTTACAATAGGGTGCTGGAGGGGTTACTTAGTATCCCCTTTGTCTAGCTTCTCATGTAACATTTCTATGTTACCCTTTCCTCACTGAATGGCTGGTGGCAGTGGTTTACTTTTTACTACCATTTTGGGATTTTACCGTGGGCTGCGTTCGCAGCTGCAATAAAGCACCCAAGGGTGCCATTTTTGTCAAAATGGCCCGGTCTTCTTTTTTCGCCATTTCTTTGTGGAAAGGTCCTTCTTGAGATTTACTCAGTGCGCCAAACCAGGTTTGGTGCCTTTGTTAATTTTGTCTTTGGCAGGATTCATGAGTGAAGCCCGCCTCTGGCTACAGGCTTTGTGGCGGGGGCAGGAAGCGAGGGAGGTGCCCAAAACTCCCTATGCTTAGTCTCCTAGGAGACAGGAATGCACTCTTAGGTGATTGGCCGGCTGGCTGTCCGGTAAGGACAGCCACCCTTGCTGGGTGAATGACAGCTAGGCTTGAATGAATGGGAGAAACCTCCATAAAAGGCAAGGATGTTTGGCTTGGAAGGCAGAGTCGACCACTCGACGAAGGAATCCAAAGAACTTCTTGAAGAGGACACCTGCTGCAACTCCTGGACCATTGGTTTGCCCGATGAAGCCCTGCTGCTGTGCTGAAGCTCCAAATTCGTATCGACAGAGAAGCCCCTTCAAGGATTCAGAGGCCCTGTCCCTCTGATGCTGGAAATGCATCAGAGGGACAGGGCCTCCGAATCCTTGTCCTTTATTGCTTTTTATCATGTGTTCCGTCTTGTTTTCCGCGCAGGAGTTCACGTGGGACAACTGGCAATGCGGCTCTTCCTGTATTTGGTTTGGTGAACAGACCTTTGGGATACCCTTATGGCACCCTAGGGTGGAAGTACGGCCCTGCACTCCTAGTGTATGTTTTTGGGTACCTGTGTGTGGGCCACAGAGCAGGGTACGGGCTGGTGGCAGCTCCTTGCTGAATTGACGGGTGCCCCGAGCGTCCTCCATTTTGGGAAGCCCAGGTCATTGGAATCAGTGGATTCCTGATAGGAAACAAAATGGCCCCTGTGGCCTCTTGCTTTCTATCACCCGTTTCCTTATTTTTCCCCGAAGTCCCTGGAAGCCCCAACTCTGTCCCTCCCCCCTGACTGGCTGTTGGGTGGAAGTTCCATATATAGTGTTATTGGGAAGTCCAGACCAGACTGGCTGGAGCCTTCCCAATGACTATGTTGTGGGCATGCCTGTGGGGTGGGGTCTGGGTGAATGGACTATGTATCGAATACGCATTCCATTCCACGTTATGGGTTTCTAGTATCTGGTGTTTGACACAATGACTGAGACAGCCCAGCCCCGGAAACTGGTATGAATGCAGTGAGTAGTGTTGAATGGCAGAGTGCTTTTCCAAATCCACATTCTGTGTTGCGAATGTCTGGATGGAGAAGAATGGCCTGAATGCACTGTGTGCCTGATTAGCTGCCTGAATGCCATTCTGAATGATTGGTTGCCTGAGTGTGACCCAGCAGAGTGAACGGGAGATCAACAGTATATCTGGGGGCCTCTCACTGCTAGAAATCGTTCAGAAGTTGAAGTTGAAACTGACACTTAACTTTTAAGCCCACTGTCATGATTCCTGCCCCTCATGTCCCCAGCCCTCCAAGATGTCAGGCTGGAGCCAGGCCACGATCACCTACATGGCCCTCAAGGGCCTCTCCATCCCTCCAAAGAGCCACTTGGAGTCCGACTTGGCGCTTGTGGCACCAGACTCACTCACTCCCATAGGATAACATTGGGGATTGGACTTGTAGTGCTTTGATGGGGACAAGATGGATGCCCCCACATATTTCCGTTCCCAGAACTGCATGTGCAGTATTGTCTTTTGGGTGTGGTTCAGCCCAGAGACACCTGGGATACCCAGAGACTATTTAAGCCATGCCCAGGCTGAGAAACATGCTTTGTGTTTTCTGCACCTGCAGCGTGACACTCACCGTGTTCGGATCGGTCTCCAGTAGGCATGCATCTTTCTTCTGCGCTCAGCTCCTGCAAGAACAAGAACACCGTTAGGAACAGACTTACCTTGCGGCGCTTCTGCCCATCATTCATCGCTTCTTCTTTTCTGCAGGCATCTTCGGCGGTGTCATTCCCATCCCGGCACGCCGCTTCCTAAGGAAAAGGGAAAAGAACAGAAAAAAGGCATTAGTAAGCATTCAGCAAATCTTCGTTTATTTTTAAAGACTGTACGAGCTTCAAACGCTTCCCTGAATCCTAGCCGCTCTGGGGGAACTCTGTCTCCGGAGCTTCTCATCCATCTGCAAGAGGGAAAATACACTCCAGGTTAGCGTGGAAACATCTAAAGGTGCCACATACCGCGCTTACTCACTGCATTTCTTCTTCATAACCGGCATCCACGCTGAAAACGTTGTGGCACCTAAAAGACACAGAAAAAACTCAGTTCAATACAAATACGAAATGGTCGCATCACGCTCTCACTCACCTTCAGCGCTACTCATCTCAGCAACGCGTCGCCATCCCCAGACCCAGGCCATCATCTAAGGAAGGAAAGGAACGAAGTTAGAGAACTGTTCAAAAGACTCATTATACTTACCTGTCGGACTCTTGCCAGTGAAGTAACTAAGCAGCAACGAGCCCGCATCAATCAACGCTCCCCTGCACTGAAAGCAGGATGGAGAGCACACTTTCCAAGAAAACAAGGTGAGCTGTGGATCAAAGGGAAGGGTTGGACCCCGGGGAAGAAGGGGTTCAAGCACACAGAGACAATAGGGAGTTAAACTCTGCCAATCTGGTGTTGCAGGCCCAGTCTCCAGTCGAGTAGACTCCAGGGAAGGGTTTGAGGTCGTAAGAGGTCAGAACAGGCCGAGTGACGTCCCCATGGATACCAGGTGAGCGTTAAGAACTGCTGCTGCTGTCCTTCGCTAATCTGAAAGCTGCTGTGCCTTCAAGGTACTGATCCAAGAGAGGACCTGGCTAGGATACCTCTTCCCGAGTTACGAGGGACCATCGTGCACCAGCTGATCTTTGCCAAAGCTCCCTGGTAGACAGACCTACGACAGGCTGCCGACCGGAGAACTTGACCGCCGAGGAGAACAAAGAAGCACCGGACAGTCAACCGTCGCCGACCGCCGTCGCCAACCGGAACCGCAGTGCCCCCTTTGCCTAAGAACATTTTGATCTAAGGACTCCCTTGTTCATCCTAGTCGACCACTTTCATCCTGCTGGAGAAAGTCAAGGCCACCGATGACCGAGGAGAATCCGCCTGTGGGTTTACCGCCACCCGAAGATCTCAGAGATGCTGACAAAGCTACTGAAGCCATCATTGGTCCCATCCCGTTTGCCGACGCCAGACGCTGGCAACCCGACGCCCTTGCTGGGCCAAAGTTCTTTACTGACTCTTTGCAGCAACAAACACTTGTCGTCGAGGTGCACCACATGCCTCAGCTTGCAGGACGTTTTCGACCGAGCGCCAACGAGCACCGCAAGAACGAAGCTGCTGCCGCAACGACAGTGTTTATCCTTTTTCCTCATGGGATATCGACCATCCGTGGCACCTGCCTAAAAGGGAGCCGCTCAAGAAGGATCCAACATCAACACAACGTCGATCTCTGCTATTCCAGGTACATTGGGGTTGTGTAGTACTATTTAGAAGTAAATACGACTCCTATTGAACAATATATGGACTGGGCTTGTACGATATATCTTTATTTACAGGTTGCCCAGGTGGGGGGATCCTCATACAGAATTGTGCCTGGTGGTAGGGGCTCAGTATTCTGGCAATTGTTCTAACCAACTGCTTTTCCTCCTATGTCCATTGTTGGTTCTCTATTACTTGATTCGTGTTACATTAAAACTAAGTACAGTTGATGCACTTTAATGAAATCCAATAGTAGTTGTGGTACCACGTAGAACTGGGTATATATTTGCCATTGTAGATTAACTGAGCACAAAGTGAGTTATTGTGATTGTGTATATAACCTTGAACCTTAATTATATAAAGACTGTTTTCACTAATACAGTGTGTGGACATTCCTTTGTGGGTAATTGGGCACTACACTGTACTTAAGAACCAGCCTGCATCACCTCCTGAGAGCTAAGCCTTGATTGTTCGCCACAATACCAATAATAAAGAATCTTGGCTGGGGTCTGCAGTGCCTTTCCTCTGGCATATAGAGAGCCGGAGTACAGACACCCCCCTCCAGTCTTTACAAGGACGACTTCTCCCTTTGAGTTGGTGGCCCCAAACAACTCCAAAGTAAGCCACCTGGACATTCTCTTGGAGCAGGTTGAATTTCCACTGCAGTCACTGCTGAAACCAAATAGCCAGGGAGAGAGGAACACCAGATTGTGTGCGTTGCTTTTAAACTGGCCAAGAGCTCCAGGAAGATCCTTCAGACTCCCAGGAAGCAGGACTGACCGAGCCTGAGCCCCCTCAACAGAGTGCGGGACCCTAGATGCAAGGAAAGCCCATCTCGACAGCCAGGAACTGTGGTGTTGCAATTTGCGGTAGACGCGAGGAGCTGAAACACCAAAGTGCCACTTGTATGAAGATTGCTGGTTGCGCTTGGTGACCGTCCCATTGCAGTGCAGGAGTCCCCAGAAGTCCTTCCTCTTGTCCCCACGACTGAGGCCCAGGAAAACCAGGATCTGCAGAGCTGCACAGGAACAGAAGCCATCTGCCGCACTTTTCTTCAAATTAAAGGTACTGTAAAGTCTGAGAGAACTTACCTCATGTTGTGCCACCTTGCTATATCTCATTGGAAACTTGTCTTGGTTGCCCTTGTAGAGTTGATTGCAGCTTCTTCACCTCACAAGCCTATTCGGCTTGTGGCCCTACTTTGATTTATTCTATTCTACAAAGACTTTTTAAACATTGTGAAACACTTTCTACTTACCTGCAAGAAGTGCTTCAGCTCACCTTGACTCTTGGTAATTTAACATTGGCAGGCCTCGCCCCCTGAATTACTCTTCTCTCTTCTGCTTATGTGCTTTACATTCCTTCTAGGGAAGGGTTAACTGACTTGGGGGTGTTGGGGAGAATTCTCAGAAATTTGATAATTCCCTCCACCTTAGAGACCCCAGCAACTTTGCTGAATTTTGAGGAGTTGATTGTCTATCTCATGTATTTTAATGTGATTCCTGGACTGTGCGTTTCTTTTGGTTGTCTAGGCATCATCTTCTATATTGTGTCACACAGCACCTTCAGTGCAGTGGCACGGGGAAGTCTTTCAGATTTCCCAAAGGTTTAAATACCTTCTCTGGGATAAACTACTGTTTCCCAGAGCAGTAAAGTGAAATTGACTTTACTTACATTTGTAACTTTCTAAACCCAGCGCACACCATTTTACAATAGGGTGCTGGAGGGGTTACCTAGTATCCCCTTTGTCTAGCTTCTCATGTAAAAAATGTTATGTTACCCTTTTCTCACTGAATGGCTGATGGCAGTGGTTTCATTTTAACTACCGTGGTGTGCATTTACCGCGGGCTGCGTGTGCAGCTGCAGTAAAGCACCCAAGGGTGCCATTTTTGTCAAAATGGCCCCGGTCTTCTTTTTTTGCCATTTCTTTGGGCAAAGGTCCTTCTTGAGATTTACTTAGCGCGCCAAACTAGGTTTGGTTCCATTGTCCGCTTTGCCTTTGGCGGGATTCACGAGTGAAGCCCGCCTCTGGCTCCATGGTGTCTGGGGTAGGCAGGAAGTGAGGGAGGTGCCCGAAACTCCCTGTGCTTAGTCTCCTAGGAGACCCAAATGCACTCTGTAGTGATTGACGGGCTGACTGTCCGGTGATGACAGCCACCCTGCTGGGTGACTGACAGCTAGGCTGGAATTAATGGGCGAGAACTGAATAAAAGGCAAGGCTTTTGGCTTGGAAGGCAGAGTCGACCACTGGTCGCAGGAACCGAAGAAGAACTTGAAGAGGACGCCTGCTGCAAATCCTGGACCGTTGGTTTGCCCAGTGAAGCCCTGCAGCTGTGCTGAAACTCGAAATTCGTATCGACAGAAGCCCCTGCAAGGACAACTTCTCCCCTTGAGTTGGTGGGACCAATCAATTCCAAAGTAAGCCACCTGGACAACCTTCTCGGAGCTGGTTGAATTTCCACAGAGTTTCTGCTGGAGGCCGTATAGCCAGGGAGAGGAACACCAGATTGAGTGTGTTGATTGTAAGTTGGCTAAGAGCTCCAGAAATATCCTCTGGACTCCCAGGAAGCAGGACTGACCGAGCCCGAGCCCCCCTCAACTGACTGCGGGACCCCAGAAGCGAGGAAAGTCCATCTCGACAGCCAGGAACCGCAGTGTTGCCATTTGTTGGAAAGATTACCGGTTGCGAGCGGTGACTGTACAATTGCAGTGCAGGAGTCCCCACGACTCAGGCCCAGGAACAGAGATATCTGCAGAGCTGCGCAGGAACAGAAATCATCTGCTGCACTTTTTCTTCAATATAAAGGATACTGTAAAGTCTGAGAGAACTTCCCTCTTGTCGTAGAGTTGCTTGCATCTTCTACCTTTCACAAGTCTAACAGCTTGTGGCCTATTTGATTCTTCTTTCTTCAAAGACTTCTGAAACATTGTGCAAACACTTTGTCTACTCACCTGCCAAGAAGTACTTCAGCTCAGAAAGACTTTTGCCCATTGACTTTGGCTTAGCCTTTTTCACTGAATGGCTCTTCTTGGAGGACCCCGACGCATTTGCCTGCTTAATATTATTTGTGGTCTCTTGTATGTTCTAAATAACCTTTTCCTTTTACCAAATTCAACAGTATTCTCAATGCAAACAGTAAGATATTAATGTCCCCCAGCACCCTAGCTATTGAAGTCACCTGAGGGTGTAGGTTGTGTCTGTGGCACACAAACAATCGGGGATACGGATTGGTTATTCCAATATTCGATCTTAAGTGTTAGTTAAAGTCACTGGTTGTACACATATAAACACTTTAACTACCACGTGTATACATTTGGCTCCTAATTTAAATATCCATTAAATGTGTTACCTACTGGCCCCTAATAGGGGGACACCCTTACCCTGTGTGGGATTCCTGTCCATAGGAGAGAGGTGACACACCGCCCATCTAAAACGGGTAGAGAGGAGAGTCGTCTCGAAGTCTACAATGTATTTCAATGTCTGTGAATCTTGGTGATAAAAAGGCAATGTCTCAATCGATAGAGTAACATTTCTAAGGGGATCCCCGAGCCTGGATAACTTATACGACGAATGTTTTGAAAATGAGCATATCTATGCAAGATATTCTAACAGCCTTCCACCTATGGCTGAACACCTGTAACACCCATCTCAAATTCACTGTGGACTTCAGCAGAATTGAAACCCACTTCCTGGATCTCCATGTTTTAGGCAAGGAAGGAAAACTGATCTCAGAAGTATACAAAAAGACACCGACAGAAGCTCTTTATTACAGTATACTAGCTACCATCCAAAAGCCTTTAGTGAGAATTTACCCTTAGGACAGTTCCTAAGGTACCGAAGAACTTGTACAATAGCTGAAGATTACAACACCCAAGCAGGAGCACTAAAAAAAACAACTGAGAAATAGAGGTTACCCTAAGAAAATCATCAATGATACCTTCAAGCGGGCTAGGAACATACCAAGGGAAATCACTCTAGAACAACATACGAAGGACACGGAAAGGGAAGAAATCACTGCTGTGATGATCTACTCTCCAGTTAGAGAAGTAAAGAAAAGACTAATCAAGTATAAGTAGTCATGCATATGAACAAAATAACTAACAGCCCCTCTGGTTGAGCACTTCAACACTCATGGTCACACACAGGATGACTTCAAATGGACCATTCTTGAAAAGTTGAGACCTCCGAAAAGACGTGACAACTATGGTGAAATGCTACTAAAAAGAGAACAGCTATGGATATTTCGCCTGGACACAGTCAAGAACGGCCTCAATGAGGAGATCCAATGGCACGACCTGGCCCTTATGAAGTGAGGAACCAACAATGGACCATGTAGAATTTTAGACCACACACCTCATTTGAGACCACATACCATCTTGAAGAGCGACTGGATAGAATGTAGTACTGTCACTACAACGGAGCCAATCAACAACCTATAGTATACAGGTTCTACCACACATTTAGGTGAGCTGTCTTGTTTTCCAAAGTACACCCCCCGGTAAAATCACCTTTTTTGGAAACAATATTGTCAACAACTTATGCTGCAACTAAATATCTAGCACCATGTTGCAAAATAATTGCCCAGAATGCCAGCCCACTCAGGGCCCTATCTGAATGGACATGGACTGAATGTAAGCCCCCTACAACCAATATCACAACCGAGGGGCAGACTCGGTTAAGAACGCAAAGGTTTTTAGAGATCAAGCAATATAACACATGCAGTTTAGTGTTCATCCGTTTTTACAGGACGGGCACAGATGCATGGTGCTAACTACGAAACAGTACAGGAATAAGATACACTTGCGGTCCACTCAATGATGGCCGCCAGCGGAGCTAAAGAAAGCAACAATGCCCTATTTAAGCCAACGAAGTGTTGCCTAGCAACTCTGTTTGCTGCTGGACAGAGCTCGAATCACTCGTCATTCCGTTACCCCTGTATGATGGAAACACGCACGAAATAAGAGTAAGCCTTGGGCACCCTGTATGTTACCATGATTGAACTCGCGGGCATACAAAAAACAACACCCCCTCCCCCCTCGCCACGCTTATAACGTGTCTTTTGGGGTGTGGCTTTTCCACATTGAACAGCAACATATTTATGGGTAGAACCGGCAGCGGGATACGACCTAATCTTTAGGACATTATGGGATTAGGCTCCCCGATGACTGGGTTCAAAAACCAGTAGACGTTACAGTCTACATAACATCAGTGAGGCCCTGCACACTGGCACCTCTCCAATATGTGCAACAAAAAAACACTGCACCCTCGGGGCATCAGGGATACACTGAACAGGGCTGCACCACAGGATTCTCCGGAGCAGACAAAGCGCATCCACTATGTAATTATTGGATCAGCGATCTATAAAAGCTGGACACTGGGACTAGTTTTCCATTACCTCAACATAGCTAGGAGCGTAGCATAGCCTAGCAACATTACTAATATAATTTAAAAATCTAAATTTGGCGGTTCTTGGCCACAATGACAGGGTCATGAGTAAACTTCTTTCCAAATACCAGGTGACCCATGAGCAACACAGGAATCACGCGGATCTCGACCATCGATAGGAGACAGGGACAGCCACATGATCACCCAGACATGACCCAACTGTCTGGGGAAAAGGTAATCACTCTACTAAGGTGGTGGCTGAACCTTTTTTTCGAATAATAGAACACTGGGGGATAGAGGGCAACAGATGGAGCCCTTCCTTCGCAATTGTGACAGTAATGGTTTTCACCATACCGATAGAAATTATGCAGAAACCACTAATAGGCTTATAGAAAAAAGCAATTATTTACTTAACGGACCTATACCAAAAGTAGTTTTCAATACTTTTTCCTAGGTAGATGTGGTGACTCGCCCCCATATCCATCAGGAGTGCTGATCTGATATAGACAGAACGTAACAAATTGGTCCCGAAGAAGATGACAAATCTAGAGAAGTCATTGAAACCGGTCAACCACCTCAACGCACGATATCCTGAAGAACACGTGGGATACGGGATTGAAGCAATGTCATCGTAACGGAGTTTCTCTCCAAACCCTCATAAACTAACAAAGTTGTGGAAGAAATCTGAATCCACTAGTGGCTTACAGAAGCTACCTGAACATCCATATCCTCATTGGTTGGGTGCTCATAGTACAGCCTTCTCCAAAAGGCACTACTCTTAATGGAAGACTCCTTCTATTAACAGTTTTTGTTGTTTTAAATATAATCACTTTTATGGTTTCCCTTAACCAATAAATTGGTCTACAACTTAGTGTTAACACTTCTTTGGAGGCCAATAAATAATTGTACAGGGCCTAGGTTCCCGGGATTGAAATTGCGCCCCTAAGAAATGTTACTCTATTGATCGAGACATTACCTTTATATCACCAAGATTCACAGACAGTGAAATACATTGTAGACTTGGGGGACGACTCTCCTCTCTATCCCTTTTAGATAGGCGGTGCGTCACCTCTCTTCTAGGGACAGGCACCCCCACAAAGGGTAAGGGTGTCCTATTCGGGACCGGTAGGCAACACATTTAATGGATATTTAAGTTAACTACCATGTGTATACAGTTGGCTCCTAAAGTGTTTATATAAGGTTGTGTCTGTGGACCATCCCAAAAGGGTCTTCACTGATTTTAGACTATTAAGAGTGTGTGTTTTGAAGTGTACTTGAGTGTTACTGTGATATTGCTCCCTTCTGAAGAAGGCTTACTCTAACTGGCTGATAAATTAATAATTGTTTATTCAAGAAACCTTGTGTCTAAGTGTTTATTTGAATACTTGTCACTGTGAATCTCTGTGTAACTCCCCTACAGCTCACATTGACCCCTCTTGAGAAAAGCCTGGCTGCTCAACACGCTACCAAAACGGTGTAGTACAAGCTTATACCAAAGGTTGGGTTTCCTATACCTGTAGTGAGAGTTGTGTGTAGTGCACTCACATCCCTGCCTAACAGGGGGTTTATTTTGAAAGTACTTCCCTTAAGAATAATTGTGGGAATACTTGTTTTATGCTGAACTCTCTTCTCTAACACTCCTCTCATGAATATACTAAATGCAACAGTGATACATTAATGTCAACAGCACACTAACTATTGAAGTCACCCGACGTAAAAAGTGTCTGTATGCCATCCCAAATGGGTATTTGCTTATTTAGAAACTAAGAGTGTGTATTTTGAAGTATATTTGTGGGTTGCTTTATATTGTCCCCTTATGAAGGCCTACTCTGACTGATAAATTAATAATCGTTTAATCAAGAAACCTTGTGTGTAAATGTTGATTTGAATACTTGTCACTGTGAATCTCTGTAAAACTCCCCTACAGCTCAAATTGACCCCTCTTGCGATACCGCAGGGACCAGACGCACATCAAATCTAAAGTGAAACGTAGACCAGACGCGTATACGTGTAGTCACATGACACGCAAACACGGAAGGGAAAAATAACTTGCTGCGGCATCGCGTAAGACGAATCATTCCCCTCGCGCGCAGACAACAAGAAGCCTCTGTGAACCGAAGGATCACCGAACCCATTGGAACTGACCACAAGGTAAATCCACTTCGAAAATGGTACATTCATGATTCCAGAAAGTGGGGAGAACCGAGGCATTGAAAGAGCCACATGCTCCCTCCCTTTTGCTTTTGACAAATGCATGTAACTCTCACAAGTAATGAAGTTAGAGTTCTACTAACGTCCCTCCCACCTTTGTCCCCCCAGACCGGTGGGCGAGACGGACCACGAAAGAAAGAACATCGAATTGCAAAGCCATTCTCTGGTTACGTGTGCAGGCTATTTTGCCATCCGGCACCAACTTTAGAAACAAACGGCCTAAGAAGCACCATGTCAGTACACATGTCAGATGACTTGTGTTCCCCTTTACCCTAGAATATATTCCGCTATTATATATAAGATCCTTTCTCATAAATAGGTCCGGAAAACGGGAAAAAAGGAAACCCCTTGACGAAAGGAAACAACAACGGCATGATGCCTGTCACAAGCCGAAATTTGTTCGTTTAAGTTGCGTATCGGAACGCACAAAGAGAAAGTGACTTCATTTCCTCTGCTACAGTAATCGATCTTAAATCCAACCACAAGAGTCTATAAAGGTCAGTGAAAAGTTGGATGGGCAACAAAAGAGCCCAAATACGCACGAACCTCTATCAAAAGAGTTTTTAACCATGTACTTCTGTAGACCTACCACTAACACAAATTCTGTTTTTCCATTCTTTATAGTACCTGAAAAACTATGAGGGGACTGTTTCTGTGAACTTCTTTGTCACCCTAGAAGCAACATATTGTCCTGAAGAGGGCCATAACTAGAACAGCAGAACACCAGAGATGGTGTTGATGTAAATCTGTGGGCCGAAACATATGTAGACATCCTGTAGACACTACAATCTATGTGTCTCTCCCCTACAGCATTAGATCTGTCACGCTGTGTATATTTAGTTTGTTCCCCTAAAAAATGGTGTGAGATAACCAACATTTTGAAAACAGTTTAGCAAGGTGATCTGTTACAACAGTAGAAAAAAATGTGTTTTTGCTGGACCTTTTAATTTCTAAGATCTTTGAATGTGCTTTAAACTTGTGAGGTGTCTTGTGGAAAGCACCCATCATGTTTTTTGTGTTACTAAATTGATGCGATTAAAAATGTGTTTCGCACTCTGCTTACTCTTTTGAAAACAACATTTGTTCTATGTGTCTTTCAGATAGATGAAATAGATAATCTATCCTTAACTCCTCTTCCCAGACCCAAGTCCGAGGTGGACTAAAAGAGGGGTAATTGAGCTTGTTATTTTGCGTGTTTGACACTCTATAACATGTCCCTACTTTAGCTCAAGAGATCAGGGTTGTTATAGTGCACCCAAAGGGTACGGCATACAATCTTGCCCAACATGGCGAGTTTGTCACTCTTCTTGTGGAGGAAAGTGAAGAGCTTCGCCTCGCATTCCCGAAGCGCCTTGGGGTGCATTGACTGACATGACACGTAATTTTGTCACAGAGGTAACAAAGAAATCAGATGAGGATGTGAGAGGATCATTTGATGCACATAGTCTAGGCAGGGTTTAAACCTCGAAGACTTAGTCGGATTTGGCATACCTTCTAAAGTAGCGAGACATGAGACCATTTCAAAGAAGCAGTGTTTCTAAAGCGAGCATAGAGCGCAGTAAAATGGAACTGAGGTCACGGGCAAAGAATATATATCACTGTAATCGTATTTCTGATGCTTGTATCGGCTTAGATGCACATGCTGTGCATAGGCTGACTTCTAGTGGAAGCTGCAGAGTATTACAATTGTTGTTTTTCAAACCCGAAAAGGGACGTCGACAGGGCATGCCAGTAATACTATCCCTAGTGTGACGTCCACTGTACCCATGATCCCTCACGCGTGTAGGTCCCTCAGATTGTATTTTTCTGCCATGAGGTAGCATGAGGTGTAGCGCGAGTACAGTTGTAACCAAGCAGATACGTATTAGACAAGCGCATAAGCATCCATGCACCTTCTCTCCGAGGGGAGGAAGAGTGGGTCGCATGTGAATCTAAGCAGATACAAGCATCAGAAATACGATTACGGTGAGTAATGTATCCCTTCCGAGGCTTGTGGAATCTGCTTAGATCACATGCTGTGCATAGATTAGCGAGCAGTAGAAGAGGGAGGTGGGATGTGAGAAGGTTCATGAGCGAATACATTTCTTAGAACCACTTGTCCCACTTGTGTATCTGTCTTGGAATGGGTGTCAATGCAGTAGTGCCGAGTGAAAGTATGTACAGAGCTCCATGTAGCTGCCTTGCAAATACAGTCCAAGGGGACATTTGCAATGAAAGCCAGAGTGGCTCCAGTACCTCTTGTGGAGTGAGCCCTGGGCGTAAAAGGCAGAGTTTTATCTGATAGGGAATAGCACAGTTGGATATATTTGACTATCCACCTAGAGATGGCATTCTTAGAAATGCGGTCACCTTCTCTGCCTGGCACTATCGAGACAAACAATTTATCTGTTTTCCTTAGCGATCTGGTTTGTCTACGTAATAGAGAACCGCTCTCCTCACATCTAATGTGTGGAGTTTTACCTCAGCTGAGCTGTTGGGCTCCTGGAAGAAAGCCAGTAGCTCAATTGACTGGTTTACATGACATTTTGAGATACATTTAGGTGAGAACATAGGGTGAGTAAGTAAAACCAGCTTGTCTGTGTACAACAAAGAAAGGATCCTGCACTGACTATGCTTGGATTTCACTGACTGTTCTTATGGAAGTGATTGCCACTAAGAAGGCAGTTTTTAAAAGTCAGGTGTTTGAGACTAGATTTGTGCATAGGCTCGAAAGGGGGTCCCATGAGCTTAGCGAGTACCACATTGAGGTCCCACCCTGGTGGCGGGTTAGAAATTGGAGGGTGGAGTCTCTTTACTCCCTCCATAAATGCTTTGATGACTGGTACTTTTCAGCATAAGACCTTATTATGAGAGGTCGTGTAGGCTGACAAAGCCACCAGGTGGACCTTTAGGGAGTTAAATACTAACCCTGCATCTAGCAAATGGAGCATATAAGTTAGAATGTGGGATAGAGTACATTCTATAGGGTTGATTTGTTTAGTCTGGCACCAAATTACATTTGTCAAAGTAACAGTGCCTAGTGTTTGGTTTTCTTGATTCTTTCAAGATATCCATGCATCTCTGTGGCAGGTTGAGATTTCCGAACTCTATGACCTCAGGAGCCATGCTGCCAAGTTGATAGAGTGCGGCTGCACTGTTATTCCCTCGTGCTGGGTGAGTGGGTTGTACTAACAGGAGTTGGATGGGATCGCAATCGCCAGTTTGCGCAGATGTGGATACCATGGTTGTCTTGGCCACATAGGAGCAACTAGGATAAGCATCACTGGTTCCTTGTGTATCTTGTTCGCCACCTTCCTCATGAGAGGGGTTGGTGGAAAATCTTAGGCAAATATCCCTGACAAGTGCATCCATAGGGCGTTCCCCCTTGGAGCTTGGCTAGGGGAACCTGGACGCGAAGTCTAGGCATCGACTGTTTTCGCTTGTGGCGAATAGGTCTATTGTGGGGAAACCCCACAAAGAGAAGAGATGTTCTACGACGTCTTTGTCTAGTCGCCATTTGTGTTACTCTGGAAGGGGATCTCTGCTCAGAGAGTCTGCTAGTGAGTCAAGTTCCCCCGGAACATGTTGGGCTGACAGGTAAATCTTCCGTTTGAGTGCCCATTTCCAAATTTGTTGGGCAAGCCTGGACAGATTTTGAGAACTAGTGCCCCCCTGTTTATGTAAAACATTGCAGTTGTGCTGTCTGTAAGGACCTGCACTGACTGGTTTGATAAGAGGGGCTCAAATGCCCGAAGTGCTCTGAATACTGCTAGAAGTTCCAGTCGATTGATGTGGTTCTGAGCAACCTTGCGAGACCAGAGACCCTGAGCTGTGTGGTGAAGGTAGTGAGCTCCCCACCCTGTTAAGGAGGCGTCTGTTGTGACGACGGCCTGGGTCGTAGAAGGGTTTCCCTTTTGTTAGATTCTCTCTCGTCCACCATCAAAGATTCTGTACTAGTGTTGGCGAAACGAGATCATCCCACTGACCACCTGCCCGAGACCACTATTTCGCCCACCATGCATGGGCAACCAGGTAAATGCAAGACGCCATCATGCCTAGCAAACGCATTGCTTTGCGCGACCCTTATTTGGCGACTGGCTTGATATTGAGGAATTTGCAGCAACACATTTTGAATTCTTTCCTCTGACGGAAAGGCCAAACCCTCTTGAGTATTTAAGACAGCTCCTAGGAACTGTTTCGAGGCGCTTGGCAAAAGGCTTGACTTTTTCTCGTTGATGGAGAAGCCCAATTGAAAGAGGAGGTTGATGGTTCTTTGGATGTTTTGTCTGCAAATTAGGGGCGACTCCCCTGTAATAAGCCAGTTGTCCAGGTAAGGGTACACTGAGATTGGCTCCCTGCGCAGGTGCGCTGCCACCACCGCCAGTACCTTGGTGAATACCCTTGGAGCCGAGGCTATTCTGAAGGGCAGCACCTTGAATTGGTAGTGCTGGTTTGCTATCTTGAAACGCAAGAATCTTCTGTGTGCTGGGAACATTGAAATATGAAAATAGGCATCTTTCATATCCCGTGTTGCCATGTAATCCCCTTTTTAGTAGGGGGATTACTGTAGCGAAGTCATACAGAATTTTTGTGGCATGACATACTTGTTTGCAGTGCGCAAATCTAATACTGGGCGTATTGTGAGATCCTTCTTTGGCACAAGGAAGTAGGTTGAATAAATACCCATGTTTACCTGGTTGGCCGGGACGACCTCTATGGCGTCCTTTAACAGCAGAGTGGCAATCTCCTTGAGAAGGAGCCGCTGGTGTTCTGGAGTGTACTTTTTGCCGTGGAGGGGATTTGTGGGGGCACTAGAGTAATTCGATGCAGTAGCCGCCAGATACTGTGGACAGCACCTATCTGTCCAAGGTGATTCCCTGGCGTGGTTGAAGTTGGTAATGCGCCCCCCTACTGGGGAAGCATGGGAGACCACCTGTAGTGCAAAGCCACTGTTTGGAAGGTGGCGTACCACCTCTAGCGAGGCTGCCTCTTCTCCACCCACGACCCCCGCGCTGCCCTCTTGGGTAGCCCTGGGAAGACTGATTGGTTATTCCCCCATGATGAGCTCTGATTCTGGCTATGGCTAGACCCTCCTTGGGAATTTTGGCCCTGAAAGCAGCGTAAATTACTGCTTCCCCTCTGCCCAGAGGGTTTGTTAGTGAGTTGACCAAGGGATTTTAAAGTGTCATACTCATCTTTCGCAGTTTTAGGGAATCTTTGTCAGTTTTGCCGAATAATATGTTAGGCTCAACCAGCATGTCTATAAGTGTTGCCCGAGTTTCAGGCTTAAATCCTGATTGTCTCAGAGATGCATGCCTTTTAATGATCGTACCCTCAGCGATTATTCTACCAACATTATCAGCTGCATCGAAGTTCGTTTTAAGGAGGCAGCCAGATACTGCCCTCCCCTCGGCTGCCACTTGTGGCAACTACGTTTTTAAAGGTTCTGGTGCAGAGGAGAGTAAAGCAGAAACTTTCTCCCACTTGTGGCAATTATAGGTCGCCAAGAGGGTGGCACTGTTGGCTATCCTAGCCTGATAAGCCGCAGACGAGGTGACTTTTCTACCTAGGCCATAAATCCTCTTGCTTTCTTTATCCAGGGGAGCCTCTTTTGCTCCTGGTGGTGACATTAGGTTGTAGGTGATATATTAGGTTGTCCCCTAATATATAAAGGGTCAGAGGGAGCGGCATGGAATACTTCTCGACGAGCGGATTTACTGCACACGTGAGATTAGGGGTTTGTAGAGGTGGCTGAATCCTGCGCGGAATAGATTTTAGTAGCGGGATGGACTGAGCTACTGCCCTCTTGTCCCCCAGGATTTGCTCTGCGAAATCCTTGTCCTCCTGAAGTTCCTGAGTATCAATTTGGAAGTGTTGAGCCGCCTTGGCCAACACCTCAAAGGAGGGGTTGGTTATCGACTGGAGAATCATTTACGGGAGGGTCCTTAGGAATTGGGGAGTCTAAGGTGTAAGCGTCAGCCTCATCTTCAGCCTCCTGTTCCTCGTCATCCCCGTAATAAGGTTCTGCATCCTGGACCTCATCGAATTGAGGGTCAGGGTCTTCATGGTATGAAGCGGGGTCATAAGGCTCCACAACAAAGGGTCTATGTCTAAGTCCTGAAAGGGGGTCTCAGTGCGAGACCTCTTAGGAAGGGATTGAGGAGACGGGTGTGGCTTTGGAACCAGATGGAGCTGAAGTGGGGGGGGGGGTGAGAGGGGTGCTCATTTAACTTTGAAAATAATTG
Source organism: Ambystoma mexicanum (assembly GCF_040938575.1). NCBI lineage: Eukaryota > Metazoa > Chordata > Amphibia > Caudata > Ambystomatidae > Ambystoma > Ambystoma mexicanum. The sequence continues at coordinate 721,420,858 of NC_090926.1, forward strand.
ATCCTTTTCATAAAGGTTGGCCATAAAGGTAATCCTTTTCATTACTCTGTCTATATCTGCAGGGCTCTATTCTTTGGAGCTTGGTATTGTAACAGTTTGAGGGGTAAGGTCCATATGCACATCCGTGGGAGGTGTAACCTTGGTATTAGGGGGAGGCTCAGGTTCTTTAGATCTTTTTGCAGCATTGTCTTCCCCATGCTTTTTTTTAAATTTTATTTTTTAGGAGTGTGGGGATCTTTAGAGGATTTTTTATGGCGTTTATCCCCTCCCCATGGCCAGAAGTGGTCTTTCCAGACTTTTTTGGCACTTCCGCCTGGTCCGAAGCAGCTGTGGGATTAGACGCAGAGCGTCTAGTCTTGGAAGTGGGTTGGGACACGGCATCGTTGTCAGACGACCGGGTCTCGACGGTAGTTTGATGGGCGATACCTTTTCTATCCGAGGACAGCTGGGCCCTGCCGTGAGGCGACCGCAAGCGGGAACGCCCAGAGGACAGGGATTTGGTGGCCCGCTCCCTAGGTGTCGACCGTTGCCAATCACTCCACACGCGCGTCGCGTCTCAGCCGGGGCTAATGTGTTTGGTGGTGAGTGTACATGCTGCGCTTTTGCCACCCGGTGTGGTCCCCACAACATGGCCGCCAGCCTGTCCTACGGGGTCGGGGGCCTGCACCTGGGTAGCCGAAGCTGTCCTATCACCCTCCAATTCAGCGGCGTTGCCGTCATCACTGAAAGCGTCCTCTACGTCCATGGCTTCAAGGTGCCTGGCGTAGTGGGCCCAGCTTCTTTATGGAGCAGTCCTTTAGGGTTTTAGGTTTGAAGAGCCTACAGGCCCAACAAGATGCCTCAATATGGTCTCGATGGAGACACAGATTACAAATTAAATGTTTATCTACCCAAGGGAACCTTCTGTTAAATTTGGGGCAGAATTTGAACGGAGTACTCTCCATATGGTCAAATTATGGCAGCTGGGCAAATAATATGTTTGAAAAGGGGAATATATCTATATCTGACCTTCCCCCACTCTCCCTACTGACTGGGCCGAGGCCCGGCGTGGCCTTCCAAGGCCAAGGGTCCATCGCGGCAGTCTCCGACGGACATCTCTCCGATCCTCACCGGTGTCGTTCTTCGGTGGACAAAGCATAGGAAGAAATCTAACGTAATTGAAAGTAGATACAGGCTTTTCGCCAACAGGAACTCCGCATATATGCGTCCTACTAGTATGGCAGAAAAAAACAATCTGGAGGGACCTACACGCATGAGGGATCATGGGTACAGTGGACGTCACACTAGGGATAGTATTACTGGCACGCCCGGTCAACATCCCTTTGAGTTTGAAAAACAACTGTAATACTCTGCAGCTTCCACTAGATGTCGGCCTATGCACAGCATGTGATCTAAGCAGATTCCACAAGCCTCAGAAATATATATATACTGGCCCACCATCATGTTTGGCACGTAGAGGCATCGGGAAGAGCAGACGCAGAGCTGTGCTGCACCCCTTAGTGGCAGAAAACCGTCTGATGAACTGCTGTGCAGAGAGATCAATATAAAAAATGAGGACTCAGAGTAAGGAATCCATTAGAAAGGTGAGTTCTACAAGTCTGACGTAACATTACATAGGAATTCTTAAAAGCAAATAGGCAAAATAAAGACCTCTTCAGCAATCACTCAGCATGCTAACATCTCAAATGAGGCAAAGGAATCCACAGGGAACAGTAATACTTTCAGAGATTTACAAATAATCAGTCTCACTTCTATCACATGCTTAAAAATGTTGAGCCCCCAGAGAAGCATTAGTTGGGTAGGTATTGCCAAGAATAGCCATGAGACCATTTAATTATTTATACAATTAAGGTAATGTCACACTATACCATTTGTTGAAGGGATTGGGAAAGGTGTGCATGTATACCCATTCAGAGTGCATAGGTGTGCATGGCCACGATTAAGACTGGGGAAGAGTGACACAAAATTGCTCTGAAACATTACATACAGTCTGCGAAAAGATGAGTGTGTAGCTGAAGGGGTGTGTTTATGGTAGTAGTGCTAGTTAGTGTGTGTGCAGGTATGTGAGTGGGCAGTATATATGTGTATGTACAGGTATATGTGTGCATGTACGGTCTATTTATACCTGCACGCTCTCGCCCTCCTTGCAGGTCAGTGGAGACTCCACCATGCTGTAGTCACTTCCAAGTTGCCACGATTTGTCTATCAGCTGCACATTGTTCCCGCCGGGGCCTGAAATGGTGTGTGCTGCTAGCGAATCCTTCTTTGGAGCTGCTGGTGATCTCTTGGAGTGGTAGATGTTAAACACTATATCACCTTTGCATACATCAAAGTCCCAGGTGATAACCGAAGATGCATCCACAATCTGAATTAGTAACTGGAAAGGGAATCAAAAGAATCAATATTCGCTTCAACCAAAAAACAGACAGAACATTGAGCTTCTAAAAACGAACTATTCTGTCTATAACTAACAGCAATATTACACACACACACACACACACACACACACACACACACACACACACACACACACACCGAAACCTTACCCATTATTAGTACTCCTTTCACAAATACATGTGATGGTAACCACATATAATGATCATATAATACAGCTGTACCCAGTGCCCCATCGACCACATTAATAAAAATCGGTTGCAGCCATATTGTGCAAGTGCACATTCCGCACCAATACCTGATAAAATAGTGCAGACTCACCTAGTGACAGAATGCTTTCCGTACCAAAATCAAACTACTTTTGCACCTAGAGCCAATTTTTAACTACAGTTAATGATAATGTACAGAAGCCGCATTTGATGCATGAGGCACTGCCCTACTCGCATATTAAGATTGTCTACAACAGCCATACCCACTGGCAGGAAGTTAACACATCTAATCATAACATGCACTTCAACAGTACCATGTACTCGCCCATGTCCATGTCAAATGAGACTATATTTTCTAAAGCCTGTTCAAACTGGCACGTAAAAAGGTGAGAAAAATCAGGGAGGGTTTAATAAAAGCATGTTACTGCCACCAGCCCTACCATGCCCATGTGCTCCTTGTCCACTCTTAATTCTCCCATTTTTCGTACGGTTCTTTACTGATTTCTAGATCGGTTCATGCTATGGAAATACCATACATAAATAATGTGCTGTACAAGTATGCAAATGGAGCCACATCAAATAACCCCAAGTACAGAGGTCCTTTTTTCAGCCAAATCCAATAGATGCAAATAACCTTACATAGTGCCAATGCCCCTAAACATTTATGTTTAAGATTCTTTTCACTATACATAGAAATGAGTCCCATTTGACAACGTATGAAAAGCCTTACCCAATCCTAAGAAAACTTTACCAGGCCCACATCCAAGAGCAATTACTGCACCAGGTAACCCTAACTCACTTGGAAAGGGAATAGAATGAACCAGTTTTCAAGAGAATCTTTTAGGAAAAGAAGCAGCTCAGCTCTATGTTTGAGTTGAAAGTACAAAATCAGTTTGTCAAGGGCATTTCAAAAGCAAAGGGAGTCTCTTATGTGAGAATGTTGGAATAATATGTGGTGATACATGCTTGCATTATATTAGGAACTTTCAAATTAAAGAAGAATAAGAATTAGATGCAACTATCAACAGGCAAGAGCCTTGTGTTCAGTCAAAAATGGGAAGCAGCCTTACTTCATGCGGGGAACCCTTGAAGACACTTGCAGACTGGTAAATTGTTTCTGTCCACAACTTGATATCTTCCGTTTCCAGCTCTTCTGTTGTCCGATAGAGGGACTTGGGAACCAGCCCTCCCTCTGGAACTTCACACTAAAAAAAATAAAAGCAGACAATGAGCTAACTGTTTCACATATAACTGCTAGGGGAGCTGAGTTCAGATTTTAGAAATCACAAAGTAAATACAAAAAAATTAAATCCAACTATTAAGTTGGTTTGTCAACTCATTGGACAGTAGCAGAACAGGTGGCCTAGCACATTCAAAGAAAAGAGTAGCCAGCGTTCAGAGGGGACGAGTCTTCCCTATTGGGTGGAAAACTGCATGAGACAACAGCCTTCAACTATACAATTATCCTGCACTTGTATTGACACCCATGTAACACACAAATATGGTCTGAAGTCCATTATCCTTACCGTCAGTGTATTTGGGTTATTGTCCATCATGCTTATAATAAATGGCGACAAATAGCACAATCACAATACAATATATAGCATAGCACCTCATCAATAAAATACCAAAACACAGGCTGTGAATAAAACTGCAAAAAACAGTGCATCACAATTTCACCAACCCGTATTAGGTGAAATATTTTCCTGTGACTGTCAAGGACTTGACATTGCTAATCTTCAATATTTAAAATAGCATACAACCTATCAAACCATAAAATGAAATAACAGCTAAACTAAGATAACAAAAAAGAAATGAACTGCTACAAAATAACCCAATATAAGTCCCTCTTGGCCATCATCTCTGTTAAACATCAATGGGAGACACTGCCATAACCTTACCCGCTTTGGGCCAGGCATCTTCGCCTCATTGCCCAAGCTCTACTCAGAAATTGACTAACCATCAACTAAGGGGAAGCTGAACCAGAGTAATGGATTAGCACTAAGGCCACTTTAACTGAGCAGTCACTCCCCCAAGAATACAGATTTCAGACATTAAATTCAAAGGTTGTAACATAGCAGACAAGAGAATGAAACATGCCAAGTGTTATGTAAGATTTTCTTTTTGTTGCTTTACTCCCACAGACTTCAAAAGGGCCATCTATCGTTTTGCTATTGTCTACACCCTGATCAGACTTTTTGGAGGCAAGTAAAGCCTTACTTACCTTGCTTTTTCAAACTTTTTATGGCGACACTGATCGGTCCCTAAGACCATCAGTACTACGAGACCCTGCCTCCCTTGGAATTCGGGTTATTTTTAAACTGCAAACATCACCTTACCATGAAAAGCGGTTGGGACACTGTACCTAAAATCTTTTCTTTTGCAACTTCAGTGTTGCAATCACAATGTATCTAGGATGGACTGGTGGCGCCAGCTATTTTTCAAAACTGTTTTTACTTTTCCCTAATGCACTTTTGCACAGTATCCCTACAAAATATCCCCACCAAAAATATCGGCATACATTACATATGTCCGTTTGTCTCGCGATAGGCGATATTTTCTTTTTGGGGAGGATATTTTGTGGGAGCAAGGGTGTCCCCCGCACATTTTAGAATAATGCAGGGGTTGCAGGGGTGTCCCCCGCAGGGTCCATGGGGCGATATCGCCGCAAAAATGGCGATATTTTTGTATCGCAATATTTTTGCGGGGATACTAACACATGGAACCCTTTTGCACTTTATTGCAGAATGTCATTTAGAGTACCATACGCTCTAAAATGGCCATACCACAAGACACCTGTCCTTTGGCCATTTTGTGCCTTGACCTTCCTGCCCACTCGGGTGCAGAATTGCCACACATGGGAAGCCCTTTCCTGATTGCCCAGGTGGAGTGGTGGTTTGTGTGTGGTCGGATGCCGGGACTGGGTTTTTATTTATCTAGTCAATATTCATGCCAAAATGTGGCTGTTGCTGGGCAGATGCGTTGGCCAGAGGTCGCCCAGGGTTGGACAGCCGCTAACAGTTTTAACGGTGCAAATCCTTACCACTGGCGTGCTTGGGGGTAACTCCAGTCAAATCGTGGATAAACGGAGGACTGCTTCAGCCATTTGATAGGTTGTTGGAGCCAAGACCCCTACAAAGAAGGGCAGTCCACTGCTGCCAACCAGCATTTCGTCCAATCAAGTTCCAGTGAAGCCCTAGTCAGTGCTTCGACCCCTTGACAGGTGGGAACAACCTGTCCTGTCCCCTGTTCGAGGATTCATCCCTGCCGAGTCTTCGAAAGTGTCCGTTGACTACACGCTGGACTGACCAACACACTCCTGGGCTACCTTGTTGCACCGTATAACTGCTCCGAGTTCAACTTTGGAACTTTTGACGATATTCAGCTTTTGAGACGGCATGCTCTCCCCTGCAGTAGCTGCCTTCCTGACCAAGGAGGTGACGTGTAAGCCCTGTTTTTTTGTTCGCGCCGCAATGATCGCTGTCGCCGCCTAATCGTGGTGTCACTGCTGGAATCAGCCTTTTTTTGCATCTTGGTGGTCCCCTGAGGTTGCCTGCTGTGTGCCAGAGGTGCCCAGTTGTACAGTCTTCAGTACCGTCTCATCAGAGACTGGAGTCACCGACTAGACGGACCAAAACCAGGTGATGAAAGCAATGTCTGCACTCACGGCCCCTGGACCTCCCGAGACCAGACCAAATGTACAGGTAGTGGGCTCAGCAGATTTGGGAACCCCTGAAGTGGTTGTTGAAGACATCCGAGTAAAGGGGTGAATTTGCATACCTTCATCTACCCTCCCTGTCGGCATAAGGTTGTGTTCGGGAGAATTCTCATAAATGTGCTAATTCCCTTCACCTTAGAGACCCCCAGCAACTTTGCTGGATTTTGAGGACTTTACCTGGAAAGAGAGGAAGCCTTTTTTCCCCACTCTCATGTATTTTGATGTGTGTTTTACTCTTGTGTTCGTTGAATATGGAGTTTTAGATAACTCCATAGGCATCATCTTTGCAGTGACACAGGGATGTCTTGTTAGACTTCCAAAAAGTTTAAATACCTTCTCTGGGATAAGATATTGTTTCCCAGAGAATGTAAAGTTAAATTGACTATTAGTGCTGGGGGGGGGCAGGCGTTACCCAATATCCCCAAGGTCTAGAAACTCACGTAGCAGTCAAATGCTACCCCTTTCCTATCGAAATGGTTGGTGGCAGTGGTTTTACAACGAACTACCATGATTTTTCCCGACCGCGAACACCGGTAGCTAAAAATCACTGGAGCCATTTTTATTTTTTAAACGGCGCCTTAAGCACCTTTGTTTAAAAAGGTCCCGGTCTTTTTTCACTGTTTCTTTTTTTAAAGGTCCTTCTAGAGTTTGTCTCTGCGTGCCAAACCAGGTATGGTCCCTTTGTTCGTATGACAGGAAGTGAGGGAGGTGCCCGAAACTCCCTGTGCTTAGTCTCATAGGAGACCCAAATGCACTCTGGTGTGATTGGCTGGCTGACTGTCCGGCAAGGACAGCCACCCTACTGGGTGAGTGACAGCTAGGCTGGAATGAAAGGGAGAAAACTGCTTAAAAGGCGAGTCTCTTGGACTGGAAAGCAGAGTCGACCACTGGAAAGAAGGAACCGAAGACGAGCTGGAAGAGGACGGCTGCTGCAACTCCTGGACCGTTGGTTTTCCCGGTGAAGCCCTGCTGCAGGCCCGAATAGCCAAGTTCATCTCGACAGAGATGCCCCTTCAAGGACGACTTCTTCCTTTCAGTTGGTTGGACCAATCAACTCGTAAGCCACATGGATACCATTCTCAGAGCTGGTTAGGATTAACCAGGGGGAAGGACACCAGCTTTAGCGCTTGACGACAGCTACTCGAACCGAAGATCTTCCATTTTGCCAGCTTGTTTGATCCATCCCCGTGCATTGCAGGAGTCCCCCAACGTCCTCCCTCTTGTCCCCACGACTGAGGCTAAGGAACAGTGAGATCTATAGGAACTGCCAGGAACCAACGTCTTCAGCTGCATCTTTTCTTCATGTTAAGGTACTGTGCAAAACCGATTAAGAGAACTCCCCTCTTGCGGTGAAAGTTTGGGAAACTTTCCCAACTTGCAGGCCTAATTAGCTTGTGACCCAACATATGATTCTTTTTCGTACAAACTACTTCTCAGAGCTTTGTCAAAGACTTTACCGTTTACTACAAGAGCTGCTCTTTCCTATCTAAGACACTAGTCCATTGACTTTGGCCTAGACCTATTGAACTGAATCGAGTCCTCTAGTGAACTGAAACTATTTGCACTGCCTAAGAAAGTATTTGTGATCTATTTTATTAACTTGTGCCTTTGTACTCCCATTTAAAGTAACTGAAATGCCATTTTGCTCCTATTTCAGGGGAGCATAATTTACTCAGAAACTTATTGGTTTGGTATTGAAGTGTGTTTGTGTACGATATTAAGTGGCGTCCTTCGAGTGAATGTTTTCTAAATGATTGTGTAATAAATTAATAAGTGTTTTACCAAGAAACCTTGAGTGTCTACTTGAACCACTGTAATTGTAAGACCTCTGTGTAACATCCTTTTACTGCTCACATTCCCTCGAGACAAGCCTGGCTGCTCAGCTCGCTACCAAAATTTGTGTAGTACAGATTTATACCAAAGGTGGGTTTTGCTTATACCTGTAGTCCCAATTGTATGTGGTGGTCCCAGGCGGTGCTGCATGCAATTCTGCCTAAAAGGTTGTATGGGTGTAAAGTCCTAAACCTACCTCTCCCTTGCCTGGCTAGGACAGGGTAGAGTCCCCTAGAGTGATGGGATTTGGAGATGAACTTACCTTGTTTTTTTCTGGTTCTGGAACACCTATGGCCTTCTCAACTCTTGTTAGTGAATCACTTCATAAAGCCACCTGACTCTTTGCAAAGTGAATCTTGTGGAATTGGTGACTTTTGTGCACAATGTGCCATCTCTCCTAGCAGACCAGGACTGATTAAGGACAAGGGGCCTGAAACTAGGTTTTATTCTGGATGTTCCAACAATGTACTTGCATGTCTCCAACTGGTTTTAAATGTATTTGTTCTTTTCTTCACAAACTTTACCCCCACACAGATGCTTAATGTATTGCACTTCATATGGCTTACAATTGTCTAACTGTTTAAAAGGTAAAGTGCTGGTATCCTGCTTTTAGAACCCCCATATAGGATATGCATTACTTACCGTAATAGCATTTCTGATGATTGTATCTGCTTAGATTCACAGGCTGTTCATATAGTCCGTCATCTAGTGGTAATCGCGGAGTATTGCATCTTATCTTTCGAGGATCAAAAGGGGACGTCAACATGGGCGTGCTTGTAATGCTATCCCTAATGTGACATGTAGTGTACCCAAAATCTCTCCCATGTCGAGGTCCCTCTGTGTTTTTTCTGTCGTGAGGGAGCCTTATGACTAACATGAGTGAGTACAGATAGACAGTAGTAAGATGTCTATGTTCCTTCTACTCCGAGTGGGGAGGAAGGGTGGGCGCATGTGAATCTAAGCAGATACAATCATCAGAAATGCTATTACGCTAAGTAATGCATGTCTTCCGATGCTTGTGAATCTGCTGAGAATCACATGCTGTGCATAGACTAGAAAGCAGTACCCAGCATTAGAGGTGGTATGTGAGAAGGAACAGTAGTAAAGAGATATTTTAGTACCGCTTGTCCCACCTGAGAACCAGACCTAGAGGGATTATCTAGGCAGTAGTGTTTTGTAAAGGTGTGTATAGAACTCCAGGTTGCTGCTTTGCAAATTGACTCAAGAGGAACATTTGCAATGAATGCTATGGAAGCTCCTGTGCCATGAGTAGAGTGTGCTCTAGGCTTGAAGGGCAGATCTCTCTTGGCAAGAGTGTAGCAGAGTGTGATGTAATTTAAAATCTGCTTTGAGATGGCTGACAGACAGGGTCCACTTCTCCGCCAGCCACCACTAAAACGAAAAACGGATTAGTCTTTCTTAGTGGTTTCGTCTTTTCCAGATAATATAGGACTGCCCTGAGCACATCCAGTGTGTGTAGGCTTCTATCTGCCATGTTAGTGGGGTTCTGGAAGAAGGTGGGTAGTTCTATTGATTGGTTCACATGGAACTTTGAAATGAATTAAGGTGCAAACCTTTGATGAGTGCGCAAGAACCACCTTGTCTTTGTGAATTGTGACAAATGGGTCTTTAACTGAAAGGGCCTGTCATTCACTGACTCATCTTATTGAAGTGACTGCCACAAGGAAGGCCGTCTTGTAAGTGAGTGCTTTAAGGCTACCTTATGCATAGGTTCAAAGGGAGATCCCATTAGTCTAGTTAATACCACATTTAGGGTTTGAAATTGGGAGACAAAGTCTTTTAACCCCTTCCATAAATGCCTTGATTGCTGGGATCTTCTACCACAACACTTTCCTTTGAGACGTAAGCTGAAAGTGCAACTAGGTGGACCTTCATGGAATTAAAAACCAGACCAGAGTCCAGTAGATGAGTCAGGTTTAAGACTATATGGGTTGGTGAGCAGTCTATGGGGTTGATGCCCTTAGAATGGCATCAAATAATGAAGCATTTCCATTTATTGGAAAAGCAATGTCTGGTGTTCGACTTTCTAGCCTCTTTAAGTATGTCCATGCATCTCTGAGGAAGTTGGAGGTGCCTGAACTCTGACTTCAGGAGCCAGGTGACTAAGTTGAGAGTTTGCGGGCATGGATGGAGTGCTCCCCCTTGTCTTGTGAGAGCATGTTGTTGGGGAGAATTCTCAAAGAATGTGCTAATTCCCTCCACCTTAGAGACCCCCAGCAACGTTGCTGGTTTTTGAGGACTTGATTTTTTAACCTGGGGAGATTGAGACCCTTCCGCCCATCCCCCACTCTCTTGTATTTTAATGTGATTTTAAACACTTTGTTTCTTTTTGGTTATGGAGACTAACCAACTCCATAGGCATCATCTTTTACAATTGTGTCACAAAGCACCTTCAGTGCAGTGACACAGGGAAGTCTTTCAAATTTCCCAAGGTTTAAATACCTTCTCTGGGATCAACTACTGTTTCCCAGAACACTGGAGTGGAATTGACTTCACTTAGTCCTGTAAAATTCTTGACCCTGCACACCCTATCTTACAATAGAGTGCTGGAGGGGTTACTTAGTATCCCCTGTGTCTAGTTACTCACGTAGCATTCACATGTTACCCTTTGCTCTCAGAATGGCTGGTGGCAGTGGTTTTGCAAGGAACTACCATTATTTACCCCAACTGCAAACTATTCACAGCTCCGGTAACGTTAAATCGCGGGAGCTATGTTTTTCAAAATGGCACGGAGCCTGCTTTGTTAAAATGGTACCTGGTCTTTTTTGCCATTTCTTTGTGGAAAGGTCCTTCGACTTTTTTCTGTGCGCCAAACCAGGTTTGGTCTCTTTGCTCATTCGCCTTTGGCGGGTTTCAGGAGTGAAAAACGCCTCTGGCTCCAGAGGTTTTGGGGTAGGCAGGAAGTGAGGGAGGTGCCCGATACTCCGTGCTTAGTCTCCTAGGAGATCCAAATGCACTCTGACGATTGGCTAGCTAACTGTCCAGCAAGGACAGCCACCCTGCTGGGCGAGTTGCAGCTAGGCTGGAATGAATGGGAGACAACTGAATAAAAGGCGAGTCTCTTGGCTTGGAAGGCAGAGTCGACCACTGGACAAAGGAACCAAAGAAGAGCTTGAAGAGGATGGCTGCTGCAACTCCTGAACCGTTGGTTTGCCCGGTGAAGCCCTGCTGCAGGCCCGAATCGCCAAGTTTGCATCGACGTAGAAGCCCTGCAAGGACGACTTCTCCCTTTGAGTTGGTGGGACCAATCAACTCCCAAGTAAGCCACCTGGACACCCATCTTGGAGCTGGTTGCATTTCCTCAGAGTGCTGCAGGAAACCGTAGAGCCAGGGAGAGGGACACCAGACTGTGTGCGTTGCTTGTAAACTGGCTGAAAGCTTTTGGAAGATCCTCCGGACTCCCACAAAGCCAGACTGACCAAGCATGACCCCCCCCCCCCCACTCCCAGTTGAGTACAGGACCTCAGATGTGAGAAAGTCCACCTTGACAGCCAGGAACCGTGCTTATTGCCATTTGCTGTACCGCAAGGAGCTGAAACGCGAAACAGCCACTGAAAGTAAAGTTTGCCGGTTGCCAGCTTTGACGGTGTCAATACAGTGCAAGAGTCCCCCAATGTCCTCTCTTGTCCTCATGACTGAAGCCCAGGAACAGTGAGATCTGCAGAGCTGTACAGGAGCAGAAGTCTTCAGCTGCATCCTTTCCTTCTTTACTAAGGTACTGTAAAACTAGCCTAAGAGAACTTACTGCTTACTGTGGAAGTGCTTGAAACTTCTGCAACTCACAAGTCTAATCAGCTTGTGGCCCCACATTTGGTTCTTCTTTTTATCAAAGACTCCTAAGAACTTATGCAAAGACTTTTCCCTTTACTTACCTGAAGTGCTGCATCCTATACAAAGTCTTTTTCCTATTGACTTTGGCTTAGCCTATAGAATTGAATGATTCTTCTCTTGCTATCTGAAAGTATTTGCCCTGCCTAAGAAAATGTGTATTTCTTGTGTTCTAATAACCTTTGCCTTGTACAAACCATTGAAAGTATTCTGTATGTCAACAGTAAGGTTTTAATGTCCCCAGCACCCTTGTTACTGAAGTCACCTGTGGGTGTAGGTCGTGTCTGTGGGCTATCCCAAAAGGGCCTGGTCTGATCCAGAAACTCAGTGTACAGTACTGAAGTATATTTTTGTGTAACTATTCAATTGCTCCCTTCTGAAGAAGGCTTTATAGCTGACTGATAAATTGTTTTTGCAAGATGCAAGAAACCTTGAGTGTAAGAGTTTATTTGAATACCGTTAACTGTGAATCTTTGTGCAACTCCACTACAGCTCACATTTCACCTCTTGAGATAAGCCTAGCTGCTCAACACGCTACCAAAACTGTGTAGTACCAGCTTATAACAAAGGTTGGGTTTCCTATACCTGTAATCATAGTTGTTTGTAGTGCTCCCAGAGGGTACTGCATTCAAACTTTGACTAACAGTTATATGGGCAAGGTAGCTTCATCGGAGGAGAGATTGACATCGCCATCAGATGGGAGAACCAGGGTTGGCGGGCCAACATAGGGGCCACCAGAATCATTGTGACTGTTTCCTGGTGCATCTTGTGCACTATCTTGTTGAGTAGGGGGGGGAAGTGAGACCAATTTCCCTCAGCATGTTATCCAGAGACCGTTACCCTTGGCGCGGTTGTGGGGGTACCTGCAGGCGTAATCTGGGCATTGTGCGTTCTGCAGAGTTGCGAACAAGTCGATCTCTGGGAAGTCCCATTCCGCGAAGACGTTGGAGATGATGTCTTCGTGTAAATGCCATTCATACTCTGTGGATAGAGGGAAGTCTCTGCTGAGCACGTCTGCCAGAAGATGAAGTTCCCATGGAACGTGTTGAGACAGGAGGAACATCTCGCATCTGAGAGCCCACTTCCAAATGCTCTGGGATAGTTTGGATAGCCCTGGAGAGTGTGTGCCTCCCTGTTTGTTCAGGTTATACATGGCCGTGGTGCTGTCCATGAGGAACAGTACCGTCTTCCCCTGTAGTTGTGCTTTGATAGCCTTTAGGGTTTTGAACATTGCTAACAACTCCAACAGGTTTATGTGGTTCGATGCTACTGCTGGCGACCAAACACATTTGCTGTGTGATGAAGGAGGTGTGCCCCCCACACGGTCAGGTATGCGTCCACAGTGAGAGTGGCTTCTACTGCGGGGTTGGTGACGGTTTTCCCATTCAATAGGTTTTCCCTCGACCACCATTGCAGAGAGAGAACAAGGGCTGCCAAGACAACCACTAGATCGTCCCATTGTCTGCTGACCTGACATCATTGGCTGTTGAGCCACTCTTGCATGGGGCATATGTGCAAATGTGCGTGAGGGACTAAGTAAATGCAGGAGGTCATCATCCCCAACAGTCGCATGGCTTTGCGTACAGTAACCTTGCGACTGGCTACATAGTGAGGGACCTGGCACAGCATGTTTTGGACCCTCTCGTTGGAGGGGAAGGCAAGTACATCTGCTGTCCGAATTAGAGCCCCCAGAAATTGTTCGACTTGGCTAGGGTGTAGGCTGCACTTTTTCTCGTTGATTGAGAATCCCAGGCTGAAGAGTAGATCTATCGTCTTTTGGGTGTTCGAGGCATGTTCCCCACTTATTAGCCAGTCATTGAGGTAAGACCGGAATGGACTGCCTGCGCAGGTGAGCCGCTACTACCGCCAGCACCTTTGTAAATACCCTTGGGGCTGAGGCAATGCCGAAGGGAAGTACCTTGAACTGATAGTGTTTGTGCTCTATCATGAACCTTAGGTATTTTCTGCGCACTGGCAGCATTTAAATATGAAAGTATGCATCTTTCATGTCCAATGTTGCCATGTAATCCCCTTGTGTTAGTAGACGGATGACCTCTTGCAATGTGGTCATTCGAAACTTTCGTGGTTTGACAAATGTATTCGCTGGGCGCAAGTCGAGCACAGGGCGCATGGTGAGAGCCTTTTTGGGTACAACGAAGTACCCTGAATAAATACCCTTGTTCGCACCCTTTTCTTGCAGGATATCGACCTCTTGCAGTAGGATCTTCAGATGTTCTGGCGATAAGCGTCTGTTCGTTAGTGTTTGGTATCGAGGTGACTGGCTAAACCTGATAGAGTAACCGTGTGCGACTGTCTTGCGCACACACTGGTCTGTGGTCATTCCCTCCCATGCATGAAAGAAAGATGTTATCCGTCCCCTGACCATGGAGGCATGGGAGGGGACCAGTATCGGCAAGTCATTTTTGATTTGAGGGCCAGGGAGCCTCTTGGGGTGGAGCCTCTACCTCTTCCTTTGCCACGGTGCTGCTCTCTTTGCCGATATTGGCTTGTGGCAGTTTCCCCTTGTCCTGAGGACCATGATGTATTTCCCGTTCCATACTGATTGTGGGGGGCGCGTGGGAAGGATTGTCCCCGAAAGGAGCAGCGAGAGTTACCCCTCGCTGCTGATAGGGTCTTTGTGTAATCTGGTTTAGAGACTTTAAGGTTTCCTGTTGCTTTTTTGCAGTCTCTAAAGCCTCATCCACTACCTTTCCAGACAGGTTAGTTTCTTCTACCGGCTTGTTAATGAGGGATGCCTCGGTTTCCGGTTTAAATCCTGAATTGTTTAACCATGCGTGCCTTTTAAGCAAGGTACCTTGTGCCAGTGTCCGTCCAGCTGTTTCTGTAACATCCAAGGTGTTTTTGAGGATGTTCTGATTGACCTGCCTCCCTTCCGACACAATCACCAGCAGGCGTGATCGTGTTGGCTCTGGGACTTCCTGCAGGCCATTCTGGAGCAAATTCCACTGGACATCGCTGTAAGTAGCCAGTAATGTGGTGTTAGCATTTCTAGTGAGTAGGCCGCTGATGTTTTAATGCGCTTCCCCAGGGAATACAAATTCTTGCAATCCTTGTCAGGCGTTGCCTCAGACAGACAAGGATACTCCTGCTCTCTTCCTAGTAGTTGTGACCACTAGGTAGTCGGGAGTGGCATGTCCCCGGATATATAGCGGGTCGGTTGGAGAGGGGCGAAAGGAACAAGTTACTTAGCTCTAACTATTGTTCTCCAGCATGGGTCTGGCATGGATTCACATGCTCATGAATAAAGAATACACAGCAGTGCACAGCCACGGGAGGTGGCAAGGCTCAACATTAAGCATCTCTTACCTCCTCTCCAGGATCACCTTGTGAGGAGGTAAGACTGGAGACTAATTAGCCTTTATTAGCCCCGAAAGACCTAAAAAGCCAGACTGACTAACTCAAAGACAAAGGAAGACTTGCAATCCTGTTCCTTTTGGACTAATCGGCTGCTTTTGACCTGGTCGACCACAGAGTACTCTGATCACCTCGCCACAGCAGCCCATTTCTCCCATACAGCAATCACTTGGATTGAATTATTCCTAAACAGGACCATGAGAGTCTACTCACCATCTGCAGCAGCTGACCCCATACCTATCACTTGTGGAGTGCCTCTGGGTTCGTGTGTGTCCCCCACCCTGTATAATATCTTCACAAAGCCTCTGTTTGATGAACTGGACCGTCTGGGTGTCACCTATACGAATTACACAGATGACACCCAGATCCTCCTCCCCCTAACCGGCATCTACAACACTAATGTACGGCTTGTGAACAAAATGTATCTAATCATTCAGGCATGGATGGCCACCCATGGCCTCTGCCTGAATAATAATGAGAGAACTTCTGCTGGTAGGTTCTACAAGCTTGGCCCAAACTATGCTTCCTTCAATATAGATGGGAATAACATCCTAGTGGCCAAAGAAGTAAAAACACTAGGTTTTTACCTGGACGCCTCATCTAATTTACACAAACAAGTGAACATAACTGCCTCAGTCACCGCCTATACGGGCAAACTAATAGGGGCCTGCAGACCCCTGCTCAAGAGAAATTTGCCTCCTCTTAGCCAGAGCACTCATATTGTCCAAACTGGACTATTGTAACAGACTTTATCTGGGTGCTAGTAATTTTGTGCTCAACAAACTACAAATAATGCAGAACAATGCACTTATAGCTGCATTAAATATAGCAAGCAGAGAGCATATTTCCGCAATAAGAAGACAACACAAATGGCTTTCCATAAAGGAAAATAGAGTTGAAAACCCTGCTTCTTACCTTTAAATCCATGAACCATACAGGTCCACCCTACCTAACTGAAAAATTCACTATCAGATCTTCCACATAGATCACTAGATCAGCTAAAACATCTTGCCTGGTGGTCCCAAGATATAAACTAAAAGAAATCTGGAGGGAGCAGCTTCCCTGTCATGGCGGCCGAATTGTGGAATACCATCCCACTTACCATCAAAACGACCCAGGCATTCACTAAATTCAGGAGAAACGCCATTTCCTGGCTATCAGTAAGAACTGAGAAGGATTTTCTACCCTACATTTCCCTAACAAGTAACTGTTTTTCTACTACATCCCATGTCTATCAACTGTATTCTCGCCCTCTGGGATTCTACAAATGTAACTGTAATGCAACTATTTTGACTATGTCTAACAATTCTACTTTGCCTAATGCGGCCAGATACCTCAGTGTCAGGGGTGCTATAGAAATAAATAAACCTTCAAGCGAACAGGTTCTGCAGCACTGCTTGGTCGACTCTGGACTCCGTCGACGGAGTAGAATCTTGTGAAAGTGTGCATCGACCTCCACGTAGCAGCCATGCAGATGTCCAGCAGGGGCACACCAGACAGGAACGCCGTAGTTGCAGCAATCGCTCTGTTCGAGTGGGCTCTCGGACGGCCAGGCATCGGTTGATTTGCCAACCGGTGACAATGGGTGATGCAGCCGGAGAGCCACCTGGAAATGGAAGCCTTTGAGAGGGCCATCCCATGGTTCACAGGGCCAAAGTTCACAAAAAGTTGCAACATCTTCCGGAAACACTTAGTGCAGTCCACGTAGAACTTCAGCGCTCTAGCCACATCCAGGGAGTGCAAAGTCCTCTCAGCCAGCAACAAAGGCGTCGGGAAGATTACAGGTAACACCAAGGGCTCGTTTAGATTAATGTCCAATGGCACCTTGGGCATGAAGGAGGGGCGCGTCCGTAGCACCACCCTTGTCTCGTGCAAATAAGGTGGTTTACAAGAGAGGGCCTGGATCTCTCCCACTCGTCGTGCGGAGGTGATGGCCACAAGAAAAGCCGTTTTCCACGACAAAAATGTCAGTGGCGCCGAAGGATAGGCGGGAACGAGCAAAATAGTCCTTTGACGAACACCTTGACCAATCGATGCGACCATAAGGATGATCGTCCAGGAGATCTGGTGTAGCAGGAGATAGCCGCCAGATGAACTTTGATGGAAGCATGGGCCAGTCCTGCCTTGGCCAACGAGAACAAATACGGAAGCACCTGCGTAGCAGTGACTGCTAGAGGGTCGATCTTCTGAGTACGGCATCAAACGGCGAACATCTTCCACTTGTGCCGTAGCATTTGAGAGTAGACGAAGCTGGGAGATTGTAGCCTCCAAACTGTAGTGCTGCAGGAGCCAGGCCTTCAGGTTCAGCGATCCTGGGTCGTGGTGCGGAATCACGCCTCCTTCCCTGGTGAGAAGATCTGCGACTGCCGGAAGCTTGACTGGAGGGGACGCTGGACGCTGACTTGTCCAGAAGGTCTGGGTACCATATATGTCTCGGCCACGCCGGTGCGACGAGGATCATCCTGCTCCGGGACCGTCTGAGTTGATTGACTAGTCGAAGAAGCAACGGCAACGGAGGGAATGCATACAGCAACAGGCTGTCCCAGGGGAAAGAGAATGCGTCCCCCATGCAAACAGATCGATCTGGGGATGGCCCCATCTGCGGAACAGGTGATCCACGTGGTCCTGCCGAAGTTCCCACTCGTGGCACAAGGCTTTTTCCCACTGCCAATGTGCTTTTATCATCCATAACAGCACGAAGAGTATGGGACAATGCTCGTGGATGTTGTTCCGAGCCAGAGGCAAGAAGGTGTCTCATCAACAGAAGCATGTGTACTTTTTTGTCCGCTGGTGGGATGTTCTTCTGCAACAATGACCTCATTGGTTGTAGAAATGCTGAGTTTTTCCAAGCAAATGGCATTTTGTTGTCGCCCATTGATAATACTGTTTTGTTTGCCCATCTACAAGATGCAGTGAAGAGTGTACTGCAACAATTTGAGCACAAGAAAACACAAAATCAAATAAAAACCGAAAAAAGTGTCTACAAGCATCTAAAGAAAAAAGAAAAAAATGCTCTTTTCAAAGTCGCCCTTTACAACCAACTCCTCCCCCCTACCCTGGTTGCAATTTATTCACGCATGCAGCACGAAAGCCACATCTGGGGATTTTCAGGATGGCAGTCATTGAAATGGGACTCTGGAGGCAGAGGGATTGCGCAAGAATGTTTCTTGGCATGGTGTGAACGCAGAGGACTGTTGTACAGAACTGATAACCGTTACATGGAGAGCTCTTCAATGTCATTTGTGGATGCACAGTACGCAATAACGGCATCATGGAAAGAAGAAAGTGGAAAGGGAAGAAGGAATGTTTCTGCTTTATTGGGGCACGGCCCTCGCCATCCTTGGGGAAACATGTGCACCCACTCCAGTTTTCAGCATGCTACCCGTGAATTGGGACAGTGGGGAGTATCACATCTGCGGGTGTGGGTAACAGGAAGGGTCGTTCACAATGTTCTCCATTACTGTGCGCACTGAGCCGGAATGACATGGTTGCTATTAGTTGCAAACGCAATGTAGCACAGGAGATTTGGTCCAACATACGGCCAACCTATGTGGCCTGCTACTCTGTACTGAAAAGGTGCAAATAGATTGCAGAGCTGCTCTGGGGTGTGGCCTTTTGTAGGGCTGCTGTGGAGAACTTGCACCCGGAAAACAGGCCTCCATTGTTCAAAACCATACATACATGTACAACAGCACATTGTGGTGTGTTTGTAAGCGTGTACTTCCGAAAAACACTCCATACATTGCTGAACACTGTACTTTGCTGCTTTCCGAGGGTCCGGATCGTGTCCCCGAATAAGGGCCCACACAGAGCGTGGGTGGGGTCGCATGGTGATGTCGCCACTGTTCTCATTTGGAACGGCTGTCCGTTGGGCACGTTTTGGCTGGGATATGTTGTGCGCATGCACATAGGTGTCCTATGCACACCGTTGCGACTTCTCTACTGAATAATAGTGCACCACACGTGCGACAACCATTTTGAGAGTCGCTGGCTGTTTATTGGGTATAGAAGGTGGGATGTACCTGTAGTACGTGAGTGGGCGCCTCTACCTAATTAACGTTAGTTCACATATGCTGCACAGTGGCAGTGTTACCAGGACACAGAGGAACCGATACACATGCGTGTACTTGCACAATGAACAAACGTCCGCTCCCACACGTCATCGTATGTGGTGGACAACATGCGGCCATGCAGAGCGTGCTGGCGTCGTACGGATGCCTCCATTGTTATTGTGGATAGGCGGGCCAGCTGCGGTGGACACCTTTTTCTTAATTGCGGTCACTCCAACGAGGACTGTGTGCAGCTGAGTCAGTAACGACATTTTAATAAAAAAACAATACCACATATACACTCGGCAACATATTAATTATTAACGTTTACTTCTACACATTCATACACAGCACTAGGCAAGGGAAGGGGTAGCAGAAGTGGATACAATTTGGGGATTTGCGCAAGTTGTTTGTGAGGGGAGGAAGAGATTGACGCATCACCATACCGTCTCCCATCACATGGATTTTGAGGGGATGGCGGGCTCTGACATGTGGAAGGGGTACACGTGCAGGTCTGCCAGTGCTGTTTTATTTTGTCCATAACATACCCTTGTATGCATCCTTTCAGGCGGCACAACTGTTCACCAATTTTTCTACTTTGCTTTCCAGGCTGTCCATTTTGCTATGCACAGTTTCTCATTACTTTCCTATGACCGTATGCTGCTGTGGAAGGGTTGCCGCTTGTGCTGCCTTGCTTCCCTTTCCAATATGTTCTCTTACAGACAAGGAAATGAGTTTTGTGTACATATAGCAGTATATATTACATAATTTATGCTTCACACTACTGTGCGTACCAATGAGGTTAGTATCGTACGTCATTGCGTCATGAGGAAAAATGTCTTCCAGACACGAAGGTGCTTGCCATTGCTGCGTGAGAAAAGAAACGTTATGTTTCTCTACTATTGTATACTGCTGCACCTGTGCAATTATTAGACAAACTTTACTGTGCTTACTACATTGTAGTGACGTTCTGGTCTTATTACATTCCAGTCCGTACTCTGGCCGTTCATTCTTTGTTTCCATGTACAGTAGCAATGCGTTAAGATTGTTGAAGGCAGACATCACTTCTCTTGTTGGTGCGTTCCGTTATGGTTTACTCCCCATGCCTTTGTCCTGTTTGCTTCATCATAAGTACACAATTTCCAGACCTACTCCATTTTCCCTTGCAATTCTTGTACATGGGGCTGTTCGTATATGTTCCTTGTGGTTGGGGATTGTTACCACTATGCAATAGAGCGCCTGCCTTCCTGAGCAGGTTGGATGCCACCCGATGTCCGCATCCAGACGCATAGTCAGCGACTGCTGTGCCCATTAACATGGTGCCAGCGGCTTCACTATGTTCCACAGTACATCTTTACAAACTAAGGGTATACTGCTAAAAAACAATGAAATTCACTGAAAAAACGTTGGTAAAGGGACGTTATGGTTAAGTTGCGCTACTAAAAAAAAACCTATGAAATTCCATGAAAAAACATTGCTACAGGGATGTTTTAATATTACAGGTAAAATCGAAAAAACCCTGAAATTCGGAAGTTATGGTCAGCTAAGCAAAACCTGTCATGTCATCAATGAAATTTGTGATGTCATGGGTGTTAGTCCTTGAGTGCACAGTGGGTACGCAAGTTTTGGTTGCTTAGCTGACCATAACTTCCGAAAATCCCCAGAAATTTGCTTTTACCTGTAACCATAACCCTGTATAGTACCCTGTAGCAACGTTTTTCCCTGGAATTTCATAGGTTTTTTAGTAGTGCAACTTAACCTTAACATCCCTTTAACAACTTTTGTCAGCGATTATAAATATATACGTATGACCAAATTTGTTTCAAACTACTAAAAGATAAAATAGAAGTGGAAAGAGAAGAGTAAGGCTGCAGCAATATCAGTGAGGTGAAGCTGTGTCTCTCTAAGAGCAGTGAGCAAGGGGTACACATCTGGATTCCCCTGGCAACTAAGGGGACTCCAGGCGTGGACCCCTTGCTCACTGCTCTTAAAGAGACACAGCTTCACCTCACTGATGATGCCCAACAAGGTTGAAACACGTGTATGGGGTTGCTGTGGTACTCTTGTTCAGAGGAGAATTGGCTAGCATTTCAGTGCTGGACTGCCCCTGGGCAGGACAAAGACTGATATGTGGGGAAAGGCTTCTCTGTGAAAAGAACAGTGAGCTAAAGACTTGGTTGAGACACTCCCACCGGCCATCCACCCAAGAACAAGTCAATGGGCTGTGTTTGTGCTGGTAGAGAGTTTCCCAGACCATCCTCTCCCCCCCTTGCTTCACATTTCAAGGTTTCTAAGGATTTCCTTTGTGCAATTCTGTAAGAGGTATTGGAGAACAGCCACACAGCCAAGTACAACAACAAACCGACAACAGAGTACACAGTAATGTCATCCAATTACATGAAAACAAAAATGTGATCACCTTAGAGAAATTAACTATTTTTAGAGATGTGGAGCACATCAGTAATTAAATGTGAAAAATGAAAAAAGGCTAGGTCTACATAAATGACCTGCCCCAACTAATCGTATTAACACTTCGCAGAAGAAGTTTTTTTGCAGTCTTCATGTGCTTTTGCAAACCCATGTACAGATGACCAGCCATGTTCAGGAAAAATGCTCTTTATGAGGAATGTAGTGCTCCAAACCTTAAGCTTTCTCCCGTTCCCATTGCATCCACTGTCACAAAGTAGCTCTATGTTTGCATGAGCTGAGAATGAAAGAAAATCTAGCACTACCAGTTTTCCTCAGTTTGATATATAAATCATGACAATCACTTATAAATGCGCTATGGGGTACATTGTTTGGGATGCATCGTATATCTGAATGATTCCAATATAAGCAAACCATCATATTTTCATGAAATTAGACACAATATCATGAGTGGATTCATTTCTTACCATGCACTCGCCACTGAGGAAATCCGGGATAATCTCTTTATCAATATAATCCACCAGGCCACCGGGGCCCTGATAATCGTTTCCAGCATAAATGAGGAACTTCTTCCTGGTGTTGTCATCGATAAAGGGACTCACCTGCAGGGAAAAGAAAACACACTAATGCAGGCCTGAAGTCCCCAAAGCTTAATTGTGCACTTATTCAGTATCACCCTGCCCCTTTGCTACTAACATGTATTTTTGTGTTTCCTGTAAACCAACTTTTTGCATCAGGCACAAAGTTATTTCATTAGCCTTTGGCCATAAACATCCTGGAAGGCACATTTGTAAACTGGAAACATTTCCCATGTCACCATTTGTAGATATTTCGCTTGTGAATGTCAATGTAATTAAACACAGAATATATTTCATGAATTTCAGAGGAACAAAAAGTTAAAGGGGCACCTGCCTATCCCCTGATCTCTCCAGGTGAAAACGTACATCTATGAATCAAAAAACAAAATGGGGGGAGTCCGGATAGGAGGTGACCCACTATTTTATTACACTTGCTATCTTGACCAACAACAAATTAAAAGTATTAAATCAACAAATGCCAGGTTAATAAACAACAAACATTACCTATATGCAAAGAACAACCAAAAATACAAAATAAATAGACTAATACATTGATGAAGGATTAGATCCTAGCTATATTATATAGCCCCTAAACATTGTCAGGAGCACTGGATTTCTACATATCCCAAATTAATCAGGTTGACCAACAGTGTAGAGTATTGAGCACTTTATGGCGACGGGATTGTGACATAACTGTTTCGGCCCTTCAGCAAAGGTGGAGTGCTGTAAATACATCAGCCTTCATCAGGACGGGAAATTGTAAGACAAACTCCTTCAAGAGCTGTCCTGTGTTAATGATCTAGAAAAACAAATAACACTAAGTAGGGGTCTATATCCGGAACAATTTTGAAAATAAGGAGCACCTAAGCTCAAGAATTGCATCCAACAGTCCCAAAGGGAACTTACTGTGCTCGTGAAAGTCTAGCACGTGTGATGCAAATTCATGACGGTGTGTTGATAATTTCTGTAACACACAAGAACATGTTTCAATATTGAATCTTAATGAAAGGTCTTCAAAATCTACTTGTTAGTGGTGTCTGTGAATGAGTGCACTTACAAGATGACCAATAGGGTCAATTACCTTATCGAGATGACCCGTGGGTCCTTGAGTACACTTCAGTTGGGCTCTGTAATAAAGGTTTGCAATGCAGCCAGTGCACATGAACCAGCTCGCTCTAAAGTTAAAGAAAAAAGGGATCAATGTGGTCCCTATTATGGTTGTGGGTGAAACTGCAACAAATTGCAGGAATAAGTGAGAGCCCCCAGTGCCGAGGTGTTTAAAGTAGTCATGAGCATGCGTCGGAGTACCATGGTGCCAAGTGTCCGGAGGTGGCACCTGTGTCATTAAACCAGGAGCTGCAACACCCGAGCCTGTGGCCGACCCATGGGATCGGCAAATTCACATGTAAAGCATGCCCTACCAGCAATTTAATGCAAATTAATACACAAAGCATAATTGCCCCTAGGTCTATGCCCCCATAATGCCCCCATAAAGGGGTCTGTTCGAGTGTACAATTCTTTACAAAAGGATACCGTTTTTGCAGGGATCCAACCCTTTTCACCAGTACATTCACAAAACAGGGACTTTTAAGTACACATATTTAGGTACCTCAAACGGGTGGTTAATGTGTTAGGTACACTGAAATGGAGATTGTAGTCACAACGTGGCTGTTATGCAAGAATTAATGTAGTAAGCCTGTGTGAGACTACACAACCCATGTCCTCTTGGTATTAGGAAACCCACCTATTGTTATTAGGTCTGTACTACACAAGTTGGTAGTATGACTGAGCAGCCAGACTCATCTCAAGAGGGGTAAATTGAGCTGTAGAGCTTTAGCATCGAAATTCAAATAACACTTACACTCAAGGTTTTCTAGTAAAATAATGCATTTATTTAATGGGCAGTTTTAAATAAGCACTCTTTAAAAAGGGCAATGTGCAACAATAAAAATACACTTCAAAATACTTTTTCAGAATCAAGTCAAGCAAGTAGATACTCTTTATAGATGCTTCATACACACTCCCTTCACCCTGAGGTGACATCACTAATTAGGACAGTATGGGCATTGTACTTGGCAAATTCTGAGTTTGGCAGAAAGGCAAGGTTAAAGGAAGGAAAAAGATTAAACAAGTTCTCAGATCTTCCAATGAAGTCTAATAAAAACCTTTCTCAGCAATATTAGTTAAAAACCAATGTATGACCTATGAGGGACAGTAAGAATCAAAGTCAATGGATTAGAAGAGTCTGTAGGGAGTCAGAACAGCCAACGTCAATCGGAGCAAAGTCTATGGAGCTGTGGCACTTCTTAGAAAGCAAAAGGTCTTGCACAAAGTTAGAGAGTATGTTGAAGAAAATCACTGTTGGGCCACACGCTGTTACACTTGTGAAAGTTAGAGCTACAATCAATGCTAGAAAAGCAGCTACTGCAATTCTCAACTGAAGAGCAAGCTACAGACAATGAGGTAAGTACCCCAAAGTCAGAAAAATACCTTTGGTTAGAAGAAGAGGATCCAGCTGGCTTCTGTCTGGTTGCAGTGATGTTCCTGTGTTCCCGGGCCTCAGTCGTGGGGACAAGATGGAGGACGTCTGGAGGACTCCTGCACAGCAATTCAAAGGTCGGCAGCAGCTACAGGCGTTCTTCGGATCAGCGGCACTTCGCGGTTTCAGCGCTCGGGAAACCGCACCACGCAGATCTTGCACACAGGTTGGGTTTCCTTCACTCCTTGAGTCCCGCACTCTAGTGAGGTGACTAGAGCTTGGGTCGTCCTGCTCCGGGAGGGTCCTCAGGAGACTCCCATAGCTTTTGGGCAGTTTACAGACATTGTACTCGACTACAGATTACTCAACCCCTGCCAGTTGGTTCCAGCAGCAGCAGAAGTACAGCCAGTTGTGGAAGGTCATCCAGCAAAGTTCTTCTCAGGGTTAGTTGGTCCCACTAACCCAAGGGAAGTCGTTCCGTCCGGAGCTTCTCTTGTCAATCAGAAGAAGAAGTTACTTACCAACTGGTAATGTTCTTTCGACTGGATGTTCCATCAACGCATTCCACAAGTTTGACATGTAATGTCCACAGCTGTGCACTTCAGAAACGTTTTAGGCAGAGGGCGTCTTGCGTCGATGTACCTCGAAGGCCTCCGTCGAGGGCGACATCACCGGATGCTATAAATAGGACGCACAGCGCCCGTAGCCCGAGTTTAAGTTTTTTCCCCCAGAACGTGTGGCACCAGTCTCATGCCTGCTTGACTGCACATAGCATAGCAGAAACGTAAGCTGCAATCGCATAGGAAATTGTCCAGAGGTGCAGGCTGTGAGGGCGATGTGGAATACGTTGGAGGAACATCCAGTTGAAATAACGTTACCAGTTGGCAAGTAACTTGTTCTTCGAATGGATTGCATCCTCCAACGTATTCCACATCTTTGACAGATTCCCAAAGCAGTACCAGAAAATGGAGGGGGAAAAGAATTTAGAGTACCCAATCAGATGGCGGAATAAAGAACCGCCTTACCAAAGGCCATATCCTGACCATGGATTGTATCCAGGGAGTAATGTTTAACAAAGGTGTGGTGAGACGCCCATGTAGCGGCATCACAAATATTCCTAATACGAACACCCCGCTGGAGGGGCGGTGGAAGTAGCCACGCCCCTAGTAGAATGAGCTTGCAAACCTTCAGGAGGGTCCTTACCCGCCAATCGGTAACACTCCGTAATGGTGAGGATAATCCACCTGGACAAGGTCGGTTTGTTAACAGCCTGGCCCAATCGGTGTCCAGCATATCCTACAAAGAGTTGATCGTCCACTCTGACCCTGGACATCCTAGAAATGTAAAAGCTCAGAGCTCTCCTAGGATACAACCGATGGAGTCGCTCCTTTTCCTTACCAGGATGAGGAGGATAGAAAGAGGGGAGAAGCACCTTCTGACTCAAATGAAATTCAGATACTACCTTAGGTAGAAAAGAAGGACGTACTCTCAGTACAACCGTGTCCTTGTGGAACAGAGTAAAGGGTGGCTTAGAGGAAAGTGCCTGCAATTCACTCACTCTGCGAGCGGAAGTAACCGCAACCAAGAACACAATCTTGAAGGACAACCTCAAAGGACAAGAGTGCAAAGGTTCAAACAGAGCACCCATGAGAAATTTCAAAACCAAATTTATATCCCAAACCGGCACCTGGAAAGGGGACGGTTGGAACACAGTCCTTTAAGAAATCGAGAAATCAAAGGAATCTTAAAGTAAGAACATTCTTCAGACGAGCGCTTAAAGATACGCAGCACCGCCAGGTAACACTTAATGGTACCCACTTGAAGGTCCCTGTGGGCCAATGAAAGTAAGAAAGACAAAACCATAGGAATGGAGCTCTGAAAAGGTACAACATTGTGCCCTCTGCACCAGTCGCAGAACTTACGGCAACAGTACAGGGATGTTGTTGAAGGCCGCCTGGCCGAAAGCAACACCTCCATCAAGTCATCCAGGAGGCTTAGAACCCCTACCTACCTGGAGCTTCCCCTTTCACAAGGCCTTGCCAGTCAGCAACTAGCATTTAGAACAGTTGTCCGTGTCGTGACTCTCACCCAAGCACCACAAACAAATGCGATGCGGGTCGGTGATCGGCATTTTCGACTTGCAGTCCCGGCAGGTCTTGAGGACAGACCGCAGAGTCGGTCGAAGAAAAAGACATCTCTACAATGAAACAAACGAGGCGCGCCAAGTTCTCGAAGCAAACACGTTTGCGGAAAAACGGCACTAAGGTTACGGGTGCCGTGCGTCCCATTTATAACATCCGGTGATGTTGCCCTCAACGGAGGCCTTCGAGGGACATTGACCCAACATCATTGACGCAGGATGCCCTCTGCCGAAAATGTTTCCGAAGTGCACAGCTGTGGACACGTTGGAGGACACAATCCATTCAAAAAAAAGGAGTTTCAGCACAGCAGCAGGGCTTCACCAGGGCAATTCAAAGGTCCAGGAGGGTGCAGCAAGTTTAGTTCACGGTTTCTTCATCGGGTTGTTCTTCCCAGTGGTCGACTCTGGTCTTCAGACCAAGAAGCCTCCATTAATGCACAGCCTAGCTGTCACTCACACAGCAGGGTGGCTGTCCTACAAGGACAGCCCTCCAGCCAATCAGGACTGGGGGCATTCAGGTAACCAAGGAGACTAAGGTCAGGGGAGTGTCCGGCACCTCCCTCACTTTCTGCCCTGCCACACACATTGGAGCCAGAGGCAGGTTTCAGTACTGAAGCCCTCCAAATGCTAAACAGAAAAAGGGCTCAAACCTGGTTTTGCGTGCAAAGTAAAACCCAAGAAATACCTCACAAACAAGAAATGGTGAAAAAAGACGACAGAGGCCATTTTGACACAATGGTCACCCCATGGGTGCTATATTGTAGCTGAGGATTCAGCCTGTGGTAGAAAAGCTGAATAGTAGGAAAATTAAACCACTGCCACCAGCCATTTAAAGTAGTGAGGGTTACATTAAAAATGTTACAGGAGTAAATCGGAAAAGGGTATACTAAGTAACCCCCGAGCACTCTGAGAAAAGTTTCACTTTACTATTCTTGGGAACTGTAGTTCACCCTAGAAAAGGTATTTAAACCGTATAAGAAATCTAAAGGATTTCTCTGCGACACTGCACTGAAGGTGCTGTGTGTCAACATACAAAAGTAGATGTCTATGGAGGTTGTCAGACTCCAAAAACAAAGGAAACATAATCCAAATCAGATCAAAATACATAAGATTGAGAAAAAGGGCTCACTCTCTCCAGGGTTAAAATTAAAAAGTCCTAAAGTCCAGCAAGAGAGCTGGGGGTCTCGAAGGTTGAAGGGAATTAGCACAGAAGAATAAGTTACTTCCCCTGGTAACGTTCTTTCGAGTGGATGTTCCTCCCACGAATTCCTTATCTTTGATATTTCCCAATATCCAGCTAGCTGCTTTGGAAAAATAAAATTCCCCAGTAGAGGGCGCTGTGCGTCGATGCCCGTCGAGTCGATGTCCCTCAGAGGCCTCTGTGCCGATAGACGTCATCACAGGTATAAGTAGAGCGCGCAGCATCTGTTGCCCAGTTCTGTTTTGAAGCAATGGAGCGTCTTAAGTTAGACAGTTACTACCCTTAAGGGAGCGCAGACTGTTACCACAAGGATAGTTTTACTGCGGGGTAGAGAGGGGCGATAAGGAACATTACCAGGGGTAAGTAACTTGTTCTTCAAATGGATTGTGTCCTCCCACGTATTCCTCATCTTTGATACTCTCCCAAAGCATTAATATAATCAGGAAGAGGGAGTCAAAGTAGAGTGATTTAAGTGTGAACAGAGTGCAATACTGCCTTTCCGAATTTTGATTCTTGGCTAGTGGAGGAATCCAGGCTATAGAATTTTGTAAATGTGTGTGTAGACGACCATGTGGCAGCCGCACAAATGTCCTTTAAAAAACTCCTCTCTGAAGAGATGACAAAGCTGCGATACCCCTGGTTCAATGGGCTTGTCTGTGTTCTGGAGCCAATTTATAACATTCTGCAATTGTTAAAATGATCCACCTAGAAGAACAAGTTACTTACCAACTGTAACTTTCTTTCGACTGGATGTTCCTCCCACGTATTCCTCATCTTATGATAATTCGTTATCTCCAGCTTCGCTGCTTCGGAAAAAAATGTTTCTCTCAGCAGAGGGCGCTGTGCTTAAGGTCGTGGCGTTGACTGTCCCTCGACGGACTCCGTACTCTGTCGACGTCACCGATGGTATAAATCGCTCGAGCCGCGCCCGTTGCTTCAGTTCTGTTTTTTCGATGAAACATATACACCCAGGCGTGCCCCATAACTGATGCACTCTTCGTGAGAGGAAAGTGTAAGAAAACGTAAACTGTACTGTGGGGTAGGATGGGAGGGTAGATGAGGAATACGTTGGAGGAACATCCAGTCGAAAAAACGTTACAGTTGGTAAGTAACTTGTACTTCAAATGGATTGTGTCCTCCCACGTATTCCTCATCTTATGATAGACTCCCATAGCAGTGGCAATTTTGGAGGTGGGAGTACTAATTACAGTTTTCATGTACAGAATGCAGAACTGCTTTGGCAAATAACCCCTCATTGGAGGAGGCAGTATCCAAGCAGTAATGCTTGATAAAAGTATGCATTGTTTCAAGTTACAGCTGCACAAATATCTGCTGCCGGCACTCCCCTCTTTAGAGCCACAGTAGGCATTCCCCTTGTAGAATGAGCTCGAAGCCCATCTGGTGGGTCTTTTCCCGCCAATCTGTAACATTCAATTATGGCCAAAATGATCCAGCGGGATATGGTCTGTTTTGTTACTGATAAGCCCAGTTTATGACCAGTATAACCCACAAACAATTGGTCATCTTGTCGGAATTTAGACATCCTCGATATGTAAAAACTAAGAGCCCTCTTGGGATCTAGTCTATGCAGTCTCTCCTCTTCCTTGCCCAAATGAGGAGGAGGATAAAATGTTGGTAGTATTATTTTTTGTGACAAATGGAAGTCTGAAACTACCTTTGGTAAAAAGGAAGGTTTAACTTTAAAGACTACCTTATCCTTATAAAAAATTGTATATGGTGGTTTGCATGAGAGCCTGAAGTTCACTAACCCTGCAGGCTGATGAGAGCCACAAGAAGGACAGTTTTTAGTGTTAAAAGCCACAATGGACAGGAGTGCAGAGGCTCAAAAGGTATGCAAGTCAAGAATTTTAGTACTAAATTTAAATCCCAAGTTGGGACATGAAAAGGTACTGGAGGGTATACGTTACTAAGCCCTTTTAAGAATTGAATTATTAATGGTATTTTGAAATATGAAACCTCTTCCGAGGTGCGCTTGAAAATGGACAGCGCAGCAAGGTATCCTTTGATTGTTCCTATCTAGAGCCCCAGATTAGCTAAATGTAAAAGAAAAGAGCACTACTGGAGTGCCACATTGTAAAGGGTCTGTGTTCTTTTATTTGCACCAGTTACTAAACCTGTTCCAGCGACATCGGTACAAAGATTTTGTTGCTGGCCTTCTGGCCGAAAGCAAAACTTCCATTACGTCATCCGGAAGATCCCAATCCTTGTATCTCAACCGCTCAGAAACCATGCGTGACGGTTGAGTGTCTTGACCTCTGGATGGATAACCCGACCTTCCTCTTGCGAGAGAAGATCCTCTTTGCGGAAGACGTATTGGAGGGCAGATGGACATGTCTAGGAGGTCCGGGTACCACGTCCTCCTGGCCCAATCTGGGGCAATTAGGATCATGGTTTTCCTGAACTTTCTCAACCTCCTGATTACTTGAGGAATCACAGGGACTGGGGGAAACGCATACAGTAGTGGAAACTTCCACTCCACTACGAATGCGTCTCCCAGAGCTCCTCTTTGAGGAAATTCCCTTGAGCAGTACTAATCGCACTTCTGATCTCGGTGGCGAATAGATCCACTTGAGGGGTTCCCCAAAGGAAATTCTCCAGAAGGACTTCCTGAGCTAGCTCCCACTCGTGGGAGACTGCTCTGCCTGCTCTGAGCATCTGCCGCCGTGTTCTTCTTTCCGGCTAGGTGAATTGCCGATAGAGAGATTCCCTCTCGTATTGCCCAGAACCAGAGCTGCATTGTCTCTCTGCACAGTGGTAGTGACCCTACACAACCTCTCTTGTTGAGATAGTACATGGCCACTGTATTGTCCGTCATTATCAGGACATTCTTGCCCTGTACAGAGGGCAGAAAGGCCTTCAGCGCTAGTCTGATTGCCCTCAGCTCCAAAAGGTTGATGTGTAGTTTGGACTCCGATGGAGACCAACGTTCGCTGATTGTCAGATTGTTGGTGTGTGCTCCCCTCCCCGTGAGTGAGGCGTCCGTCACTACTGTTATCTCCCGCCATGGTTGCCAAACAGATTCTCCCTCGACAATGTTGTCGTTGCAAGCCCACCATAGAAGATCCTAAGCAACTGCGCTTGGGACTTGCAGAAGATCCGACATATTCCCTGAGAACTGGGACCACTCAGTTCCGAGTGCCCATTGAAGGGATCTCATTCTCAACATGGCCTCTGGTACCAGGAAAATGCAGGATGCCATGAGGCCGAGCAACCTGAGAAAATCGAAGGCCGGTAGACGTTGGGCATTCTGGAACTTTGTTACCATCTGCTGGATGTGGAGAGCTCTCACTTCGGGAGGCAAAGCTTTTCCCGAGGAAGTATCCAAGACTGCTCCGATAAACTGGAGTTTTTGGGATGGTATCATATGGGACTTCTTGAAATTGAGGGAGAAGCCCAATTTGTGGTGAAACTGGCATGTGATCGAAAGATGTTCCCGAGCTTGTATTGGAGAACTTGCTCTGATAAACCAGTCGACCAGGTAGGGATATATGTGAATACCTCCTCTCCTGAGACTCGCTGCCACAACCGCCAACAGTTTGGTGAAAACCCTCGGAGCGGAGGTCAACCCGAATGGCAGAACTCGAAACTGATAATGAGAATTGCCAATCGCGAACCTCAGGTACTTTCTGTGCTTTGGATTGATTGGCACATGAAAGTAAGCATCCTGAAGGTCCAATGATACCAACCAATCTTGTAGTTGGAGAGCCTGAAGGATCTGAGAAAGAGTCACCATCTTGAACTTGTCCTTCCTGAGGAACTTGTTCAAGTTTCTCAAGTCGAAGATGGGTCTCAGTCCTCTGTCCTTTTTTGGAATGAGAAAGTATGGGGAGTACCAACCCCTGTTCCTTTCCGCTACAGGTACCTGTTCTATGGCACCTTCCTCTAGCAGGGTTAAAATTTCCTGCAACAGGTGCGGATCTGGAATTTTTTTTAACAGAGTTGGCTCCCGGTGGATGATTGAGGCCTTTTTAGGAAGGGGAGACGGTAACCTTGGGCTACTGTTTCCAGTGCCCAAGCATCTGAGGTAATGCCCTGCCATTCCTTCAGATGCTGAGAGATCCTGTCTCCCACTGGTGTTTTGTGCAACAAGGTCTCAGAGGGATTTGGAGGCAGCTGCAGGAGTGGCTGAGGGTACAGATGCCGCTCCTGGGGCTGATTTTGCACCTCTTCCTCCACGAGGGAAGTTTCTTTTGCCCCTTTGAGAAGCCTGTCCTCTTGCTCTACTAAATGAGGAGTAGTAACGAAAAGAACGACCCCTCTAAGAAGACGAGCCAGAATAGGGTTTTAGAGGCTGGCGCATGGAGGCGCTAAGCAATTTAGCTGCCGCTTTCGAGGTCTGAAGTTTTTCTAGGCTTTCATCAGCCTTGCTGCCAAACAGCCTCGAGCCATCAAAGGGCATGTTAAGGAGTCTGGCTTGCACGTCTGGTGCAAACCCCGACTTCCTCAACCACGCAAATCTGCGTAGCACAATGCTTGCAGCCATGGATCTGCTGATGCTATCAGCAGTATCCAGTCCAGACTGGAGACATTCCCCCATTGCCTCCTTCCCGTCTTTGACTATATTCAGGAAGGCTTCCCTTCCCTCGCCTTCCGGAATATGATCAGCCGCCTCCGAAATACAGTCCCACAGGGTATGGGTAAACCTGGCCAGGATACAGGTGACATTTGTCGATTTAAGGGCAATACTGACTGATGTGAAAACTTTGCGTGCCCAGGCATCAACTTTTTTATCTTCTCTATCTGGAAGGATAGTGGGATATGCAGTTTGCTTTGATGTGGATGCTGCCTGAATGACTAGACTTTCTAGAGTCGGATGCGTGTTCAAGTATTCGGGATCCGTACCAGCTGGTCTGTATTTCTTGGGGAAAATTACTATCTGCAGCAGCAATGCTCTCAGGCTTTTCCCAGTTTTTCTCCACCGTGAAAGGGGAGAACTGTATCTTTTTGAGGACCTCTATCAATTATATCCGTCATGTCATCCTGTTCAAAAACGGGTGAAGTGTTACCCCAACCCATATACTCAATTACTCTTGTCATAAGACTCCTGTACCCAGCGTCTGCATGCTCTGCAGGATCAGGTCTGGCAAACTAATTCTGGGGAGGTGTCAATTCCACTGGCAGAATGTAGAGTCACTCAGGTCTCTCATTTTAAATTCTTGATCAATGAGCTCCTCAGGAACTTGGTTTGTGCCATATGAAACTCCAAAAGGAGTAACTTGGTCTTCCTCTGAGCCAGATTCCTCATAAATTGAGGACATGGACTTAAAAAAAGTCTGATCTGGGCAATGGAGTGAATCTTCTTTCTTCCTCTACCATACGCGTCGAAGGAATAGAGAAATCCTTCGAAGTTGTCGAAAGAATCTTCGATGACTTCGAAGATGACTTCGACACAGGCGTCAAGGTTGTTTTTGGTTTCGATGCTGAAATGGTCGACGCCGACGGCGTCTATGAAATCGTCGAAGCTTTCGACGACTTATGTTTTTTATATGGCACCGCAGTGGTGCTCGACTCTCGAAGAGTCCTCGATGACTTGGCGTCGACTCGAGTTTTTCGAGTATCCTCGACACTACCGGTTTTTACCATGGTAGTCTTGGACTTCCCTTTGTCGTCCAATGGAGCGACTTTAGGGGTACGGCTTTTCCGAGGTTCATTCGAGGGGGTCGGGCCGCATTCTCGAATACCTCCATCATCTTTTTACAAAATTCTTCCAATTTTTTGGGATAATCCGATTTTGTCGGACATTGAATTTCTGAAGATGATGAGGGAGATCTGTCTCCTCTTCATTTTTTTGGACGAGGAAAAAGAGTGTCTCGATCTAGTCCTAGATCGAGATCTCTTGGAGTGCTTATGGCGATCCGATTCCTTCGAATCAGTCGCTTTCTTATGTTTTTTGGATGTAGCCTTTTTAGAGGCTTCCCTCCCCACCGACAGTTTACCTCTCCTCTCACAAAGAGCTTTCTCGGCCATGGATTGGCAGGAACCACAGTCGGCGGTCCGGTGACTGGAACCGAGACACCAGAGACAAACCCGGTGAGGATCCGTGATCGACATTTTTGATCCACAGTCTACGCGCTTCTTGAACCCAGTCTTGGGTGTCGAAGGAGTCGAAGATGACGACATTTTCTTCACAGAAAATCTCTAGCGCGCCGTTCTCGATAGCGAAGCGATCGGAAAAACTGAACTGAAGCAACGGGCGCGGCTCGAGCTATTTATACCATCGGTGGCGTCGACAGAGTACGGAGTCCGTCGAGGGAAAATAGACGCCACAACCTCGATCAAAGAGCTCTCAGCCGAGAGACATTTCTTTTTCCGAAGCAGTGAAGCTGGAGATAACGAATTATCATAAGATGAGGAATACGTGGGAGGACACAATCCATTCGAAATAGTTTTTTGGTGATGGCTAGACCCAACTTATGACCTGTGTAACCCACAAATAATTGGTCAGTTTGTCTCAGGTTAGCAAGTCTGATAATGTAAAAACTCAAGGCACGCTTTGGAGAGAGTCTGTGCAGCCTTTCTTCCTCCTTCCCTGGATGCAGAGGAGGATAAAAAGAAGGTTAAGTTATCCTCTGAGTAATGTGGAACTCAGACGCTACCTTGGGAAGGAAATAAGGCTTCACTCTTAACACTACTCTGTCCTTGTGAAAGACTGTGTGAGGAGGCTTTTGTTAGGGAGAATTCTCAGAAATGTGCTAATTCCTCTCAACCTTAGAGACCCCCAGCAACTTTACTGGATGTTGAGGACTTGAATTCTTAACCTGGAGCGAGCAAGACCCTTTTTTCCCACTCTCGCATGTATTTTAATGTGATTTCCTTTGGTTGTGGAGTCGGACAAACTCCATAGGCATCATTGTTTACATTGTGTCACACAGGCCCTTCAGTGCAGTGGCACAGGGAAGTCTTTCAGATTTCCCAAAGGATTAAAATACCTTCTCTTGGATAAACTACTGTTTCCAAGAGCAGTAAAGGAACAAGTTACTTACCTGTGTTCTCCAGCATGGGGTGTGGCATGGATTCACATGCTCATGAACATTCCGTCAGGCTGGGAATCCTCGGTAAAGAAAAAAAATCCGTTTCATTTCTGAACTTTCTTTCTCCTAATAACCAATCACGGAGCTCTGGGTCATACTGCCCCCAGCCAATGACTGCCCTCTACCTAAGCTCCTCTTCTGGCAGCCATCTTCAGATTTGGTAGCACGTAAAGTGGCAGTAGGACCAAGAGAAGAGCCACAGAGGGGTAGGCGGGAGAGTTAGCATGTGAATCCATGCCAGACCCATGCTGGAGAACAGTTACAGTTTAGTATCAGCATGGGGTCTGGCATGGATTCACATGCTCATGAATAAAGAATACGTAGCAGTACACACATGCACAACCACGAGTGGTGGCAAAGGCTCAACATGAGCATCTCTTACCTCCTCACCAGGCTCACCTTCAAGCGAACAGGTGGCGCAGCACTACTTGGCTGACTCTGGGCTCCTCCTTGGAATCCCAGTCGATGCAGTAGAATCTCGTGAAGGTGCGCGTCGACCTCCACGTAGCAGCCCTGCAGATGTCCAGCAGGGGCACACCAGATAGGAACGCCTTAGTTTCAGCGATCGCTCTGTCGAATGGGCTCTCGGACGGCCAGGCAACGGTCGGTTCGCCAACCGGTGACAATGGGTAATACAGCCAGAGAGCCACCTGGAAATGGAAGCCTTGGAGAGGGACTTCCCATGGTTCACAGGGCCACAGTTCACAAAAAGTTGCAACGTCTTCTGGAAGCGCTTCGTGCGGTCCACATAGCCACATCCAGCGAGTGCAAAGTCCTTTCAGCCATCGACGAAGGTGTCGGAAAAAACACAGGTAACACCAAGGGCTTGTTCAGATGAAAGTCTGACGGCACCTTGGGCATGAAGGAGGGGTGTGTCCGCAGCACCACCCTTGTGTCGTGAAAAGTTAAGTAAGTTGGCTTACAGAACAGGGCCTGAATCTCTCCCACTCGTGCAGAGGTGATGGCCACGAGGAACGCTGTCTTCCACGACAAAAACTTCACTGGAACTGTCTGCATAGGTTTGAATGGAGTTCCCATGAGCCTAGTCAGCACCACATTGAGTTCCCACGCCGGGGCCGGGGCTTTCACCAGCAGGAACGAACGGAATAGTCCCTTGACGAACTCCTTACCAGACGATGTGACCACAACGATGATCATCCAGGACATCTGGTGTTGCTGGAGATAGCCGCCAGATGCACTTTGATAGAAGCATGTGCCAAACCTGCTTTGGACTTCGAAAGTAGATATGGTAGCACCTGCGGAGCCGTGACTCGTAGAGGGTCGATCTTCTGTGCACGGCACCAAACTGTGAACCTCTTATATTTATGTCCGTAGCATTTAAGAGTGAACAATGCCTTGACAAACAGGCCGCTGGAAGGTTGTAACCCCCAAATTCTAATGCTGCAGGAGGCAGGCCTTCAGGTTCAGTGATCCTGGCGAGAAGATATGCGACCACCGGAAGCTTGACTGGAGGGGCCACTGACATGTTGAGAAGGTAGGGGTTCCATATCTGCCTCGGCCACGCCGGTGCGACGAGGATCATCCTGCACCGGGACCGTCTGAGTTGACTGACAAGTCGAAGAAGCAACGGAGGGAACGCATACAGAAACAGGCCGTCCCAGGGGAATGAGAATGCGTGCCCCATGCTCCCCACCTGGGGAAACCCGCTGGCGAACCTCCGGCACTTGGTGTTTGTCGCTGTCGCAAATAGATCAATCTGGGGATTGCCCCATCTGCGGAACAGGCAATCCACTTGGTCCTGACGAAGCTCTCACTTGTGGCAAGAACGCAGCTCCATGCTTAGAGAATCTGCAACAGTGTTCTTCATTCCTGCCAGATGAAATGTGATGATCATCCCCTGGGCGACTGCCCATTGCCACAGTTCCTAGGCTTTCTTGGAGAGCGCCAGGGATCTGGTGCCCCCCTGCTTCCTGATGTAGAACATTGTGGTGGTGTTGTCCGTGAAGACCCGCACCACCTTGCCCTTGAGGGACGGAAGGAAAGACTGGAGGGCCCAAAACATAGCCCGCAGCTCCAACACGCTGATGTGCAGCGTTTTCTCCTCCAGTAGCCGAAGGCCTCTTGCATGAAGACTTCTGGTGTGGGCTCCCCATCCTTCCAGAGAGGCATCTGTTGTGACCGTCTCCTGGTGCTGTGGGGTCTGGAACTCTGCACCCCCCTGACCGGTGCGTGCAAACTTCCCACCACCTTATCGCTCGATGGAAACTCATGGAGCGAGATCCTGTCCTCAAAGCTTCCAGACACTTGAATCTAACGGGCGTCAAGGAACTCCTGGAGCAGACGCATCCGTAGCCTGCACAGTCGGATGAGGTAGATGCATGACATCATGCCGAGCAGAGACTTGACAGTCCTCACCGTGGCAACCTTCAGTGCTAAAAGCCGTTGCACCTTACCCAAGATGGCCGCTATCCTCTCCTCCGAAGGGGGGCGCCAGGCACGACGCTGTGTTGAGTCAGGATCCCAGAAACAACGCATCCTGTGAAGGAGTAAAGCAGGACTTTGCATAGTTCCCTGAGAACCCCAGATCCGTCAGCAAGCAAATGGTCCTCGCCGTGTGATCCACGGCAACCTCCTTTGAGTTGGCCCGGATGAGCCAGTCGTCCAGGTAAGGGTAGACATGGATCCCCTGAAGCCGCAGGTGCGCCGCCACTGGTGCCAGGCACTTGGTGAAAACCCTGGCGCCGACTTCAATCCGAAGGGAAGGGCCTTGAATTAGTAGCGCTACCCTTGAACCACGAAGCATAGACACTTGCGGTGCCCCTTGTGAATGGGGATGTGAAATTAAGCTTCCTCCAAGTCCAGCAATGACAGGAAGTCCCCCCTCTTCTAGCAGACCAAGCATGCGTTGAAGCGTGATCATCCACAATTTTTAGGACTTGATGTATTTGTTCAAACGACAGAGGTCTAGAATGGGCCTCCAGCTGCCGGTCTACTTTTTTACAAGGAAGTACCTTGAGTACACTACGGAGCCTCTTTGGGACAAACTCCAACGCGCCTTTCCTTAGCATGGCCTGCACCTCCAGCAACAACTGGGGGACGTGGTTCTCCTGACGGGCCAGCAGTGCTATACAGGGACACTTCTGTTGAAATTCCAGGGATGTGTCAGTGGCTGAGAGCGTCCAGCACCCAACAGTCGGTGGAGATGGTCTCCCAGATGCCGACTAAGTTCACCAGCCTCCCACCGGGGTGCACGAAAGGGCCCCCCCCTGCCGATGCCACGGCCGGTTTAGTCCGGCTTGGACGTCGAGGGGCTGTTCTGGGACCCAGAGGACGTCCTCCTCCGAAGGCCTTTGAATGGCCCCTGTTGGTTTCCTGGGCCAGAGATCAGGAGGGCTGGCGGTAAGAAGAGGAACCCCTGCCAAAACCCTTGGATGAACCCTGGGCCTTGCCGCCCGAGGGCTGAAAGGACGGCCTCCGTTGCTGAAGAGAGCCCAGAGCCCAAGCTGTCTCTGTGTCAGTCTTAATGGCCTGCAAAGACTCATCCACGGCCTTCCCGAACAGATTTGTCGAAGGGCATGTCCAACACCTTCGACTGAATGTCCTGGTGAAAGCTGGAGGCCCTGAGCCAGCCACGACGACAAAGTCAAATACTGTTGCCCATTTGGCAGAACCCCACGTTGGCAATGTCTGTGGCCACCGTGAAGGCGTAGTCTGACGCCACCTCACATTCCTGCAGATTTTCCAGTGCATCTGACCTCTTGTCGTCAGGGAGGAAGTCCAGGAGGGGGGCGATCTTGAAGCACAGATCCCGGTCGTAGCGTGTTACAATGGCAAGGGCATTGCCAGCCTTGATGGTAGTTGCCGCAGAATAGATTACCCGTCTCCCCATGGCATCTAACTTCTTGCCCTCGCTGTCCGGAGGAGTGGCAGCAGCAGAGGAAGAGCCGCCCGAGGACGACTTCTTGGCCGCCGCTGACACCTCTTCTCCAGGCACTCCTTTTTCGCCTGGGCCGTAGAAGGGTTCTTCATGAGGGACAGGCCTTCGTCCCAGACGTCATCCAGGAGTGGGACCGAGAGGATGGTCTTTCTCTTTGCCTCACGGCGTTGATATAAGAAGCCCTCCTTCTCCTCTGGGGTGAGATGAAAAAGTTCAGAAGCTCTGGAGATCATTGAATGGAACGAGCCTATCTCGTCCGGCAGCGAAGATCTATGCGGCGGAGATGGGAGGTACCCTAATCCGCCATCGTGGTCCATGCCCGTCGTCGCCGTGTCTGGCCTCTCACCATCGGGGGTGGATGGGGGAGAAGAGTGAGTGGTGAAGAGGGCGATGGGGGGTCAAGGAGGTGGAGGTCTTCTCGTCTTGGTTGGAGGCTCTCCCGTTGCCCAGGGCTCAACCGGCACCGCGGGTGGGGCAGCAGGTGCGATGGACAACCTTGTCTGTATCTCTGAGGTCAGTGTATGCAGGGCTGAGAGAATGTCCCCCCGAAAGGTCTCTGAGAGGTAGTGGAGTTGGGGTTGGCAGCTGAGGTGGTTGCGGAATAGGCTGCTTGGGCACCGGCTGTGCACCCAAGCCATCATTGCCTTGTTGCTCCTCCTTGACTGTGTACTCGCTGTCGTCACCTTCGTCGTCGCCTTCATCTGTGCGCTCGTCGTAGGGCCTGTCCCCCAAGTTCACCTCCTCCTGTATGGGTTGCAGGACGGTGAGCGTCTCCTCAAAGGAGATATCCATACCTTGGAGTGCCACCGCACCCCCCCCCCTTTCTTTGCCTCAAGCAGGGAAGGTCTCGGAAGATGACTGGCATCCTCTTCTCCAGCATCTTCTCTATGGGCCGGAATGCCAGCTCCCTCCTGGGAGAAAGGGACACCCTCATCTTCGGAGGTCGGGCCCTGCGGAGCCACCTCAGCAGCCTTCCCCTCGATAGAAGGCTGGGCCTTCACCGGGTGGACCTTCACGGTCAGGGCTGGAACCTTGTCCTGCTTGACCTTCTCCTTAGGGGGATGGTCCGAACCCCAATCACCCTTGGTCTTCTCTGGTTTTGCGGACTTGGGTCTCTCCTTGAGTTTGCCCGGATGGTCCGACTTCCTCTTGGCTGAAGATCCTGAGCGTTGACTGGTGCTGGAGGCTGGAGACATCGAACGCGCCCTGGCCCCCGGGGAGCCTGCCGCAACGGCACTCCCGGTGACAGTGGACTTGCGGTGCTTAGCCTTCTGTTGGACCCCCTCAAAGGTCTTAGAAGCCCGCTCAGCCTTCTTGGAGCTGGGAGAGGCATGCTGCTGGGACCCACCCAGAGCAGAAGCCTTGGCCTGTCGCCACTCGTTCAGTCGCCTGTGCCGATCCTTCATCATGCGCGAGGACATCTCCTGGCAAAACGCACAATCCTCTTCCTTGTGCGCCAGATACAGGCCGTAAAGACATTCGAAATGCTTGTCGTCCGAAAAGACATTTCCGCGAGCCACAGCTGGAGCAGATCTTGAACAGGGGAGCCAAATCCTTCTACTCCAACATGGTCCACGCGACGTAGGCCTGAGAATCTTCTGGAAGCCTCCACAAAGAAACTCGAACGGGTCCCCATTAATCGGATTGGTTGATTGATGGAGCACAAGGCCTGATTGACTGAAAAATAAAAGTAATACTTTTCCAAAAAATGATAACGTCCAACACTTGAATGTGCGGTAAAATTCTGAATATGGCTGTCAGAGGAGGGGCTTAGGTAGGGGGCAGTCATTGGCTGGGGGCAGAATGACCCAGAGCTCAGGGATTTGGTATTAGGAGAAACACAGTTCAGAAATGAAAAACTGATTTTTTTTTCTTCACCAAGGATTCCCAGCCTGATGACGGGGAATATTCATGAGCATGTGAATCCATGCCAGACCCCATGCTTGAGAAGTGAAATTGACTTTACTTACATTTGTAACTTTCTGGACACAGCACACTATCTCACAGTAGGGTGCTGGAGGGGTTACTTAGTATCCCCTTTTGTGTAGCTTCTCATGTAACAATTGTATGTTACCCTTTCCTCGATGAATGGCCGATGGCAGTGGTTTACTTTTACCTACCGTGGTGTGCTTTTACCGCGTTCGCAGCCAGGGTAAAGCACCCAAGTGTGCCATTTTTGTCAAAATGGCCCCAGTCTTTTTTCACCATTTCTTTGTGGAAAGGTCCTTCTTGAGATTTACTCTGCGAGACAAACCAGGTTTGGTACCTTGGTTCATTTGGTTTTTGGCAGGATACACGAGTGAAGCCTGCCTCTGGCTCCAGAGTGTCTGGCGGGGGCATGAAGCGAGGGAGGTGCCCGGAACTCCGTGCTTAGTCACCTAGGAGACAGGAATGCACTCTTGGCCGGCTGGCTTTCCGACAAGGACAGCCACCCTGCTGGGTGACTGACAGCTAGGCTGGAATGAATGGGAGAGAACTGAATAAAAGGAGAGTCTTTTGGCTTTGGAGGCAGAGGTGACCACTGGACGAAGGAATCCGAAGAAGAACTTGAAGAGGACGCCTGCTGCAACTCCTGGACCACTGGTTTGCCCGGTGAAGCCCTGCTGCTGTGTTGAAACTCCAAATTCGTATCGACAGAGAAGCCCCGCAAGGACGACTTCTCCCCTTGAGTTGGTGGGACCAATCAACTCCAAAGTAAGCCACCTGGACATCTTCTTGAATATGGTTGAATTTCCACTGCAGTCGCTGCTGGAACCGAATAGCCAGGGAGAGGAACAACACATTGTTTGTGTTGCTTTTAAGCTGGCCAAGAGCTCCAGGAAGATTTCCGGACTACCAGGAAGCAGGACTGACCGAGCCTGAGCCACCTCAACAGAGTGCTGGACCCCAGAGGCAAGGAAAGCCCATCTCGGCAGCCAGGAACCGCAGTGTTGCTATTTGCGGTAGACGCAGAGAGCTGAAACACCGAAGTGCCACTTGTTTGAAGATTGCCGGTTGCGGTCGGTGACCATCCCAGTGCAGGAGTCCCCAGAAGTCCTCCCTCGTCTCCATGACTGAGGCCCAGGCAAACCAGGATCTGCAGAGCTGCACAGGAATAGAAGCCATCTGCTGCACTTTTCTTCAACTTAAAAGGTACTGTACAGTCTAAGAGAACTTGCCTCTTGTTGTGCTACCTTGCTTTATCCAGTTGAAACTTATCTTGGTTGCCCTTGTAGAATTGCTTGCATTTTCTACTACTCACAGGCCCAACAGCTTGTGACCCTATATTTGATTCTACTTTTGCTACAAAAATTTCAAAAACCTTGTGCAAGACTTTCTACTTACCTGCAGAAAGTGCTTCAGTTCACCTTGACTTTTGCTAACTTAACATTGGCTGGCCTGGCTCCCTGAATGACTTCTCTCTTCTGCTTATATGTTTTGCCTTCCTTCCAGGAAAGAGTTAACCGACTTTGCATTGGGGGGGGGAATAGGGGGGCTTGCGGGTTTGTTAAAAGTACTTACCTGGTTGAGAACAATTGTGTGAACACTTGTCTTATTCTAAAACCTCTTTTCTTTAGCACTCCTCTCCAGTATATTCTAAATGCAACAGTGATATATTAATGTCCACAACACCATAGCTATTGAAGTCTCCTGAGTGTGTAGGTAGTGTCTGTGAGCCATCCCAAATGGGTATTTGCTGATTTAGAAAACTAAGAGTGTG
The DNA here is from genome assembly GCF_040938575.1 of Ambystoma mexicanum. Taxonomy (NCBI): domain Eukaryota; kingdom Metazoa; phylum Chordata; class Amphibia; order Caudata; family Ambystomatidae; genus Ambystoma; species Ambystoma mexicanum. The sequence continues at coordinate 721,463,760 of NC_090926.1, forward strand.
TATTTTGAAGTGTATTTGTGTGTTGCTTTATATTTCTCCCTTCTGGAGAAGGCTTATTCAAACTGACTTAAATAAATTAATAATTGTTTAATCAAGAAACGTGTATAAGAGTTTATTTGAATACTTGTCACTGTGAATCTCTGTAACTCCCCTACAGCTCACATTGACCCCTCTTGAGATAAGCCTGGCTGCTCAACACGCTACCAACCTGTGTAGTACAGACAAAGGTTGTGTTCCTATTGCCAGGAGGTCAGGGTTGTTGTAGTGTATCCAAAGGGTACTGCATACAATCTTGCCTAACAGCTTGTAAAACAAGGTTTGTAACTCGCTCACCTTTCGGGCAGATGTTATTACCACCAAATAGAATGTTTGGAAAGTAAGCAATCTTAATGGGCACGAATTAAGAGGTTCAAAGGGAGTACTCATTCAAAAGTTTAAGACTAAGTTTAGATCCCACAGGGGCAACTGAAAGGGGGTTGGGGATAAACATTAGTTAACCCCTTCAAGAATTGTATTACGAGAGGTATTTTAAAGTAGGATACTTCTTCAGCAGTACACTTGAAGATGGAAAGTGCTGCTAGGTAACCTTTGATAGAAAATCTGGGACTCCAGACTGGTACTAAGTGTAACAGAAAAGACAACACCGTCAGTGTATTGCATGAAAAAGGGTCAACATTCTTGTGTCTACACCAGCTGCAGAACTTATTCCATCGGCAGCAGTATAAGGATTTTGTTACTGGCCTTTTGGCCGAAAGCTACACCTCCAGAACATCATCCGGGAGGTCCCAATCTTTGTATCTCAGCCACTCAGAAACCATGCGTAAAGGCTGAGTAGTCCTGATATCCGGATGGAGAACCTGACCCTCCTCTCGCGAGGGTAGATCCTCTCTTTGTGGATGACTAATCAGAGGGCAGACGGACATGTCTAGAAGGGCCGGGTACCACGTTCTCTTGGCCCTAGTCGGTGCAATTAGGATCATGGTTTTCCTGAATCTCCTCAACCTCTTTATTACATGAGGAATGACGGGGACTGGATGAAATGCGTAGAGGAGTGGAAATTCCCAGTCCACCACTAATGCATCTCCTAGAGCTCCTCTCAGGGGAAATTCCCTGGAGCAGTACAGTTTGCACTTCCTGCTTGCACTGGTCGCAAACAGATCCACTTGAGGGGTTCCCCAAAGGGTGAAGATCTTCTCGAAGGACTTCCTGAGCTAGTTCCCACTCGTGAGAGACTGCACTCTGCCTGCTCAGAGCGTCCGCTGTCGTGTTCTTCTCTCCGGCTAGGTGCACTTCCGAGAGAGAGATTCCTTGTATTGCCCAGTACCAGAGCTGTATTGCCTCTCTGCACAGTGGTAGTGACCCTACACATCATTTGTAGAGGTAGTACATGGCCACTGTGTTGTCCGTCATTATCAGGACATTCTTTCCCCATACCGATGGCAGGAAAGCCTTCAGCGCTAGTCTGATTGCTTGCAGCTATAAAAGGTTGATCTGTAGTTTGGTGTCCGATTGAGACCAACGACCGCTGATGGTCAAATTGTTGGCGTGAGCTCCCCACCCCATGAGTGAGGCATCCGTCACTACTGTTATCTCCAGCCATGGTTGCCAAAAAGGTTCTGCTCTCAAGATGTACTCCCGACAGGTCCACCACTGAAGGCCCAGTACTACTCTGTGTGGGATGTGAAGGATATCTGACATCCCCCCCCGAGAACTGAGACCATTGGGTCCCGAGAGCCCACTGAAGGGATCTCATTCTCAGGCGATCCTCTGGCACCAGAAAAAAGCAGGATGCCATGAGGACAAGCAACCGCAAAGTCGAAGGCCGGAAAATGTTGTGCATTCTGGAACTTTGTCACCATCCGTATAATGTCTTGAGCCCTCACCTATGGTGTAGGGGTGTCACGGTATTCATTTTATGACGGTACGATAACCTTCTTGCCAAATGACGGTATATCATGGTTATCGCAGTATAGCAGGTGGAGTTAACTGATCTTAACAAATATTTTCTAAAAGGTCATAAATTGACAGATTTATCATCACAAACAAAACCAGGCACCCAGGGCCAGAATTGGGCTTTTCAACATACTTTCCACTGAAATGCCTTGCTTCCACCAAACACAAGTGTGGAGAGGAGGGGGTGGGGTGGAGGCCTGCTGCAACTGGCAAAGCAAACTAAAAAGCTTTCCTTAAGTGGTCATTTAGGCTTTTTGCTTCCCCACTGGCTACTGGTGAAGATGAACATGTTGCCATCTTGATAACCTGCATGCCACAGATCAATTGAGGCTGATGGTAGTATACTCTTGTACACACACACACACACACACACACACTTTCTTTTTACGTTACAGCCTTTAGTTTACTTGCGGGCCAAAAGGTGTTCAGCAATCACTGACATGTTACCCTTTGGTATGGCAGCAGGGAATACCCACAGAGATGAGTGAATTTCGCAGTGTGACTTATTATTTGTAAATTCAATGATAGAACCAGGGAAATCCCCCATTGCCATATGTTTAGAGAACATTATCCATTATAAATATATAAACCCCAAAGCCGCCACCCCAAAGTAAACCCTTTTCCTTCTTGGCACTGTATCTATTCTTCCTATTGCTAACATATTGATTTTGTGTAAGGCACGTGTGGTTTATGGAATGGCATTAAAAACTGCACCAACTGAAACTACTTGGCAGACGGCACATCCAAAAGTGCAAAACCAAGACAGTGCAGCAATTGCTTACTGCAGCCTTTCCAAATCAGATTGAAAAGCACACTTAAACGGTATGAACGGTATAAACAATGTGACGGTTATTATTGTTCAATTAAGTGGTTCACGGTATCTTTAACGGTATACCGTTATACCGTTACATCCCTACTATGGTGGCAAGGCCTTTCCTAGGGATGTATCCAGGACTGCTCAGATGAACTGGAGCCTTTGTGATGGGATCATGTGGGACTTCTTGAAGTTGAGGGAGAAGCCCAGTCTGTGGCGCGAGATGATGTAGGGCTTGTTTTGGGGAGTTGGCCGTGATCATTCAATCTTCTAGGTAGGGGTAGACGTGAATTCCCCCCCCCCCCCTTTCCTGTGACTTGCTGCCACAACCACCATTAACTTGGTGAAAACCCTCGGGGTAGAGGTTAGCCCAAAAGACAGAACCCGAAACTGATAGTGCAAGTTGCCAATGGCAAACCTTTTGTACTTTGTGCTTGTGATGGATAGGCACATGAAAGTAAGCATCCTGAAGGCCCAATGATACCAACCAATCCTGAAGTTGGAACGCCTGAAGGATTTGAGAAAGTCACCATCTAGAACTTATCCTTCCTGAGGAACTTGTTCAAGTCTCTTAAGTCCAAGATGGCTCTCAATCCTCTGTCTTTTTTTCGGTATTGGAAAATACAGGGAGTACCAACCCTTGTTCCTCTCCGCTACAGGTACCGGTTCTATAGCACCTTTCTCTAGCAGGGTTAAAATCTCCTGCATAAGGAGCGGGTCTGGAATCTACAAAGAGATGTCTCCCGGTGGATGACTGAGGTGTTTGTAGGAAAGGCAGACAGTAACCATGGTCGATTGTCTCCAATACCCAAGCATCTGAAGTAAAAGCCTGCCATTCTGTCAGATGTGGAGTTTATCTGCCTCCTACCGATGTTTTGTGATGGAAGACCTCAGAGGTTTTGGGGCGGCTGACGCAGATGCTGAGGGTGTTAGGCAAAGTTTGTATGCAGTACCCTCTGGGACCACTACACACAACTATGACTACAGGTGTAAGCAAAACCAACCTTTGGTATAAGTCTGTACCACAGAGTTTTTGGTAGCAAGCTGGGCAGCCAGGCTTTTCTCAAGAGGGAATGTGAGCTTGTAAGGACATTACACAAAGGTCTATAATTACAAGTATTCAGATAGACACTTACACTCAAGGTTTCTTGGTAAAACACGTATTAATTTATTACACAATCATTTATAAAGCATTCACTAGATGAGGTAACCAATATCACAAAAACTATACTACAGTACTGAATAAGTAGAAGCAAAAAGGCATAAGTTAATAAAAACGAATATTACAGTTACTCTAAAACAGTGCAAATAGTTTGAGCTCACCAGAGGAGTTGATTCAATGCAATAGGTAGGCCAAAGTCCATGGGCTAGTGACTTGTATAAGTAAAAACAATTCTGGTATTAAAAACTGAATAGTTTTTGCCACGGTTCTTAGAAGTAGTTCACGGAAGAAAGGTTTCTATGTCGGGTCACAAGCGGACTAGGCCTGCAAGTTGCCAAAGTTGTACGTACTTTGGCAGCGAGAGGCAAGTTCTCTCGGTCGGGTTTTCACAATACCTTATATTGAAGAAAAAGATGCAACTGAAGACTTCTGTTCCTGGCAGTTCCTGCAGATCTCGCTGTTCCTGAGCCTCAGTCATGGGGACAAGTGGGAGGACATCAGGGGACTCCTGCACTGCACGGAGACTGGTCTCAAAGCTGGCGAATTGGCAAATCTTCGATTCCGGTTGCTGGTCTTCAAGCACACAAGCTGGTGTCCTTCCCCCCCTGGTTAATCCTAACCAGCTCTGAGAATGGTATCCAGGTGGCTTACGGGTTGATTGGACCCATCAACTCAAAGGTAGAAGGTACTTGAAGGGCTTCTCTGTCGAGGTGAACTTGGCGATTGGACCTGCAGCAGGGCTCCACCGGGCAAACCAACAGTCCAGTAGTTGCCGCAGCCGTACTCTTCCAGCTGGTCTTCGGTTCTTTCGGTCCAGTAGTCGACTCTGCTTTCCAGTCCAAGAGCCTTTTAAACAGTTTTCTCCCATTCATTCCATCCTAGCTGCCACTCACCCAGCAGGGTGGCTCTCACTGCCGGCAGTCAGCCAGTCAATCATGCCAGAGTGCAGGAGACTAAGCACAGGGAAGTTTCGGGCACCTCCCTCACTTCCTGCCCACCCCAGACACTCGGGCGCCAGAGGCGGGCTTCAGTCCTGAAGCCCGCAAAAGGCGTAGACACAAAGGGACCAAACCTAGTTTGGCGCGCAGGGACAAACACTAGAAGGACCGTTCCAAAAAGAAATGGTGAAAAAAAGAAGACCGGGACGTGTTTAAACAGAAGGGGCTCAGAGGCCATCTTGAAAAACATGGCTCCCGTGATCTTTGGCTACCATGTTCACGGTCGGGAAAAATCATGGTAGTTCGTTGTAAAACCACTGCCACAAGCCATTTCGATAGGAAAGGTTAGCATTTGACTGCTATATGAGTTTCTAGACATAAGGGAATACTAGGTAACCCCTTCATCACTCTATTGTAAGATGGGGGCGTGCTGGGTCTAGGAATTTAAAAAAAAAGACTAGTAAAGTCAATTTAACTTTACATTCTCTGGGAAACAGTAGTTTATCCCAGAGAGGGTTTTTAAACCTTGGGACAGCCTAAAAGGCTTCCCTGTGTCACTGCACTGAGGGTGCTGTGTGACACACATGAAAAGATAGGCATCATCTGAAACCCCATAATCAAAGAACAGAAGAGTAAAACGCACATCAAAATACATGAGTGGGAAAAAAAGCTCACACGCTCTCCAAGTAAAATCAAGTCCACAAAATCCAGCAAAGTTGCTAGGGGTCTCTAAGGGAAAGGGAATTACCACATTTATGAGAATTCTCCCTAACAGAGGGTAAAGCAGCACCTGCAGTTGCGATCTTAGTACCTCTACCCCGTCCGCCACGGGGGAAACATCTCTGGCCTCTTTGAGCTGGCGGTCCTCTGCCTTTTCCAAATGCGGAATAGCAGTGAAAGGACCTACCCCTCCAAGGCGTACCTGTGGGGCGGTTTGGAGTTTGCCTTATCGCAGCTCCAAGGAATTTGGCTGCCGCCTTGGAAGTTTGCAGTTTCTCCAAACTTTCATCAGCTTAACTTCCAAATAGGTGTGTGCCATCAAAGGGCATGTTGAGAAGTCTGGACTGTACGTCTGGGGCAAATCCCGACTTCCGCAGATTTGCGTGTTTGCGCATCACTGTACAAGCCACCATTGCTCTGCTGATGCTGTCAAAAGAGTCGAGACCGGTTTGGAGGGATTCTCACATGGCGTCCTTTCCATCCTTGATAAGGTTCAAGAAACTGTCCCTTTCTTCCCTTCTGGGATATGGTCAGCGGCCATCGAAACACAATCCCAAAGGGTGTGCGTGAATCTCGCCAGCGTGTATGTGGCATTAGGAGACTTTAGTGCCATGCTGAATGCAGAGAAAACTTTTGTGGCAATGGCATCACATTTGTTGTCACGATCCTGTGGCATTGTAGGGTATGCATTTTGCTTTCCAGAAGAAGATGCAGCCTGTGCAACCAGACTTTCTGGAGTTGGGTGTTTTGAGAGATAAAGGATCTGAGGCAGATGCTCTATATTTTGCCATCACTCTCTTGTTAACTGCAGGGATCACCTCTGGTGTTTCCCAGTGGTAGAGAACCTTTTATGTAAAGCCTTGTGAAAAGGGACAATAGGGTGCTCCTGCAGTCCCTTACCGAGTATATCTGTCAGGTCATCTTGTTCGAACACAGGTGTAGGCCTAGACCACCCCATATACTCCATCACCCTAGACATAAGCAACCTGTAATTGCTTTCAGCGTGATATCCTGGATCAGGCTTTCCAAAATCAACTTCCGGGGAAGTATCAATTACACTTGCTTCATGCAAGGATTCCTGTAGATGTTTTAATTTAGATTCCTCTGATACCAGTTCTTCTGGGACCAAGTGCGTCCCATACTCAAGACCAAAGATGTTTCTGCCTCCTTGAGAATAGGGTCTTAAATAAATCTGCAAGAGGTTGTGGTGTGTAGTTTCTTTCAAAAGTAGGCGCAGAAGGCGCTTTAGATGTTATTGGTGATAGGTGTTATTGGTTATTGGTGCTGAAATTGTTGCCGATGAGGATCTACGCGATCCGACCGCGGCTGATTTTAGTTCGCATGAGAAAGGTGCAAACCACCAAAAGTTTGCAACTTTCTCATGCGAACACACATACATACCCCCACCCCCACCCCCACCCACAACACACCCCCATGACACAAGCCCCACCCACACCCCAACATAAACAAAACCCACTTACCTTTTTCTTCACGATGGGTCCTTGTCTTTGTTTTTTTTTTTTTTTCCTTCTTCTTTTAGCGGGGCTGCAGGGGTTTCCCCCTGCAACCCCCGCTTACTATATCACACAGTATAGTGAGTGGGGTGTTGCAGGGGACACCCCCTCAGCCTTTTTTTTTTAACTTACCTGCAATGCTACCACCAAAGGTTCGAAACTTCGGTGGTAGCATTTGTAGAACTTTTTGTTCATGCGACCGTTTAGATAGGCCCTCATTACGACCCTGGCGGAATCCGCGGTGCTAAATGCACCGCGGAGCATGGCGGAAAGCCGCCGATAGCGCCATGGGGGTTGGCGGATTTACCACCCCATGCCGACCTTGGCGGAGCGGTAAATCCCCAATCCCCATTTTACCCTTCCCCATTCCCATTCTTGCCCCATAGGGTATAATGGGAGTGGGGAAGGAGTTAATTACGCCGCCGTAAAGTACGGCGGCGTAATTAACAACGAGGTCCCTTAGCGCCATGGTTTTCTCCGCCCGGTAAAACCAGGCGGAGAAAACCTCCATGGCGCTAAGGGAACTCGTAGTACGGCGGACGGGTCCGCCGCGATTACCGCTGGCGGAAACCCACTCCGCCAGGGTCGTAATGAGGGCCATAGTCTTTTTGTACAATACCGACGATGACGTCCGCGGCTTCGATGAAACCGTGAAAGGCTTCAAGGTTGTTGATGGAATCGACGGAAATGTTGAGGTCTTCGACGAGATCGTCGACGTTGTAGTCTTCTGCTGAGACAAGGGGGGGGGGTCGACACACAAGGTGTCGGTGACTTCTTCGATGGAGGCGCAGAGGACGTCGATGATGCACTCTTCGACTTATCGACAGTAATGACTTTTTGTGCGTCACAGAGGCTTTTTCTCGACTCAAGTGTTTTTCACTCTCTCGAGGAGTCTCTACAGCAGAGGTTGATGTTCGGGAGAATTCTCAGAAATGTGCCAATTCCCTCCACCTTAGAAACCCCCAGCAACTTTGCTGGATTTTGAGGACTTGATTTGTTTAACCTGGAAAGAGTGAGACCCTTTCACCCCCCACTCTCTCATGTATTTTTATTTAATTCTTGAACACTGTTTCTTTTGGTTATGGAGTCTGACAAACTCCATAGGCATCATCTTTTACATTGTGTCACACCACACCTTCAGTGCAGTGACTCCGGGAAGTCTTAAGATTTCCCTAAGGTTTGAATACCTTCTCTGGGATAAACTGTTTCCCAGAGCAGTAAAGTGAAATTGACTTAACTTACATTTGTAACTTTCTAAACCCAGCACACACTATCTTACATTAGGGTGCTGGTGGGGTTACCTAGTATCCCCTTTGTCTAGCTTCTTATGTAACATTTCTATGTTACCCTTTACTCACTGAATGGCTGGTGGCAGTGGTTTTGTTTTAACTACCGTGGTGTGCGTTTACCGCGGGCTGCATTCGCAGCTGCAGTAAAGCACCCAAGAGAGCCATTTTTTGTCAAAATGACCCTGGTCTTCTTTTATCACCATTTCTTTGTGGAAAGGGCCTTCTTGAGATTTACTCTGCGTGCCAAACCAGGTTTGGTCCCATTGTTCGCTTTGACTTTAGCGGGATTCACAAGTGAAACCTGCCTATGGCTCCAGGCTGTCTGGGGTAGGCAGGAAGTGAGGGAGGTGCCCGAAACTCCCTGTGCTTAGTCACCTAGGAGACCCAAATGCACTCTGTAGCGATTGGCCAGCAAACTGTCCGGCAAGGACAGCCACCCTGCTGGGTGATGACAGCTAGCTGGAATAAAAAGGAGAGAACTGTATAAAAGGCGAGGCCTTTGGCTTGGAAGGCAGAGTCGACCACTGGACGAACTTGAAGAGGACGCCTGCTGCAACTCCTGGACCATTGGTTTGCCCCGCCAAGACCTGCTGCAGTGCCGAAACGCCAAGTTTGCATCGAAAGAGAAGCCCCTGCAAGGACGACTTCTTCCCTTGAGTTGGTGGGACCAATCCACTCCAAAGCAAGCCACATGTACATCTATCTCAGAGCTGGTTGAATTTCCACAGAGTTGCTGCTGGAAACCATATAGCCAGGGAGAGGAACACCAGATTGTGTGCGTTGTTTTTAAGCTGGCCTAGAGCTCCAGGAAGATCCTCTGGACTCCCAGGAAGCAGGACTGACCGATCCTGAGCCCCCTCAACAAAGTGCAGGACCGCAGAAGCAAGGAAAGTCCATCTCGACAGCCAGGGACCGCAGTGTTGCTATTTGCAGTAGACGCAAGGAGCTGAAACACAAAGGCATGGTCTAGTAAAATGTTTTATTGTCCCTACGGGTCAGCCATGTTTTTTTAAGCCTAAGTAGCTCGATTTTAGAAAACTTTCCTATGGACCTTACCCGAGTTTTCGTCCATTAAACGCACGCGAAAACAAGCACCAGGGAGCCGCCATTTTCTGATAATCCTATCTTTTGCCCCATCGCCCTGGCTGACCTGCTTTTGCGGCACTAAATCAAATCCCCCGCCCCAGAGCCTGTCATCAGCAGACTCGTACTGCCCATTTCCCAACGCCAAAGCACGTCTTGTGTCAACATTCGCTGCGCTTCAGCAATGACGTGTCGCCATGGAAATGGCAGGACGCCTCTTTCCTCAATAAGTATAAACAGACCGTTTCACAACACACAGCAGCAGATTTTCGATTCCATTCCTCTCCCTGTGTTACTTTGAGTATTCTGTGACTCGTTTCAGTGCTCTGGTCAGCTACCTTCGCCGCTTGTAGCCCGTGTGAACAGATACCAGTACCACCGCTATAAATTATTTTAGTTTAACACACAATGGCTACAATAATGCCCTATATGTACGAGCCCGAGTACACCGAGGAGGAACTACTGGAAAGGGAAGCACGCGAAAACGATGGGGATTCGGACGGCAGTTGGCAAGACGAATCAACAGATGAAGAGCCTGGGCCTAGTCGAATGGACGGCGTCTCCACCTGGTGCACATGCAATTGGTGCGGGCTAATGTCAACTGAGGACGAGAACTGCTGCTGCCGAGAAAACTCGGGATGCCTGGCCTACATTTCGGAAGGCGAGCCACGACCGCAATGCATCACCGAGCTGCCAGACTTCAGGGCAGCCTGCCTCACACGGGCCGTGTTGAGAATAATGATGGTGCTTATGCACGAACTTCGCGCAACTGTTCGTCCTCGTAATCCGAGTAACGAGTAAGTATACTCTGCTTGTGATGCCACTCCTATTTCATGTTCCTCTACTATACCCAAAATTACATCTACATTTCATTGTAACGCATGTAAGTCGTTCAATAGTGTGCATTGTCTAGATAGCATTTGTCCGTGCAGAATGCCATTAGTTACAAGAATTGTCATTGACAACAAACGTTTATTAAACTTATCTTGGTAATTTAAAAACAGTTTGTTTCATTCCTTTTCACAGGTGGTACAGGCTGGTGGCCTATCGTTCCTTTACATGGTGGCTCCACGGGAGGCTTGGACACCGCGTTCGAAGAGTGATAACCGCCTGTGCCGTTCGTGCCATTAGAGAAACGTTCCCGAGTGACAGCGGTCAGTACAGGGGATTTTCTCTCGCTGTGCTGCAACCTGACCTGTATAATCTTTAAAGTCTTGTATTTTTGTGTCATGAAAATAAGGTACAAAATAAAACACCACATATATTTTAACAACGGTTGTTTCGATTTTTTAAATGAATCAAGTGTGTCTCCATTCAAGGATGGACATCAGACATCTGTGCTCCGAATGGGTGAAGGTCTGGTCGCTGTGAAGCAGGGTGGTCACTATCTATCTAAGCTAACATAACATATTCTCGATAATGCATGCACTAAATAACACTTGTTCAAAGTCTTTCAGTAGGTTATGTCTCTATAAAAGTCACACATATATCTATACTAACAATTACCATTGGATTATACAGTCCTTAGGGTCTTGACCACTATAATACACCGGTTGAAGTGTGGGTCTGTGCTCACAAGAATCTCCGGTATGTGGCATTTGTTATTGATAAGCAACGATATACTATCATTGATATAAAGGCGATATACTATATATTGATATAAAGGCGGTTCGCGCCAGTGGATGCGCGCTGGCATGGGGGGCTGTCAGGGGCGCGAAAGGCCAAGGTGCCAAACTACATGTACACTTCAAAAGGTATCCCACGCCAAGGGGCCATCACTCACATGGCCTCCTCAGACCCCGTGTCTCCAGCCAAGCCTCCCCTTCAAGCAGGCCGCCCCCCTAAGACCACAACATACATACGTCATTCATTCACAAACACACCCCTGTTTCTAATACTTTATAAACCACTTGATATGTCTCATGAGAACATCTTTGTGCTTTGCAAGTCAACTCCTGAACGTGTTACCTGGCAACCACTGAGATCTACGCTAATCTGCTCGTCGTCGTGCTATCCGTGAACTTCTGTGACTGCTTAGAGCAAACCCATCAGTGTGCTACCCGTGGCCACCCACCTATTCTCCTGCAACATACTGCTCTGCTTGCTGAATCCAACTGTTTGTTGGTCAAGGTAAGGCCATGTATCCTAGTCATATTTCGCAGATTTTTAAATTTCTATCTATTTGCGAGTAGAGCACACAATAGTGCTATGTTCATTGGTCTCATTGCTATTGACTTGAGTTTCCATTGCTATGCTATCACTAGATCTATTTATTTTCATCTGTGTCTATTGTCAACGAATTGCATCCGTCAGGGGTCCAGTCTATAATGTAAGCATGTTTCCTTCTCGTGCAAGACAGGACATCCAAGGGACGAGTCACATGTTCAGATTTTAGACACATCATTTATACATTTCTGCAACTTATGCAAATACTAAGCCGCACATAATAAACTGGTATAGTTCCTGCGACCAAAACAAACCTTGCATTTATCATTGTATGATTCATTTACTTTTGAATCAAATCTTTATTCTTGAAGATTGTATAATAATGTCGATATTTACTTTTCAGATTTATCAACAATGCCTGCCTGTTCGATTAGCGGTTGCCCTTCGAAGACCCATGCGAAATCTGAAGGCACTACAATGCATGTATTCCCGAAAACTGTTGATCGAATAAGAGAATGGGTCAGACATTGCAGATATACACTGGATGAGCTGGAAAGTAGAGTCCAACAAGTCTTACAGGACAAGAGGGGTGATCGATACCGCATCTGCAGCCTGCACTTTTCCTTGGACATGTACACATCTTGGGTAACAAAGAAGAATAAACGGCGAACGACACGGAAATTGCTCGAAAATGCTATTCCCACTCTATTCATCCACATTCCGCCACCGGAGAGTCAAGTGTTCGGATTTAGCTTTAGGCCTTGCGGTAGTGTGTAGGTAGCCGAACGGATTAATTGATATTGTAGGTGTTCTATCCCTTGTAATAATTTCGATATTGATATGAGTGTATAGTTTTTTGAATAATGACATTTATCAATATATTCTTTTTCGATTTCATAACCCACAAACGCAATGTATATATATGGGAACAGGGAACTGTGCTGTATTGAGCATTTTTCAAGTATTCTGTCGCCTTACATGGCAATTTTTAATATTGGCATTTCATTATCAATCATTAATTTACCTTTACAACTTCTTGACTATCCCTTGAATCTGAAGCAAGAACATTCTACATCCTTGACGTGGTCGCAGTTATCAACCACTTCTAGCGCGTATCAGGTAATCTTACTAGGCTAATCCGCTACAGACTTGTTTTATGCATGTCAAGTAATAGTTTTATTTTATCGTGTAATTATTTTACCGAATGTTTGGTTAGTGCTTTCCAATTAATATACACCTTAGTTATCGTCCACTGGTGTTTGTTTTCAGTTATAATTAGTGTTATCCATACTAATGCAAGTACTGTCTTTCAGGGAGATGCTGAAGCGTCCGCCACATCTACAACATTTCTAGATGTTCTTCACCAGCAGGAGGTATGGATACTGACAGCTCCATCGAGCATCGTCATCAGAGCTGGAATTCTTGACGTTTGATTGTTCTACACAATGTTTCATTCGTGGTTAGCCGTTGATATGTACCTGTGCTGTCGACCCCAGGTGTGTGTTATGTTTTCACTATTGTAATCCTCACTAATGCAAGTACTATGTTTCAGGCAGTTGATGGAGCGTCAACCCCTGCACTTGATGCAGAGCCTGACATTCAAGTAATTCCAGTGGAAGCGGGACCATGCGTATACGAATCGGCGCAACAGCTTTCGGAAGTGCGCACTACATTTGCAACAGCCATAGATATTCTTCAGCAGCACGAGGTATGGATAATGACAGCTCCATCATGCGTGATCATATAACGTGATTCTATTTGCTATACTTTCTTCCCTATTAACGCAAGTGCTGTGTTTCAGGGAGACGACGAAGCTTCCACTACAATCACAACATCCAATTTAGATGATGCAGATGTAAATAAATCGGAGAAATAAGTCGATGAAATGTGATCATATTTAGATTTTCCTTGATTCTTTTGGACAATGCATCATTTGCGGTTATCTCTTTATATGTACCTGTGCGTTCGACCCCAAGTGTGTGTTATGTTTCCAATATTGAAAACCATACTAATCCAAGTACTGTGTTTCAGGGAGACGACGGAGCTTCCACCACAATCACATCTCATTTAGATGATGCAGATGTAAAGGAATCGGAGAAATAAGTCGATGAAATGTGATCATATTTAGATTTTCCTTGATTCTTTTTGACAATGCATCATTTGTGGTTATCTCTTTATATGTACCTGTGCCGTCGACCCCAAGTGTGTGTTGTGTTTCCAATATTGAAAAGCATACTAATGCATGTACTGTGTTTCAGGGAGATGCGGATGCCTCCTCTCCAATGCAACCATTCATGGCAGTCCATGCAGAGCCAGAGGTATGGATACTGACAGTTGCATCGAAATAGATCATCACTGGTCGAATACTTGTCGTTTGATTGTTGCACACAATGTTTAAATTGTGTTTGGCTATTGAGATGTACCTGTGTGTTCGTCCTCACGTGTGTTTTATGCTAACAATATTTTGATACATAGTAATGAAAGTACTATGTTTCAGGGAGACGATGGAGCCTCATTCCGTGCCGTCTATGCGGATACAGAAAATATAGTCGTTGCAGCGCAAGAGGAAGGGAGGACATGCGGAAACGAATCGGAGCTACAGCGTGCAGATGTTGAAGGTCGAGTCAAAAAAGTTGCAAAGACAAAAAAAACAAAAAAAGGTTAGTTACAAACAGTTCATAACTTTAAAAAAATGTTTGTGCTGGGGACTATTTTATGTTTTTTTCCAGTCAATTCTACTACACTCCATCTTGTGTTTAAACTGAACATCCCTTTTCCAATCTCTCCTCCAGTTACCCGTGGGTGTCAGAACTATACATACACAGACAGTGAAGCGAATGAGAGATGTGGCTTACCAGACCGTGTACACTATGGAGGAACTATTAATTGAGGCGAGGAGTGTTCAGGCTCGAGATGCTCATGTCCAATGGCCAGAACATGAATTAACTGTGTTTGGAGACTACAGCAAAGTTGCATTGGACCATAGCTACAGTGCGACCGCACCACCACAAGAAGATGTTATTGAATGTATTGAAGATAGCTCTGAAGTAGTTGCAGATCAATTCACACAATCTACACCCGCCAAAAATTTGCCACCAAAAAACCTGTCGACATTGTTGTGTTCTCCCATCAATGTTGAAGTAATAGATGTCGAAATGACAGAGAATGAACCAGCCGCAGCATCCATAGACGCATCAGAACTTGATATCAGCAATATTACTTTCCAATGTGTTGAAATTTCCACAACGTCACAGGCCGAAACAACGTTGACGCAGGATGACAGTCTAATGAAAGAGCAAATACATTGTATTCGACAGTTGTTTGATGGAAATTATAAGTATGCTGAAATGTGTGCATTCCATTAGAGGGAAAGTATGTGGGAAGCCATTGATTAATGTGACTCGTCAAATAAAAGGCAGTAACGTCAAAATAAATGCCGCCTGTAGATTAAATCATGGGTTATCATGGTCTGCACAACCGATGCTGGGGAAACTGCCAGCAGGCAATCTACTCTGTGCAGCTGCATCACTTTTTAGTGGCTCCTGTTTTAGAAAGTTAGAGGCTTTCTTTCAGTTTGTGGGACCCCATTTCATTTCTCAAGCGCTGTACTACATATACCAACGTGATTATCTGTTTCCGGCCATTAGTGATGCTTGGAAAATTGAACAATTGTCTCTAGCAAGTACATTCGAAGGCAAACGATTCAGGCTAGCCGGCGATGGACAGTGCGACAGCCCTGGATTTTCTGCCAAGTACTGCACTTACCACTTTCAGGACATGAATAGTAGGAAAATTGGGAGTTCGGTGGTCTTGCAGGTAACACAATGTACATCGTCAGTGGCCATGGAGAAACTAGGATTTATAAAATCAGTGGAATATCTACAATCAAGGGGAATGCACATCGACCTCATAGCCACGGATAGACACGTTTCAATTGCCAAGACAATGAGAGAGCAGTTCCCACATATTAAACATCAATTTGACGTATGGCATCTTGCTAAATCAATCAATAAGAAAATCTCAGCTGCAGGGAAAAAAAAAAGGTCTTGAAAGTATTTTGCAGTGGTCACATTCTATCACCAACCATCTTTGGTGGAGCTCAAAAACGTGTGAAGGGTCAGTGGAAATACTACTTGAAAAATGGCGGTCACTGATGCACCACTGTACCAACGTTCACCACTGGACAGCAAACCAACATTTCCACCAATGTGAACATGGCCCTTTGTCCCCAAAGGAGGCACGGAAGAAGAAGTGGTTGATTCCATCTTCACCGACACACAAAGCCATTGAAAAGATTGTTTGACAAAACTCTATCAAGAGATTTGAGAGGACTGACAGAATTCTGTCACACAGGAGATTTGGAAGTGTTCCACAATATGTGCCTAAAGTACAGGCCAAAGCGCTTGCATTTTAGCTTTCGGGGCATGAAACATCGCACTCTATTAGCGGTCTTGGCCCTTAACAGCAATGTCGGACGTGAACAATCTAGGACTAGGGGTAAAGTAAGGATGCCTCGCTACACTAAGGTGTTTTCAAAACGAAGTAAGCAATGGGTGATCAAACCAGTCTATGATGAAATGCAGTTCGACTTTGTGAAAGGCCTTATTGTTGCTGTGTTAGAGAAGCACAGATATGGAATTTTGGACGTTTCTGTGCGGAGCAGTGATCCATTGCCACCGAACATTGCGACTGTGCCATGCCCACCCGAAGCACAGCTGATTGTGAAGTACAAATCCCGGTTTAAATAATTGCAATACGATTGTCTTTTTGTAAATAAATGTTATTGTACAGTGTACCTGTAAACCTAACCCCTACCTTCACCATCATGGCTGGCGAACAAGCTGGGTGTCATCTTTGAATTCTCTCTATTCACCTCATATATGTGTATGTATATATTTTTCTCATGTCTCATCTCATGTAAATGTAAATGCTGCGCACTGTTAACGGAGGGGAAGCTTGCGTATTGCAAATAATAAAACAAACAATAAATCTCACTTTTAACTCAACTCCTGTGGTACTTTATACTTTCCCTGACCTTCCGCCAAAAATTAAAATATCTCAATTTGGGCTGCAAAGCTCGCAGACAACAGGGACAAAATTGGGGCACTTAGAACGCCCCAGCCAAGCAGGCCGTGGCATTTGGGAGAGAAGCCAGTTCGCATTTGCACATTGATAGCGCACTACATAGACGGATTCTAAACTTCAAGTTCTCACAGATGCCTATACTACGTGATGTTGCAAATAAAGAAAGCGAAGGACAGCGCCCAGATGAGGCCCACAAGTCGCACTGGAAGTATAAGGGTCTATTGTTGTTTGACCTTGAGACAGGGACCATGCCGAAAGAACTACATTTGAAGGGGGTGCGCAATAACGTAAGAGACGATAAGGCAGAAAATTCAGAAACTAGACAGATTTTCATTTTAGTTCAGTATACGAAAAATCGTTGTCAAGAGCACGGTCCGTTTTACAGACTGCATTACGAAGAGACACAATGGAAATTTCAAATATAATGTAAGTAAATCTTTACACACTTTTATACCGGAATGAAGATTTAATGAATGGATGCATGAATAAATGAATGAATGAAGAGCTAGGAAAAGCAAGTAAAACGTGTTCGTAGTGGGCACATGGGCATGCAGGTCCACTGGTCTCACCGATCTCGGTCCTTGGCCCAGCCACTTTTCCCTGCACTGCCTACCTGCACTACGGGACTGTCTCTGTATCCTTCAGCCCCTTCTCCCGGCATTTACCTTGCACTTGCCACCAGCTGGCCCTATTATTTAATTTGTATTCAACTAACCATGTACAGCCCTTCCCCATGCGCGATCAGAAAGACACCTGGCCTGGTAGGATCGTTGTCTGTCTGCCCTTGTTCCCCACCTGCCTCGTCACGCCTAGAAACACTTGAGTATAGGCGCGTTACAAATGCCATATCATATATCATATCATTCCTCACGCATGTAGACTAACTGTCGTTTATCATTGTGTGTTGGCCTCGATTTATTTCGTGACTTTTCGCATTGATTTTAGAGCCGAACATACTCCATTGAACTATCCTTGCAAGCAAATAGTTTCTGATCAGCTGTAATAAATAAAAGTAATAATAATGAAGATCGGCTGGCGAGACTAATTATAATTTTTTTGTTTTCAAAACAGGTATTTGCTCCCCTTCTGCTACTGCCATCGGTTTGAGACACCAGCAGATGGCTTTTACAGTAGACACCTGCAGCTTCGTGTGAACAACTGGAGCACACTAACAATTTTATGGGACGATCGCCAAGGGCCCACATGCCCTTACGCTGTACTAGTGGCTAGAAGCAACATATCAACCTTTACGATGGACTAGTGCCTAGTTGATGGAACAGCCTTGCGGTTCACGGTGCTTCCAAAGTGCTTCTTTTAACGAAAAGCAACACCCTGTGTACCTTGGCGGATACAGATAAAATAAATGGCTTTCGGAGTTCATATGGCAATTGCTGAATATTCTCTAAACATTTAATGTAAAATAAATGTACTTTACCAAATGTACTGTGTTGCTGTTTGATTTTAAAGTACAGTTTCGTATTCCGAATTGTGGTGCGCTGTGTTGTGAGATGGTCTGTGTTGGTTTCCGGGTTCTGTGTGGAGTCGCGTAGAAGACGACTGGGCGCATTTGCCTACGCAGCACAGTAACGTCACGGAGAGAGGCGGGGAATATGAATGTTTTGTTAATGTCAGGCTCAGGGGCGGGGGAATTGATTTAGTGCCGCAAAAGCAGGTCAGCCAGGGCGATGGGGGAAAAGATAGGATTATCAGAAAATGGCGGCTCCCTGGTGCTTGTTTTCGCGTGCGTTTAATGGACGAAAACTCTGTTAAGGTCCATAGGAAAGTTTTCTAAAATCGAGCCACTTAGGCTTAAAAAAACATGGCCGACCCGTAGGGACAATAACATTTTTTACTAGACCATGCCTTTAACAGCCACTGAAAGTAAAGTTTGCCAGTTGCGAGTTTTGACAGTCCCAGTGCAGGAGTCCCCAGATGTCCTCCCTCTTGTCCCCACGACTGAGGCCCAGGAACAGTGAGATCTGCAGAGCTGCACAGGTACAGGAGTCATCTGCTGCATCTTTTCTTCCTTTTTAAAGGTAGTGTATAAAGTCAAAGAGAACTTACCTCTTGCAGTGGAGTTGCTTGCATCTTCTACTACTCACAAGTCTAATCAGCTTGTGGCCCTACATTTGATTCTTTTCTTCAAAGACTTCTAAAACATTGTGCAAAGACTTTTCCATGAACCTACCAGAAGTGCTTCATCCTATATAAGACTTTTTGCCCATTGACTTTGGCCTAGCCTATTGTACTGAACGACTCTTCTTGGGGGATGCAAAAGTATTTGCCTGCTTAAGAATATTTGTGGTCTCTTGTTTGTTCTAAATAATCTTTTCTATTGACTTGATTTATATGATCCTAAATGCAACAGTGATATATTGATGCCCCCAGCACCCTAGCAATTGAAGTCAACCGAGGGGTAGGTAGTGTCTGTGGGCCATCCCAAAAGGGTATCTAGTGATTTAGAGATATTAAGAGTTTGTATTTCATGAAGTGTATTTGAGTGTTACTATTATATTGCTCCCTTCTGAAGAAGCCTTATTCTAACTGACTGATAAATTAATACTTGTTTATTCAAGAAACCTTGAGTGTAACAGTTTATTTGAATACTTGTAACTGTAAATCTCTGTGTAACTCCACTACAGCTCACATTGACTCCTCTTGAAATAAGCCTGGCGGCTCAACACGCTACCAAAACTGTGTAGTACAAGCTTATACCAAAGGTTGGGTTTCCTATACCTGTAGTCAGAGTTGTTTGTAGTGTTCCCAGAGGGTACTGCATACAAACTTTGCCTAACAGTTGACGACTCACAGCTTCTGTGTTTTATTTTTGGGGTATCGCCTCTAGGTGTCTGAACGGGGCAAGGACAGGCGCTCGAACACCTTTAAGATTCTTTTTGCGGAATTCCTCCCACTGTGTCGGGGAACTGTTTTTCGTTGGACAAGTAACCCTCTCAGGAGAACTGGAGGACGAGGTGGACCGCGACCTATCGCGCCTTTTCTTACTGTGTTTTGAAGTGGCAGAATGGTGGGATCCACTTCTAGAGCATGACCAGGAGTGTTTTTTTGTGATGAGGAGATGAAGGTCTCGACTCGTCTGAAGTACGTTTAGAGGGGGTAATGGACTTTTGTGGCCTACCTCTCTCCAGCTTCCCTCTGCGCTCTCTGAAGTCCTTGGCCGTTATGGACATGCACTCGTCGCATTCAGAGCATGGATGCTCTGCCCCAAGGCACCACAAACAGTCCCTGTGTGGATCCATCATAGATCTTTGCCCCACAGTCTCAGCATTTTTTTTAAACTGGACCGGGGCGTTGATGGAGTTGATGATGAAGCCATATTCGTTGAGTGCAGCAGAGATTTTCATCGAAAATCAAAGGATTTTTAAGTTCTAACGGAAACGAGCGTTGCGTTCACAAAGCTGTGAAACGCGGAAAAGCAGAATTGAGCAATGGACTCTGCGCGCGCTACTTATACCTGTGATGACGTCGATATCGGCACGGAGGCCTCTGAGGCACATCAACTCGACAGGCATCGACGGACATCGCCCTCTACTGGGAAATATTTTTTCCCGAAGCAGCAAGTTGGATATTGGGAAATATCAAAGATAAGGAATACGTGGAAGGACACAATCCATTCAAAATGAGAATTCTCCCTAACAGTGGCATACAGGCACTCAATGATGTTGTACTATCCCCCATATTTAATGTTCTTGCAAAGATCATAGTGACACAATATTGTTATTTACAAAATGATACCGTTTTTGCAGGGATACAACACATTTCATGGGTACATTAAAAAAATGGAGTGCTCAAAATGAAACCCTAAAAAATGGCATCTCCTACAAAACATTGGGACTCTTTCCAAAAAACACTTCTTCGCCATGATAAAGAAGCAAAACTTACAGAACACTTGGTCCACACATACCAAGAACCAGTGATGCAACTATTATTGGAGTGTACCTGGGGCTTCCACGTATCCAGGCACACTACAAAGGTGGAAGGTGTGTTGCCTGCCAATTTACGGAGACCAAACATTAATTTGACCTCAAAAACACACCCATTGGATTCGCAAGACACACTAACTGCAATAGCAAAATGGTGATATACATCATTCAGTGCCCATGCAAATGAATTTACGTTGGCAGGACCATAAAACCAGTCAAACACCGCATCTCGGAACATCGCTCGTGTATACGACATAAGGTCGTTGACAAACCCTTAGTGGACCACTACAATTTGAAAAGGCACACTGACCGGGATTTGAAGTGGTTTGCCTTATAGATGCTCACCCCCAACAGGAGAGGGGAAGCCGTAGCCAAACAACTGGGGAAAATAGAACCAAAGGTGGATATTGTTAGGTAAGAATTGATTCAGTCACACTGTGTGAGACTACACACCACTATCTGCTTGGTATTAGGTAACCCACCTTTTGGTATAGGTCTGTACTACACAGGTTGTTAGTGTGACTGAGCAGCCAAGCCTACCCCAAGAGGGGTAAATGTGAGCTGTAGTTCTGTACAAGTGAAATGCGTAAATACAAGTAGCCGAGTAACATTTACACTCAAGGTTTCTGTAATAGTTATTTAACGGTTTCTGTTATAAATAGTTATTTATTTAACATCCATTTTTAAATGAGCGTTCTTTAAAAAGGCAATTCAAGTAACAATGTAAATATACTTTAAAATGTCTTTTCAGAACCAGAACTAGTCAGTGGATGATCTTTGGATATGCTTCTTACACAATTCCTACACCCTGAGGTGACTTCAATTTTAAGGACAGTAATGGCATTTATATATCACAATGGTTATACTCAGTAGATTCTGAGTTTGCAGAAAGGAAAGGTTTAAGGAAAGAAAAGTTTAAACAGGTTCTCCGTATACACGAGGACCACTAAATATTTCAATGAAGTCTAGACAAGCCTTTCTGAGCAGTAACAGTTCACAACAAGCTACTACCTATGAGGGACAAACAATATTAGAGTCTATAGACTAGAGTCTTCAGGGAGCCAGGACAGCCAAAGTAAATTGGAACAGTCTATGGAGCCGAGGCACTTCTTAGATCAGAAACAGTCTTGCACAAAGTTAGAGAGTTTGTAGGAAATCACTTGTAGGGTCACAAGCTTTTAAGCCTGTGAAAAGACAGATGGAATCAACTCTTAAGGTAAGCCACTGCAATTTCCAACTGAGAAAAGCACAGCTAAAAGACAATGAGGTAAGTACCACAAGGCATCTACAAAAAGTAAATGCCCATGGAGTTTGTCAGACTCCAAAAACAGTGGAAACACAAAATCCAAATCAGGTAGAAAACACATGAGAGAGTGACAAAAAGGTCTATTAGCGAACATTTTCTGTGCCAATTCCCTTCAACCTTCGAGACCCCAGCTCTTTTGCTGGACTTTAGGACGTTTAATTTTAACCCTGAAGAGAGGGAGCCATTTTTCTCACTCTCTCATGTATTTTGATCTGATTTGGAGTATGTGTTTCCTTTGTTTTTGGAGTCTGACAAACTCCATAGGCATCTAATTTCTGTATGGTGACACAGCACCTGCAGTGCAGTGTCAGAGAAATCCTTTAGATTTCTCATAAGGTTTAAATACCTTTTCTTGTGAGAACTACTGTTCCAAAGAATAGTGAAGTGAAATTGACTTTTTACTTACCTTTTCTCTCAGTAGATACAGCACACCCCATCTTATGTGGAGTGCTGGGAGGAGGGGTTACTTAGTAGACCCTTTTTCTACTTATTTGTGTAACATTTTTTATGTTACCCTCACTATTTTAAATGGCTGGTGGCAGTCGTTTAATTTTCTTACCATTGTTTTTTTCTATCGCAGGCTGAATCCTAAGATGCAGTACAGCACCCATGGGTGACCATTGTGTCAAAATGGCCTGTCTTCTTTTTTCGCCATTTCTTGTTTGTGAGGTTTTCTTGGGTTTTACTCTGTGCGCCAAACAATCCTTTTGTTCGCTTTGCCGTTGGCGGGCTTCAGTACTGAAACCCGACTCTGGCTCCAGTGCGTCTGGCAGGGCAGGAAGCAAGGGAGGTGCCCGAAACTCCATGTCCTTAGTCTCCTTGGTAACCTGAATGCACCCAGTCATGATTGGATGGCTGGCTGTCCTTGTAGGACAGCCTGCCCGCTGTGTGAGAGACAGCTAGGCTGTGCATGAATGGGAGACACCTGCATAAAAGGCGAGGCTTCTTGAAGTGAAGACAGAGTCGACCACTGGAAGAAACATCCGACGAAGGAATCGTGAAGAGAAGCTTGCGGCATCCTCCTGGACCGTTGAACTGCCCGGTGAAGCCCTGCTGCTGTGCTGAAACTCCTTTTCCGAATCAACTAGAGAAGTTCCGAAGAGGACGACTTCTTCCTTTGGGTTGGTGGGACCAACTAACACAGAGACGAGCTTTGCTGGAAGACCTTCCCCAACCGGCTGTACTTCTTTGCTGCTGCAGGAACAGAGTGCTAAGGGTCGATAAATCTGTAGTCAAGTGAAACGTCTAAGCCAGACCGAAGCGCCAGGAAGATCCTGAGGACCCTCCCGAAGCAGGACGACCCAAGCTCGAGTCACCTATTCGCTGGTAGCTGAAACCGCAAAGTGCCGCTGAACTGAAAAGAGCCCGTAGCTGCCGCTGACCTCCGTACTGCTGTGCAGGAGTCCTCCAGACATCCTCCCTCTGGTCCCCACGACTGAGGCCCAGGAACACAGGATCGGCAAGTCTGCAACCAGGATAGAAGCCAGCTGGATCCTTGTCTTCTACCCTAAGGTACTGTTCTGAATAAATGGTACTTACCTATTTGTCTGTAGCTTGCTTGTCTCAGTTAAGATTTGCAGTAGCTGCCTTTCTACAATTATTCTCGCTCTAACTTTACACAAGTGTAACAGTTTGTGGCAAAACAGTGATTTTCTACAACAAATTCAATAACTTTGTGCAAGACTTTTTGCCATATAAGAATGGCCTCAGCTCCATAGACTTTGTTCCAAATTGACTTTGGCTGTCCTGCTCCCTGCAGACTCTTCTGACCCATTGACATTGATTGTAACTGTCCCTCATAGGCGATAAATTGGTTTTTAACTAATATTGCTGGGAAAGGTTTGATCTAGACTTCATTGTGAGATTTAAAAGTGCTCACATTCTCTGAGAACCTGTTAACTTTTTTCCTTCCCTTAACCTTTCCACAACCTCAGAATTCTAGTACAAAAGTGATATATAAATGCCAATACTGTCCTAGTATTTGAATTCACCCCAGGGTGTAGGAAGTATGTATGAAGCATCTCTAAGGAGTATCTACTTGCTTATCTTGATTCTGAGAACGTGTTATGAAGTATATTTTTATTGTTGCATATTGCGCTTTTTAAAGAATGTTTGTTTAAAACTGACCGATTGGATACTTGAATGTGTGGATTTCGATGCTACAGCTCACATTTACCCCTCTTGAGATATGTCTGGATGCTCAGTCACACTACCAACTTATGTAGTACAGACCTATACCGATAGGTGGGTTACCTAATACCAAGAGGACAAGACTAGTGTAGTCTCCCACAGGGTTACTGCATATAATCTTGCCTAACATGGTCTCTCACTCACTCCAGCGTTAGAATGAAGAAGTCCCACGTCCAGCTGGGGGTCTCCAAGGATGAAGGTAATTAGCACAGAAATGAGAATTCTCCCCAACAGATATTACGCCTTGACAGCACCCATAGAGGGCTCAATGTGGCGGTTTAGTGGAACAACCTAATACGCCAATAGCGTGGGCCACCTCTGGATTTGCACGTTGAGGCTGGGACACCAAACATTGGGGTATAGATCTGGCTCAAGCACAGTAGTATTGGGACATATTGAACCATGTGAGAACATGGGCGAAAGATTAACAATATTGATCACCCATATGCCACTCTTAACCCACAATGGCCATTGCAGTGCATCAACTAACACATTGAGCACTTTTTTGTAGCCCAGTGTGCGTCTGTTCGACTACTCAAATTTTTATTTTTTATTTTATTTTTTCTTTATGTACCCATGTAATGTGTTGTATCCCTGCAAAAACTGAATCATTTCGTAAATAACAGCAACATTGTGCCACAATGATCTATCCAAGAACATTGAATATGGGGGATAAAACATTGAATACCTGTATGCCACATTGTGCCTACAATCTCCATTTTTGTGTACCCAACACATTGACCACCCTTTTGAGGTATCCATATGTGTCCTTTAAGGTACCCATTTTGAGAATGCACCGGTGAAACGGCTTGATATCCCTGCAAAAACGGTATCCTTTTGTAAAGAATTGTACACACAAACAGGTTTAGGTCTACTTGGTCGAAAATATTTGACCTTTTGCAATTTGACCTTTATTGTTGTTTCTTTGGTCGAAAATGCAGGGGGAGACCGCCCACAAATCCCCTCCTCCTACACCCCACCTTAACCTATTCCCTTACCCCCTCCCCATATATTTAGTTTAACTGAAAAAACAATCAAAGATATTCAGTCAAATGAAAAAGGTCAAATGCTTTTCGATCAAGTATGCGAATACCAATGAACATACCCCAGTATGGGGGCATAGACATGGGGCAATCATGCTGTATGTGTATTAATTTTGCATTAATATAGCGTGGTACATAAGAGTAACACTAGTGAACTCATATTACGACTATGCATAGCTGTACCCTGCCGCTTTACAACATTAGAGACTGTGCTCATGGAGGAGGTAACAACAGTGTGGATGCACTTTCACACAGAGGTGTTGGTGAATAAATATATGCAGCTAAAATCAATATGCAGAATGCACGTATGCAATACTTGGACGCAATGCTTGCAGTCGCAATGGGTTTCACCATATTAGACAGCACTCTCGTAATTAAAAATTAGTTTAAAACGGTTTATAAGAGGACACCCTGGGATTAACTGTTTTCATATAATCATAAGTGGATATCTCCCGGGCCGATCCTCATTTAACTTGCAGGGGGCCAGGGGGAAACTGCAAGTCTGTTCCCGGATATAGATCCCTACTTATTTGGTTTTCTAGATCATTACTACAGGACACCTCTTAAATGAGTTTGTCTTATAATTCCCCGTCCTGATGATGGCTGATGTATTTACAGCACACCATCTTTGCTGAAGAGCCGAAACACAGTCATGTCAACAATCCCATCACCATAAAGTGCTCAATACTTAACACTGTTGATCAAGCCAATTAATTTGGCATATGTAGACATTCAGTGTTCCAGATAATGGTAAGGGGCTATTTAGCTAGGCTCTAATCCTTAATGAATGTAGTTGTCTTTTTTGTATTGTTGGTTGTTCTTTGTATATAGGTAATGTATGTTGTTTAATAACCTGTGTCATTTGTTGATTTAATATGTTCAATTTGTTGGTCAAGATAAGTGTAATACAATAGTGGGTCAGCTCATATTCGGACTCACCCTGATCAGTTTTTTGATTTATAGATGAGTTTCAGAGGTACATTCCATTGAGGGAGCACTAATCACTATAATGCCAAGATTTGCAAAGTTAATACAAAAGTGGACATTACTTTATTGTGGGTAGGAGACAGGGCTTGGCCTATTGACTATCATTGCCAGCAGCATGTCTCAGCAGGATAGCTCAGGGGCAACATGCTCGCCTCGGAGCAACACAGATTCGATCCCCCGGTCCGCGCTTCGAAACCTCTGCGTGTTATAAATAACCAATCATATCATCGTAAGCACAGATGGACCCCCAAACTCACAAGAGTCCAAAGGACTGGGAAGACCCTAGGGGCTCGAAGGATGAGAAGACGGCCCAGAGTCTCTGGGTAATTTGCCTCTACAACTTCAATGATACGAAGCAATGCCTTGACACCAGGTCTCCATAAGTGTCGCATGTTCAGGCCTTCGAGGTCCACCAAGCAGGTCCAGGAGCTGTGGTAGGGAGAGACCATTTGAAAAAATTAATACCAGACATGAAGGATTAAGATAAGTATCAAAATTGAATGTAAAACCAAGAACCTGGGGCAGTTCAGTGAATGAGTGTTCCCATTTGACCAGTAACTACCTACCTAAACAGCTATATTGCACTGACAGCATTTCCATGCTAAGACTGTCAAAGAAAGGTTCTCCAGCTCACAGAAGATAAGCTACATCTGAGAAGGAAGACAGAACACTTGACTCAGGAAGTCAAGAGCTCCTTCAAACACACCATGCAACCAGTAGCTTCTGGAGAAATAAAAGCCATTATTTGGCAGAGATACAGCTAAAATACTTCTCCACTGGGATCAGCCAAACAGAGTAAATGATCTTTGTCATTTATTATACATCTGTGAGGCACATTGATTAAGGTAATTGCTCAGAGGTTTCCAACATCCAAAACACATAATAGAACACAGGCTCCAAGGTTTTCTCCAAACATGTCCGATAACCCTTTTGCCATTTTAGTAGATGTAGGAGGATACAAGACATTTTGGGCCGGATTCATAGAAGCGTTTTATGTTGGGAATTTTCTTTTTGCTGCTTTTCATTCATATACCTCTATGGATCCCACCCCCCAACTTTGTACTGCCCGGGCTTTTTAAGGTAAGGAAAGTGTTTATGCTTTACTTACTTAGCTCACCTGCTTTGGGACACTAATCAGTCGCAACAGCTATCAGTGCAGGAGGACTATGCCCCCCCTCCCGCCCCATTAGGAAAATGCTTGTTTTACACTGCACCTACACCTTTACAGTGAAGTGTGGAAGTGATACTTCAAATTCCTTTCTCTATTGTTTTGATACATTTTTTGGTTTCTTGCATGATGGCAACAGATGTTTTCTAATGCGTTTGATTACTTTAAAAAAAACGTATTATTCTTACATCTTTATTGTGTTACCTTTCACAAAAAAATCAAAATAAACAGAATTTGATAAATACAAACATAAATATGAACATTTACATTTAAACAAATTGAATGTAATTAAAATCATAATGAAAACATAAAATCACCCTTATTCTGATAAAAGATATTCAACTAAAGCTGGGATGACCCCAAGAAGATCTCATTTCTGCTAAAAAAAAAGCTAAAAGAGCAACTGAGTGGGATAAATGCAAAGTGCTCATTAATTTGGACTATACATTTTCTGAAAACACCATAGCAAACGAATGAACAAAAACGACTGAAATTCTTTCTTCTAGACTTAATAGCCTCACCTTTATAACTAAATGGTATAGAGATTAAATCTTTTCAGATTTGCATATCCTACAGAAACAGTGTTCGAAGTCCAGGCCTAGATGCAGGCCTACAACTTAAGTTGCATAGCAATTTAGTCAGAACCTCAAAAGACTTACTCTAAAGAGCACAATGGAGTCTTAATTATGTAAGCTTGCCTATTGGACTGAAGTATTTTAGGTCCTTGGCGAGGTTATTGGGGAGCGCATAGAACCAAACCCTCCGATTGCATTATTAGGTTATACAAGTACGGTCCGGGGCATGCGAGGAGACTCGCTGGGCTGAAGCTGGCATCGGCTAAAAGGACAGTGTCTCTGGTTTGGGGAAGGAAGGTGGCACCCACAAAGGAGTTATGGTTGAAGGATATTGCCTATAGTTTTGATACGGAAGCTGGATATAGGCTAATTTTGCACGACCAGTTGATATCTGGGGTACGATAAAGAATATTTCATGGCGAGGCAGGGAACCTCCCTGGAGAGGCTATTCATTGAACATGGTGCAGTGGCTCCATGAGAATCCGTAATGTGAAATACAGTCATACTGTTAGAATGATTTCAGATGCTGTCATTGTATAAAACAATAAATAAATTACCTAAAAAAGAAAGTATGTCAGGTTGTGTGTAGGGCTCTGACAGCGACATTTCCATTCAATGTGCTTCATCCCTGTATAATGATAATTTTTTTAAAATAGTCTAATGCATCACTCCTGTCCAATTCACACAATCTTTTCTTCATCACAAGGAAATCTATTACCAAGGTCAATTCAATTTCTTTGAGGAAATGTTCGCATTCTGATATAAACTCCAACAGAGCCCCATCCGGTTTTAATCTCAAAGGCTCCCATAGTTTAGAGAGTGCATTGCTAGAGCCCTTGGATTGAAGCTTATAAAAAAAAAAGATGTAACTTGCGCCATTTATAATGATACCAGAAAGATTGGAGACCCAATTCCATACAAATTGCTTCAATCGGGAAAAAAGGGAGATTTCAAACCTTGCGCCAAATTTTCTCTTCATAAATCCCCAACCATTTAAATTGACATAGGGAACAGTTTTCACCCATATAATACTGCAGGTGATACCTTTGCCTTATTAAATTGTATAGCCGGCAAAGATTAGAATCAGAACTTCCTCTGAATCAATCTCAATTGTGTTGTAAAGGTGTCACTTCTGCATCCGAAGAATTCTGCACCAGACAATTTGCAAAAGTATAACCCAAATACATTAAGTTGCCCACCTGTTGGATTTTCTTTCCATCAATCGACCATACAAATTTCTTAGCTTTGTTAGACGTTTTATAACACAAAATACTAATTTTGAAGGGTTAATTATCAACATATTATCAATAAGGTAGTCTGATGTCATCTGAAGGATTATATAATCTAATCTGGGTTAAATCAATAAGAACAAGATCGTCTGCATAGGCTAACAAGCCTATTTTCAGAGAACCCAACCTTGGTGGAAAAAGAACGGGTTGAGAAAAAGCAAGCAGCAAATCTGAAAAGTATAAATGAAACAAAATAGGTGCATGGACGCAACACTGCCTAAGTCCCATATTCACTAGTACTTCCCTTGATAACAAGCAGTGAGAATTCAGTCTTACCTATACCTTATTGTTAGAATGGAAGAGGAGCATGGTTAACAAACGAGGTATTATACCCCATCGCTCAGTTTGCATCATAAACGGGCTCTATTCACCATATCGAAAGCTAAGTTAAGACTAGCCAAAAATAAACAACATTGTTTGATCACTTTGACAGATCTCTGAAAAAGTAAACGAATGAGGCCGTTGGTAGAAGTGCCCACAACCTTTCTGAAACCATTTTGAAAAGTACTCAACTGCTGCGTCTCTACCGCCCATTGAGTTAAGTCCTTCAAAACAAAACTAGCTAGGACCTTAGATGACAAATCAATTAACGATACTGGCCTATAGTTAGAAGGAGACGCCCTGTCCCTTTGTATATGGGGACAATTATGGAAACAGTCCAAGATTCGGGAAGCACCCTACAGCTAACGATTTGGAGAAAAAAATACCAAAGAATGTTGTACCATAATACCGCATTTTCTCATCATGGTAGCATTAGAAAGGAAATCAGGGCTGCAAGCTCTAGAAGATTTTAATTTGAATAAGGCACTTTCTAAATCTAGAAATCAAAATTTACTTTCCATGGATACCCAGAGTGATTCTTGATAAACCTTGAAGTCCCACTGCTTTATAGAAAAAGCTTAGAGTTCAAATTAACCCAGTTAAATTCCAAAATACAATTAATCTGGACTCTTCTTTGGTGGTTGTCCATAATGTTGAGCAGTCACCATATACCTCTTGAGTCATGGTTAATTAGTTTTCGCAAAAAGATTGATTTCGACAATGGTATTTTCTTTTTACTTTATACACCTTCAGCCAGTATTGAAAAGACTCCAGCCGACAGGCAGAAATCTTCACTTCAATTCCCTTTTTGGAAGAGGATATAATGGCTCTAATAGCCTGTCTCTTAGCTTGTTTACAGTTTCTAATCTGGATGTCAAATTGTATACCAGGTAATTCCGCTAGAGGTTACCGTTTCCAAATGGACATTACGACAACTTCCTCCTTCTACATTCGTAAGGTGTTTGCAAAGTTACTGGTAGCACAGTTAAACCATGTATTTTTAGTAGATCATATACCCTTGTCTCAACTAGATTAGTCCGTAAATTGGGAGAAAAAAGGTTTCCCCTCCAAGACTATGTGAAGTAAATTACTTTCTTACATGCAGTTTTTTTGCATACGAACTTCTTAAGCACCATACATTCAAAAATGGCTGTGCCACGAGATGTTGCCTTGTCCTTTTGCCATGTTGTCCGTTAGCCTTCTTCCTGCCTTCTGAGGCCCAAATATGCCATATATGTTAAGCTCTTTCCTGGGCAAAGTGATGGTATGTATTTGTAGCCGGATGTGGGGGCTGTGTCTGCCCAGTCCCAGACCACATCCTGGCCGAAGTAGGTCTGTTGCTGGGCAGATGCGCTGGCCACAGGTTGTCCATGATTGAACAGCCCCAGCCAATTTGAATTGTGCAGATCCTTACTGTTGGTGGGCTCAGGTGAGTATCCAGCTCGGCTTTAAAAAGATGACTATAGCCATTCTGCAGAGTTCCAGAGCCAAGACTCCTTTGAAGAAGAGCATCCCACTGAAGACCAGTGAATAATAATTGGAGCCAACGAGAATTCTCATCAGCCTGCTCTTTCGTTCGATCTCTGGATGCCTTCAAGAGTGCTTCAATCCCAGGGCCAGTGGGAACAACCAGTCACAACCCCTGCTCGAGGCTCGTGCACTCCGAGGCCTTCAGAAGTGTCCCAGCACCACTCTGGACTGACTAGCTCCAGCCTGGGCTACCACACTGCATTGGTCGACATCCAGAGTCTGGCTTGGTACTCCACAGTCCTCGGCTAGGGACACAAGGGGCCCTACCATGCAGTTGCAGGTCAAGAAAGATGGGCCTTGAAGGACCAGCTTCTCGGTTTCCTCCACGAGAGTAGTATTCCACCACCTGACCAGTGTTTACTGTGGTCTCCACTGTTACAGAGAATTCTCAGAAATGTGCTGATTCCCTCCAACTTAGAGACCCCCAGCAGCTTTGCTGGATTTTGAGGACTTGATTTTTTTAACCTGGAGAGCATGAGACCCTTTTTTCCCCATTCTCTCATGTATTTTAATGTGATTTCTGAACTTTGTGTTTCTTTTGGTTGTGGAGTCTGACAAACTCCATAGCCATCATCTTTTACATTGTGCCACACAGCATCTTCAGTGCAGTGGCACAGGGAAGTCTTTAAGATTTCCCAAAGGTTTAAATACCTTCTCTGGGATAAACTACTGTTTCTCAGAGCAGTTAAGTGAAATTGACTTCACTTACATTTGTAACTTTCTAGACCCAGCACACACTATCTTACAATAGGGTGCTGGAGGGATTACCTAGTATCCCTTTTGTCTAGCTTCTCATATAACATTTTTATGTTACTCTTTTCTCACTGAATGGCTGGTGGCAGTGGTTTCATTTTAGCTACTGTGGTGTGCAATGACTGCGGGCTGCGTTCGCAGCTGCAGTAAAGCACCCATGGGTGCCATTTTTGTCAAAATGGCCCAGTCTTTTTTCGCCATTTCTTTGTGGAAAGGTCCTTCGAGATTCACTCTGCGCGCCAAACTAGGTTTGGTCCCATTGTTCGCTTTGCCTTTGGCGGGATTCACGAGTGAAGCCTGCCTCTGGCTCCAGGGTGTCTGGGGTGGGCAGGAAGTGAGGGAGGTGCCCGAAAACTCCCTGTGCTTAAACTCCTAGGAGACCCAACTGCACTCCTGTAGTGATTGGCCAGCTGACTGTACGGCAAGGAGAGCCACCCTGCTGGGTGACTGACAGCTAGGCTGGAATGAATGGGAGAGAACTGAATAAAAGGCGAGGCTTTTGGCTTGGAAGGCAGAGTCGACCACTGGACGCAGGAACCAAAGAAGAACTTGAAGAGGACGCCTGCTGCAACTCCTGGACCATTGGTTTTCCCGGTGAAGCCCTGCTTTTGTGCTGAAACTCCAAATTCGCATCGACAGAAGCCCCTGCAAGGACGACTTCTCCCCTTGAGTTGGTGGGACCAATCAACTCCAAAGTAAGCCACCTGGATATTCTTTCAGAGCTGGTTGCTTTTCCACAGAGTTGCTGCTGGAAACCGAATAGCCAGAGAGAGGAACACCAGATTGTGTGCGTTGCTTTTAAGTTGGCCAAAAGCTCCAGGAAGATCCTCCGGACTCCCAGGAAGCAGGACTGACTGAGCCCGAGTCCCCTCAACAGAGTGAGCGACCCCAGAAGCAAGGAAAGTCCATCTCAACAGCCGGGTACCGCGGTGTTGCTATTTGCGGCAGTTGCAAGGAGCTGAAACACAGAAGTGCCACTTTTTGGAAAGATTGCTGGTTGCGAACGGTGACAGTCTCATTGCAGTGCAGGAGTCCCCAGAAGTCGCCCCTTGTGTCCCCACGACTGAGGCCCAGGAACAGAGAGATTTGCAGAGCTGCACAGGAACAGAAGTCATCTGCTGCACTTTCTTCAATACAAAGGTACTGTTAAGTCTGAGAGATCTTACCTCTTATTGTAGAGTTGCTTGCATCTTCTACTACTCACAAGTCTAATCAACTTGTGGCGCTACATTTGATTCTTCTGTTCTTCAAAGACTTCTAAAACATTGTGCAAAGACTTTTCTACTTACCTACTTTTGCCCATTGATTTTGGCCTAGCCTGTTGTACTGAATGACTCTGCTGTGGGGATCCAAAAGTATTTGCCTGCTTAAGAATATTTGTGATCTCTTGTTTGTTCCAATAACTTTTTCCTTTGACCAACTTCTAACAGTATTCTAAATGCAAACAGTAAGATATTAATGTCCCCAGGACCCTAGCTATTGAACAGATCTGGCTCGCCCCCAGTTCCCCCAGGCCTCCCACACCTCTGAATACACAGGTGTTATCAGGTGCAAAGTCCTAACCACCACCTCTCTGTTCCCCTGGTCATGAGCAGTGGAGTTCTGGCCAAGGAATCCTCTTGGACTTTGCTGAAGGTGGTGAGATTGTGAGAGGGCATGCTAAGAAATATACTTGCTGTGTTCTGCGATATTTGCACCTACACGATGGCTTTGCCAACAGTAGTTCAGCATTATTTAAAGACTCCAAGGTCCATACAAAGGATTACTTTTGTATTGGACCTCATTTTTTAAGGCTGTGTATTGTGCTTTTCTACTCTTTGAATTACTTACCTGTTATCTAACTGCTTGAATAGTTATCTTGATATCAAAGTGCTATATCAAACTGAGCTAACCACATGAAAACTAAAGTGTTGGCGCTCTAACAATAGCATTTTAAGCTGGATTTACATATGTTGATGATGGATATACATACTAGATTACGTACCTGTGAACTTAATAGATAAGAGTTTGTTCAAGGCCCATTTAATATTACTGCATTTTTATACAATTTGCCTAACTTGAATGATGAGTGTTGTGTGTGTGTAACTGAACCCTTCAGCATCCCCACACTTTCCTAAACCCAAGCTTTATTGCTCAATTACATCATCTTGGTAGAATTTGGCTAGACATCAATGTATTTTCCTGTTAAGCAGAATAAGGTGGCCTCTCACTCTGTCCACAGGGCTAGTTCTGAAAATCCATATAAACAATCAAAAGGACAGAGACAATGCCAAAAAAAAGATGCTATTGCAATTGGACAAAAGAATCCATGAAGAGACAGAGCTTAAATACTGTAGTAGGGTGTAAAGACTCGTTCAATTCCAAAGGCAAGAATACATGGTTGGCAAACAAAGACGATAACAGCCCAGGCAACAATTTTCACATTACTTTGTGAGACCATATAAGCAGTCGCCTTTCAACTATAACCGGGTCAAAAATGAAGTAACTCTAGTACTAAACATACAACTTATCAGTAGCATTGGTTGTCAGTCTCGTTGAAACAGTTAAGAGAATGCTAAGGCCTATTGAGGTTCTCAAATAAATGGTTCCTAGGAATGACTCTACACACAGGATCAGGAAATTAAACTTTGAAACGTTTAACACGTGTGTAAAAGATTGCATTTCTTCCTTTTCAAATGTTTCAAAGTTAAGTTGCCAAAAATACTAATCACAATGTTTGCCCACCTAGACTCACCTTATTGGCCGCCCAAACACTTTAGTGTTCTCTTCACAGCGTCTTAGACCTTCTTCATTTATTGACAGTACCTGTTTTGGGGATAATACTGTGATGTTAAATAGAGGGATCAGAGGTCAAGATCATACTAAAACCCAGTGAACATGTATCAAAGGTGGATTACATGTTAGGGCACAATTTAATTCTCCAAAAGAGAGCAGGAGGGCAGTCTATTCAGCGATTACGCTCCACACAGTTTGGAACTCTGCTGTAAACTTACATGTCGAAGGAGGGATTCCTCTCCAAGTGCCCGTACTAAACCTTTTGTGTCCATCTGACCCAGCCTCAGCACATAGAGCGGACGGCCATCTGTAGAAACAATGGGTACACTTAGATAACTGCAAGGTGTGCAAGGGTACATCATAAAATATTAAATATTCTTGGAATTGCACATAATAAAGATGAAGCTAGAGGGGGAGAACACGAGAGGGGGAGAGTGTTAGGGAGAATTCTAAAGAATGTGCTAATCTCCTTTACCTTTTGAGACCCCCAGCAACTTTGCTGGATTTCTAGGATTTAAATTTTTACCTCGAAAGAGTGTGAGCCTTTTTTTCCCACTCTTTGATGTATTTTGACGGGTGTTTTACTTTTGTGTTCTTTGGATATGGAGTTTTAAACAACTCCATAGGCATATTTTTCTTGTGTATCACACAGCACATTCAGTGCAGTGGCACAGGGCTGTCTTTCAGACTCCCCACGCCTTAAATACCTTCTCTGGGACTGACTACTGTCTACCAGAGCATGTAAAGTTAAATTGACTTTACTAGTGTTTTTAAATTCATAGACCCAGCACACACTATCTTCCTATAGAGTGCTGGAGGGGTTGCCTAGCATCTGCTGTGTCTAAACACACAGTCAAATGTTACCCTTACCTCTTGAAATGGCTGGTGAGAGTGGTTTTAGAACAAACTACCATGATTTTTGCCAACCGTGGATTTCCACAGAGTTGCTGCTGGAAACCGTAGAGCCAGGGAGAGGAACACCAGTTTGAGTGCATTGCTTTTAAGTTGACCAAGAGCCCCAGGAAGATCCTTCGGACTCCCAGGAAGCAGGACTGACCGAGCATGAGCCCCCTCAACAGAGTGTGGGACCACAGACGCAAGGAAAGTCCACCTCAACAGCCAGGAACCGCAGTGTTGCTATTTGCGGTAGACGCAAGAAGCTGAAACACTGTACAGTCACTGAAAGTGAAGTTTGCCGGTTGCAAGTTTTGACTGTCCCAGTGCAGGAGTCCCCCCGACATCCTCCCTCTTGTCCCCACGACTGAGGCCCAGGAACAGTGAGATCTGTAGAGCTGCACAGGAACAGGAGTCATCTGCTGCATCTTTTCTTCATTTTAAAGGTACTGTACAAAGTGTAAGAGAACTTACCTCTTGCAGTAGAGTTGCTTGCATCTTCTACTACTCGCACGTTTAACAGCTTGTGGCCCTACATTGATTCATCTTTTTTTTCAAAGACTTCTGAAACGTTGTGCAAAGACTTTTCTACTTACCTTCAAAGAAGTGTTTCAGCCTATCTAGACTCTTGCCTATTGACTTTGGCTTAGCCTGTTTTAACTGAATTACTCTTATTGGGGGATCTGAAAGTATTTGCCTGCTTAAGAAATATTTGTGGTAACTTGTTTGCTCTAATAACCTTTCCCTTTTCACTTGCTCTTAACTAATTCTGAATGCCAACAGTAATACATGAATGTCAACAGCACCCTAGCAATTGAAGTCACCTGTGGGTGTGGTCTCTGCTGTATGCCATCCCAAATGGGTATTTACTGAATCTGAACTAAGAGATTGTGTAATTTTGAAGTATATTTGTGTGGTGTTTTACAGTGCTCCCTTATGAAGAAGGCTTACATTAACTGACGGGTAAATAAATAAATATTTTTTTTTTAATCAAGAAACCCTGTGTGTAAGTGTTTGCTTGAATACTTGTCACTGTGAACCTCTGTGTAACTCCCCTACAGCTCACATTGACCCCTCTTGAGATAAGCCTGGCTACTCGTCCACACTATCAACCTGTTTAGTACAAACTTATACCAAAGGTTGGGTTACTACTGTCAGGAGGTCAGGGTTGTTGTAGTGCACCCTATTGGTACTGCATACAATCTTGCCTAACAGAGCCTGGGAGGGGGCGCGAGGGAGGGAGGGCGAGAGTGTGTGCGTGCGTGCGTGCGCATGCATGTGTGCACACACACACGTGTGTGTGCTAGCAGGTTGAGCAGGCATCTGCCATCAAACTATGTTGTTAAACTGAAGTGTTGAAAGGATTCATAAACAAGAACTCCTGAAACTAGCACGGTTTACCATACTGAACGCCTTAAAACAGGTTTGTGTGCTGCATAATTTTGCCATTTCTAAAATTATGTGCAAGAAAAACCAATGTTGAACGTAGGTGGGTATGATGGAATCTATGAAAGTTGCACAAAATAATGCTATGAAAAGTTGTGCGTTTAATTCTTAAACTTCCTGTAAACATGAAGGGATATGGTTTTTGTGGCATTTGGTGTTTCATTGCTTGTGTACATGGATCCAGTCAGATCCCAAAATTTCAGGGTTAGTGGCGCAGTTTAGGGACACCACAGTCAAATTACAATGCCTTGCCACCACACTGAGAACACATCTATATGGTTTCAACCCTATTTTCTACCCTTGTTCGGTCTTAATACGTGGAAAGGTTATCTATAGCTTGCTACACAAAGGAACTCATCACACTACATTCACAAATGATGCTCTTGAAGCTCTATGCAAATGCTCTTTATCCCTTAGCTTCTCCTCACCGCCACTAAGAGGCTAATGACATTCAAATAAGGGCAGCACCTTCTCTGCATCTGGCCAATCCTGGATTCAACCTTCAACATTCCAGCATTGTATGCACATTAGAATCCAGAGCAGTACCTCTCCTTCCTTCTTGCTTCCTCCAAAACAAACATTTATGAAAGCAGACACTCCACCTTACAAGGCAGAACAAATAAAACAACCTCATTGTATATAGATTATGGAGTGTTTTTACATTAATATAAAATCTCCTGTTTGATATTAAAATCATGATGAATTTTAAGCAGATGAAATTCAAGCAATAGCCCCGACACCAGGAGGAACTATAACAAGAAATACCACCTTCCGAGTGTTAGGCAAGATTGTATGCAGTACCCTTTTGGGTGCAGTACAATAACCTTGACCTCCTGGCAATAGGGACCCAACCTTTGGTACAAGTCTTAACTACACAGGTTGGTAGTGTGGCTGAGCAGCCATGCTCATCTCACGAGGGGTCAATGTGAGCAGTAATGTTGTGACACAGAGTTTCACAGTACAGTTATTCAAATAAACACTTACACTCAAGGTTTCTTGATGAAACAATTATTAATTTATTTCAGTCAGTTGTATAAGCCTTCTTCAGAAGGGAGAGATCTATATGTAACAATTAAAATACACTTCAATGCACACTATTTCTCTAAATCAGATGATACCCCTTGGTGATGGCACACAGACACTTCCTACACCCTCTGGTGACTTAAATAGCTAGAACACTGTGGACATTGATTTATCACTGGTACATCTAGAGCAATACTGAGTTTAGTGTAAAAGATAGAATAGAGGAATAAAACAAAGGTTAACAAATTAATTCATAAACAGGTAAGTACTTTTGAAACCTTCCAATGTTCAGTAAATTAACCCTTTCCTGGGGAAAAGATAAAGCACAATGTCAGATGTAAGAAGAGTCACGCAGGGAGCCAGGACAGCCAATGTTAATTGCACAATGTCAAGGGGAGCTGAAGATCTTTGCAGGTAGGTTAAAAAAATAAAATAAAAGTCTTGCACAATGTTTTAAGGAATGTTTGTAGAAAATAAAACACTTGAAGGGCCACAAGCTGGGAGGCTTATGAGGGACAAAGCTTTAGCAACTCTGCAAGGTAACCGAAACAGGTATCAACTGAGAGCAAGCAAGGCTACACAACAAGAGGTAAGTTCTCCTAGACTTTACAGTACCTCTGGTTGGAACAAATGGTTCCAGCTGGCTTCTGTTCCTGTACAGCTCTGTAGATCTTGTTCTTCCTGAGTCTCAGCCGTGGGGACAAGAGGGAGGACGTCTGGGGACTCCTGCTCTGCAATGGGAAGGTCAGCAGCAGCAGCAATGGGCAAACTTCAATTCAACAGTCCTTCAGTGTTTCAGCTCCTTGCGTCTGACAGCAAATAGCAACACTGCAGTTCTTGGATACCACTTAAGACTTTCCTTGCTTCTGGGGTCCAGCACTCTGTTGAGGTGGCTTAGGCTTGGTTAGTCCTGCATTAGGAAAGTCCGAGGATCTTCCTAGCGCTCGGATCAGACTTAAAAGCAACGCACACAATCTGGTGTTCCTCTCCCTGGCACAGTGGAAATACAGCCAGCTTCAAGAGGATGTCCAGACGCGCTTACTTTGGTGTTTATTGGTCCCACCAACTCAAAAAGGAAGAGGTTGTCCTTGCAGGGCTTCCCTAGTTGAGGCGAATTCGGAGTTTCAGGACAGCAGCAGTGCTTCAACAGGCAAACCAACGGTCCAGGAGTTGCAGCAGGTGTCTCCTGAAAGTTCTTCTTCTGATTCCTTCGTCCAGTGGTCGACTGCCTTCCAAGCCATATGCAGGTTTCTCCCATTCATTCCAGCCTAGCTGTCAATCACAAAGCAGGGTGGCTGTCCTTGCCAGACAGCCAGCCGGCCAATCACCTTTGGGTGCATTCCTGCAAACAAGGGGATTAAGCACAGGGAGCTTCGGGCACCTGCCCCTACCAGACATACTGGGGCCAGAGGAGGGCTTCACTCGTGAATCCCACCAAAGAAAAAACACGGAGAAAGGGACCAACCCTGGTTTGGCACGCAGAGTACATTTCAAGAAGGACCTTGCCAATGAGAAATGGCGAAAAAAGAAAACTGGGCCATTTTGACAAAATAGGCACCAATGGGTGCCTGACTGCAGCTGCGAACACAGGCCGCAGTAAATACACAATGGTAGTAAAAAGTAAACCACTGCCACCAGCCACTAATTGTAGAAAGGGTAAAATAAAAAAAGTTACATGAGAAACTAGACAGAGGATCCTAAGTAACCCCTCCAGTACTCTATTGTAATCAGTGGTCGAAGTGAGCGGGAGCGGTGCTCCTCTACTTTTTTAAATTACGTTTTACAGCTCCTATACTTTTATATTCCGGAATGGTTTCGTTTTAAAATAAAAGTGTAGGAAGACGTTGCAGCTTGCCCTTTCAGTGCACTGTACTGAACGTTCCCCTGAACAGTAGGTATTAGTGTTTGGGGGTTTGTATTGTGTGTGGGAGAGGGCGTGGCGATGGGGTTTGTGGGGCCTGGGTGCAGGCTAGCAGGGAACATAGTTCCACTACTTCTTTTCGTACACTTCGACACCTGATTGTAATATAGTGTGTGCTGGGTCTCGAAAGTTACAAAATGTAAGTAAAGTCAATTTGACTTCACTGCTCTTGGAAACAGTAGTTTCACCAAGAGAAGGTATTTAAACCTTTGGGAAATCTAAGAGACTTCCCAGTGTCACTACACGAAAGGTGCTGTGTGACAATGTAAAGATGCTGCTTATGGAGTTTGTCAGACTCCACAGTTAAAAGAAACAGAATAAATCACTTTAAAATTACATGAGAGAGAAAAAAGTCCTAAAATTCAGCAAAAAGAGCTGGGGGTCTCTAAGGTAGAAGGGAATTACCACATTTCTGAGAATTCTACCTAACACAGACACCAGTTTTGGGGCATTGGCCATATGTTCAAAGGACTGATAATATAGAGCAACTAAAATATTGAGATCCCAAGCATGATTGGGATTTGAAATGCTACTATTGTAATCTAATTTTGCATCATGGGTATCTCCACAAAGTACAAAAGTCATGTAAATGAAAAGGAACAAGTTACTTACCTGTAACTATTCTCCAGCATGGGTCTGGCATGAATTCACATGCTCATGAATATTCACCATCAGGCTGGGAATCCTCGGTAAAGAAAAAATCAGTTTCAGTTTCACTTCTGAACTGTCTTTCTCCTAACAACCAATCACTGGTCTCTGGGTCATACTGCCCCCAGCCAATGACTGCCCTTTACCTAAGCCCCTCTGGCAGCCATCTTTAGATTTGGTAGCACATAAAGTGGCAGTAGGACCAAGAGAAAAGCCGTAGAGGAGTAGGCGGAAGGGTTTGCATGCGAATCCATGCCAGACCCATGCTGGAGAACAACAGTTACTGGTAAGTAACTTGTTCCTTCTCTTGCATGGGGGCTGGCATGGATTCAAATGCTCATGAATAAAGCATACATAGCAGTACACACATGAACCACCACGGGAGGTGGCAAGGCTCAACCTTAAGCATCTCAACATTAAGCATCTCTTACCTCCTCAACAGGCTCACCTTCAAGCCAACAGGTTGCGCAGCACTGCTTGGCCGACTCTGGACTCCTCTCTGGAATCCTTGTCGACGCAGGAGAACTTTGTGAAGGTGTGCGTCGACCTCCACGTAACAGCCCTGCAGATGTCAAGCAGGGGCACATCAGACAGTAACGCTGTAGTTGCAGCGAACGCTCTGGTCGAGTGGGCTCTCAGATGGCTAGGCAGCGGTCGGTTTGCCAACCGGTGACAATGGGTGATGCAGCCGGAGAACCACCTGGAAATGGAAGCATTGGAGGGCCTCCCCATGGTTCACAGGCCCAAAGTGCACAAAAAGATGCGACGTCTTTCGTGCGGTCCACACAGAACTTCATTGCTCTAGCCACATCCAGTGAGTGCAAAGCCCTCTCAGAAGGCGACGAAGGCGTCCGGAAGAATACAGGTAACACCAAGGGCTTGTTTAGATGACAGTTTGACAGCACCTTGGGCATGAAGAAGGGGTGTGTCCGTAGCACTACCCTCGTCTCGTGGAAAGTCAAATAAGGTTGTTTACAGGAGAGGGCCTGGATCTCTCCCACTCGTCGTGCAGAGGTGATGGCCACAAGAAAAGCTGTTCTCCACGACAAAAATGTCAGTGGCGCTAAATGCATAGGCTCGAACAGAGGACCCATGAGCCTAGTCAGCACCACATTGAGCTCCCACGCCGGGGCCGGAGCCTTCAACGGTGGGAACGAACGAAATAGTCCTTTGACTAACTCCT
Organism: Ambystoma mexicanum; assembly: GCF_040938575.1. NCBI lineage: Eukaryota > Metazoa > Chordata > Amphibia > Caudata > Ambystomatidae > Ambystoma > Ambystoma mexicanum. Next base: position 721,505,477 of record NC_090926.1, read on the forward strand.
TGACCAATCGATTTGACAATAAGGATGATCGTCCAGGAGATTTGGTGTAGCGGGAGATAGCAGCCAGATGAACTTTGATGGAAGCGTGGGCCAGTCCTGCCTAGGACAACGACAAATACGGAAGCACCTGCGGAGCAGTGACTCGTAGAGGGTCGATCTTCCGAGTACAGCACCAAACGGTGACCCTCTTCCACTTGTGCCCGTAGAATTTGAGAGTAGACTAAGCTCTAGCCTTGGCGAGCACCTCCTTACAATCCGCTGGGAGCCCACAAACTAGTGCTGCAGGAGCCAGGCCTTCAGGTTCAGCTATCCTGGGTCGTGGTGCAGAATCTAGACTCCTTCCCTGGCGAGAAGATCTGCAACTGCCGGAAGCTTGACTGGAGGGGACACCGACATGTCCAGAAAGTCCAGGTACCATATCGGTCTCGGCCACGCCGGTACGAGTATCATCCTGCACCGGGACAGTCTGAGTTGATTGACTAATCAAAGAAGCAACAGCAACGGAGGGAACGCATACAGAAACAGGCTGTCCCAGGGGAAAGAGAATGCTTCCCCCATGCTCCCTGGCTGGGGAAACCTGTTGGCGAACCTCCGGCACTTGGTGTTTGTCACCGTCACAAATAGATCAATCTGGAGATTGCCCCATCTGCTGAACAGGTGATCCACTTGGTCCTGCCGAAGTTCCCACTCGTGGCAAGAGCGCATCTCCCTGCTGAGAGAGTCTTCACTCCTGCCAGATGAAACGGGATGAGTAACATCCCCTGGGCTACGGCCCAGTGTCAAAGTTCCAGCGCCTCTTTGGAGAGCGCTGGGGATCTAGTCCCCCCCCCCCCCCGATTCCTGATGTAGAACATTGTGGTGGTGATGTCCGTGAAGACCCGTACCACCTTGCCCTTGAGGGTAGGAAGGAAGGCCTCAATGGCCCAAAACACTACCCGCAGCTCCTACAATTTGTTTTGCAACATCATCTCCTCCGGTAGCCACAGGCCTCTGGCATGAAGACTTCCGGTGTGCACTCGCCATCCTTCCAGAGAGGTTCCTGCCGTGACCGTCCCCTGATGAGGGTGCGTCTGGAAATCTGTGCCTGCGGACAGATGTGAGTGCACTCCGCACCACCATATTGCTCGACTGAAACTCTCGTCGAGTGTGATCTTGTCCTCAAAGCTTCCCGACACTTGTATCCAACGGGCGTCGAGGAACTCTTGAAGTAGACGCATCCAAAGCCTGCACAGCCGAATGGGGTATATGCATGACGACATCATGGACTTGATGGACCTCACCCTTGCAATCTTCAATGCCAACAGCAATTGTACCTTGCCCAAGATGGCTGCTATCCTCTCCTCCGACGGAGACGCCAGGCACGACACTGTTGAGTCGGGACCCCAGAAACTGCGCATCCTGCGATGGAATCAAGCAGGACTTTGCATAGTTCACAGAGAACCCCAGATCGGTCAGGAGTTGGACGGCCCTTGCCGCGTGTTAAACGGCGATGTCCTTTCAGCTTGCCCGGATGAGCCAGTCGTCCAGGTAAGGGTACACGTGGTTTCCTCATAGGCGCAGCTGCGCTGCCACCGGCGCCAGGCAATTGGTGAAGACTCTTGGCGCCGACTTCAATCCGAAGGAAAGGGCCTTGAACTGGTAATGTTGCCCTTGAACCACGAAGCGCAGGATCTTACGGTGGCCCTTGTGTATGGGGATGTGAAAATAGGCATCTTCCAAGTCCAGCGATGATAGAAAATCCCCCTCTTCCAGCTGTCCTAGCACGTGCTGAAGAGTCACCATCCGAAACTTTTGAGACTTGATTTACTTGTTCAGACGGCGGAGGTCCAGGATGGGCCTCCAACCACCAGTCTTCTTTTTGATGAGGAAGTAACGAGAGTACACTCGGTGCCCCGGAGCCTCCTTGGGACGAGCTCCATCGCACCCTTTTTAGCATGGCCCGCACCTCCAGCAGAAGTTGAGGGATGTGGTTTTCCTGCCGGGCCACTGGTGGTATATGGGGACACTTCCATTGGAACTCTAGGGTGTGTCCGTGGGCAAGAGCGTCCAGCACCCAACGGTCGGTGGAGATGGTCTTCCACACGCTGACGAAGATCGCCAGCCGGCCTCCCAACAGGATGCTCGGGTGGGGGCCCGACGCCACGGCCAGTTCAATCCTGTTTTTGAAGCGCCACCTTGGGGTCTTTGGTGACAACATCCTCCTCTGTAGGTCTCCTGGGCCGATGAGCGGTAGGGGGTTGACTGTAGGACGAAGCACCTCCCTCGAATCCTTTGGAAGAACCTTGGGATTTTCCTCCAGAAGTCCGAAAGGATGGCCGTCGTTGCTGAAGCGTGCCCAAGGCACGAGCCGTCTCAGTGACCGCCTTGATGGCCTGAAGAGACTCGTCCACAGTCTTCCCGAAGAAATTGTTCCAGTCTAAGGGCATGTCCAACACCTTTGATTGAACATCCTGGCGGAAATTAGTGGCCCTAAGCCAGCTCCGCCGACGAAGGAAAACGCTGTTGCCCATTTGGAGGAACCCCGTGTCAGCGATGTCCGTAGCCACTTTAATGGTGTGATCTGATGCCACCTCGCCTTCCCGTAGGATCTCCAAAGCTTCTGCCCTCTTGTCGTCGGGAAGAAATTCCAGGAGGGGAGCGATCTTGAACCAAAGCTCCCCGTCATAACGCACCACGATGGCGAGAGCGTTTGCAGCCTTGATGGTCGTCGCCGCTGAGATAACTCTTTGCCCCATAGCCTCCAACTTCTTCTCACTGTCCGGGCAGGTGGGGGTAAGGGGAGGCCGCCGACGAGGAGGAGCCCGAAGATTTCTTCTTGGCCTTTGCCGAAACCACAGATTCCGGAGATGGCTAGGACCATAAGCACTATGGCGCAGAGTCCGGCACCCTGTATATCTTCTCATAACGGTCCCTCTTCGCCGAGGAAGGGTTCTTCATGAGGGACAACCCCTTGTCCCAAATGTCATCCAAGAGCAGGATCGAAAGTACGGTCTTCTTCTTCACTGGTAAAGGAAACCCTCTTCTTCTCCTCAGGGACAAGCTGAAACAACTCTGAGGCCCTCGAGATCATGGTGTGAAATGAGCCTAATTCGTCGTGCGGTGAAGATCTTGGCGCCAGAGATGGGAGATTCCCCCAATCTGCCGCCGTCCTCATCCATTCCCGTCGTCACCGTGTCCGGATCAGTCTCATCCCTCAAGGGGGGGTGGGGGTGGGGGCGAATGGTGGAAAGGAGGCGGAGGGTGAACTCTCCTCTTGTTGGATGGTGGTGGTTCCTCCGATGCTACCGGCGCAGTGGGTGGGGCAGCCAGCGCAAGAGGCATCCTCGTCCGGATCTCCGAACATAGGGTATGCCGAGCAGTGAATGTCCGATACATCAAGTGGTTGCTGAGGTCGTTGTGGCGATGGAGGCGAGAGCATTTGCGGCTTAGGCTGGCCCTGTTGCTCCTAGTCAGTCTCCTCGTTGCCATCTTCGTCGTCGCCCTCATCGTGATCCTTCCCGTAAGGCCTGCTCTCGACGCACCGTTCATCCTGGAGGGTCCGGAAGTTGGTAAGCTGCTCCTCAGAGGAGATATCCAAGCCTTGAAGAGCTACCATACCCCACCTTCTCTGCGACCAAGGGAGACGGTTTCGGGGAAATGATAGGCATCTTCTCCGATATCTTTTCGATGGGTTGAAAAGAGGACTCCCTCCTGGCAGGCAGGGATACTCTTGCCTTCGGGGCCATGCCCTGCGGATCCGCCTCGGCGGCCTTCGCAACGGACGCCACCACTCCTTCGATGGAAGGGGCCTTGTCAGATGAACCTGGGCCTTCACGACCTTGGTCGAGCCTGAGGCCTTCACCTTAGGGGGGAGGGCCTGAGCCCCGCTCCACCGTGGCCTTCTTAGTAGGGCATGTCTGAGTCTTCGCAAAAGCTTGCCCGGATGGTCAGACTTCCTCTTCTTGGAAGAACTTGAGCGTTGGCTCGTGGTCGAAGGCACTGGAGACGCTGTGCTCGCCCTAGCCACTGCTGAGCCCATCGCAACGGCACTCCCGGTGGCTATGGACTTGCAGTGCTTAGCCTTATGTTGGGCCCCTGCGGGAGGGGCACCCTCAAAGGTCTTAGAAGACTGCTCAACTTTCTTCTTCTGGGCAGGGGAGGCATGCTGCCGGGACTCACCCAGAGCAGGGGCCTTGGCCTGCAGTCACTTGTTGAGATGCCTGCGTCGGTCGTACAGCGCGCGGGGTACCATCTACTGACAAGATGCACAGTCCTCCTCCACGTGCATCGTGTCCGAGTGCAGGCAGTAAAGGCACATGGAATGTCCGTCGTCCGAAAAGACATTCCGTAGGTTGCAACCGGGGCAAACCTTGGAGAGGTGCCAGTCCTTCTCATCCGCCACGTCCACGCGGCGTAGGCCTTGAAGAAGCTTCTGGAATCCTCAAAAAGAAACTTGACGAAATTCGCCCTCGAGGGGAGCTGAAGAATGCGAAAACGGGTACCTGTTAATCGGAAGGTGGAACGATGAAGCATGAGGCTCGATTGACCGAAATAAGAGCAAAATACAGTAAAAGCTTGAGAGATAGAACGCGGACTCCCAACATTGCGGTAAAAATCTGAAGATGGCTGCCAGAGGAGGGGCTTAGGTAGAGGGCATTCATTGGCTGGGGGCAGTATGACCCAGAGACCAGTGATTGGTTGTTAGGAGAAAGATAGTTCAGAAGTGAAACTGATTTTTTCTTTACCAAGGATCCCCAGCTTGACGACGGGGAATATTCATGAGCATGTAAATCCATGCCAGACCCCATGCTGGAGAATGTCAGGCTATTTTGGAAAAACCCAGTAACAAACAAATTCAAACACAATCTATAGTGTGCAGAATGTCAGAACATTAGCAAATTAATTTAATTTCAAAACCAACAAGAAAAGAAATCATCATAACAAATATATACAAAAATAAATTACAAGACGGGGGGGATAGTTCAGGTAAAACCTGTTTGATCTGACTTTTCCCAACATTCTATTGCTAAAAACGTATGACTCGCTGGATATACTTGGATGAAATTGATCAAAACAATACTTCGACCCCGGGGTCCGACCAAATGGTACATTTTAGGGAAAAGTCATTAAAAAGCTCAGAAGTTATTCAGAAGAAAGAAAAAGTAAACACTTATCGGCCTAGTCATGTTCATTTTGACATACAGAAAAAAAAGCTTGCATTGAACACGAAAACTGCTGGACAGAGTTGTACCAAACAAACTAGATGGACAAGAGGTGTGAGAGATGTGCCTATCTTTAGCTTGGTGTAAATTCAACCAGTAGTTTTTAAAATATTCAACAGATAAGGGAGGGCCCTTGCTCCTGAGAAACATATGCCCCTTCCCATCTCTAGCCAAATATAAAACCGAGACCTTTTCCTCCTCCAAATATAACGTTTTGAGCTCTTCTTTTTCGTCTTCCCTCAGCTGGGGCCCCTCTGCCAGATCCCAAGCTCACAGAGGTGCCCATTCCTGCGAGACAGGGCCCAGTGGCCACTGAAATGCCTACTGTGGTAGCACAGGTTTCAATGATCTCAGGGTTGCCTATTGGTGTAGAAAATGAACCAGAGATGGAGGACATGGTAGCTTTAGAGCTCAGGGGCCTACCAGAACGGAGCGAGTTTTCCTTTTCTGGAGGCCAAAGTCAGGCTGAATTTTGCCAGTAGAGGGACTGTCCCACATAAGATGGTCTGCAGAAGCATGTAGAGGAGCCAATGCAGGGCGAGAGCCACCACTTAAGAATTATGAAGTGTTAGTACAGTTTTTCTGAAGCTCAACTAAGGGCTTAGTAAAACCATACAACTGAGACAGTACAAAACTCCACTCGTAGTATAAGGCTGTACCACCTGAGTATATGGCAGTGTAGACCGAGAAGCCAGGCGTATGTTAGGCGAGAGAGAGGTCTGTAGATTGGGACAAAGAAATTGTATCATACATATGGTCCAAAGAAATACTGAAACACTATGGGCCCGATTCGTGGAAATGTTTTATAATGGCACAATCTCATAGAAAGCGTTACATGAATCAGGCCCTATGTATTGTAAAAAATAAATCGTTTATTTAAATACAAGTAGGCCAAGTACTATAATATTATTTATAAACACAATTATAATAACCAACTCAATGCTTTAAAGGTACATAGACCAAATCATAGACCTTGTTTAGAAAACCAACAGTATTTCTAGGGAAGGTAGACCTTATCAAACATTTAGTATAGGACGCATCTATTCATGGGAAGTAAAACCATCAGTTACTTTTAGAGTACTTTACAGTAAGTCAAGGGTAGTAGAACCTGTCATTCATGCAGTGACCCCCAGTTTAAGAAATCGTGTATTAAACCAACCCACACCTTTCTGAATTGTGGAACACACATTCATGGAACAGTATAAACCTATAACTACATTCAGGATAACACACAGTTATACAAGGTAAGTAAGACCTCACTGTGTAATATACAATTACAGTTGGGATATTTCTTCTCTGTGAAAAGTGACAGTGAGCTAAAGACTTGGTAGAGTCTCTCCCAGGGGTTATTCACCCAAGAACAGGTCATTGGGCTGTGTTCGTGCTGGTAGAGAGATTCCCAGACCCCCCCTTTGTTTTACAATTACAGTTGCTTTTCAGATCAGTGGAACACAGACTAAAGTAAGTGATAACTACACTAATTTAGGACTGCATCAGGCAGACCAAGGTCACCTACACCTTCAGAACACTTCTTAAGAATGGCACACAGCTGTTCTAGGCAGGTAAAAACCTAAGGAACACAATCTAGACCGGCGAAAAAGCAGGTCAGAGAAAGCAAGACCTAGTTGGTAAACCTATACACTAAAATTCTGAAAGAAATAGTGAAGCCAACAGCATTTCTTTTATTTCTTTTGGGAAAGAGGCATAACCAATTCACAGGTGAGTATAATAACCTTACATATACTTTTCAGAATGGCAAAACACATTCAAGGTAAGTACGAACTTTTGTAACTGCTCACTCTCCAATCAACTCTTTCACAAGTAGTTAACTTTCAAACACTGGTTTTCAAGGCAGAATCCTTTTCTTATCCGGTCTTTCCCTAGTCTATTGCATGAGTTCTCTCAGAAGAGGGACCCTAGTGGTCTAGGAGCCAGCTGTAGGCAGGGTGAGATGGGGTTTAATTGCAGGCAAAGTCAGAGTTCCTGAGGAAGTCTCTTCAAACAAGTATTTCATTTTAGAGTATAGGGACTTCTGCAAAGACACCCTAGGAGGATTCCAGCAGTGGCCCAGGGGGAACTAGATGAGAGGCCTCCCAATCACAAGAAACACCTCAAAGCTACACAGGAATCACAAAAGCTAGAGGTTGGCAAATACCCCAGCCAGCACAGCACCTTAGCATAGAAGAGTTTGCAGCAGGAAGACTTCAGGATCTGCAATCTGCAACCAAAAACCTGGTTGATGAAGTCCTTGTTAATGTTAGTTAAGATTTTCATGACAATGATAAATCTTCCTGACCTGCGTCAACCCTAGAACTTTTTGCTTTGACTAGGTAACTATTTTACCTTGTCCCTAGGTGGAGGGGAACCATTTTCCCCTCTCTCCTAGTCTTTTACTATTTTTATGGGTGACCTTTTTATGTCTCTCCATAGTGTATGGTTGAAGGTATCATTTCCTACAACTTTTGGGTTTAGGCTGGGTTGCCCCTTTGGGGTCCCCTGTTAACTACAGTTCCTAAGTAACTATATTTCCAAAGTAGTAAAGAGGGATTTTAATCCCCCTTTACATTTTATATAGGGAGCCAGCACACGCCACCTTATGTGGAGTGCTGGGGGGATACAATGTCTCCCCTTTCTTACTTACCTGGAAACATTTTGTTACAATTGCAAGTTTTACATGAATGGCTGGTGGCAGTGGTTTTACCTTTATGACTTTTAGTCTATTACCCGCAGGCTGTTAATTCAGCCTCGGTAAGGCACAGAAAGGACATCATTTTTTAAAAATGGAGGACTCCTTTTATCGCCATTTCATGTCTGCTTGCTGTTTGAGGTATTCCCCTGCCATTCTAGGCGGGAACACCCTCAGTGGTCGTTTTGTCTTCGGCTGGAATCCAGTGGATTCCCTGCCTAGGCTCCAGAGTGTCTGGAAAGGCAGGAAGCGAGGGAGGAGTCCAAGACTCTGCAGCCCTTTGTCTTCCACCTTGCCTGAAAGGAAGCAATTCCCAGTGGGGGGCTCTCTGTCTTGATTGAACAGCCAGCCCGCCACTTGCTGTAAAATGCGGTGAGAGAATGCAGAGTTTGTGCTGTAGTTCCTGACAAAAACTCCAAACCTGGGAGCTGCTGACAAGTCGACCACTAGAACCGAAACCGAAGAGGAAGATGAAGAAACAAAGGCCATAGCGATTTCCAGCAACCAGCTGTGTAACTGGAGCCTGCTGTAACCCTTTCTTCCAATCGACCTGGGGATCATGAAACCGATAACCCAGACGCAATATCCCAATATCCTGGGACCTTGAGCCATTGTGCGGTGCACAGTCTTCAGAATAGAGTTGAAAGTTATATGGCATCCAGCTGGAACTCCAGAGACACTATTTGAGCCCTAAAAGTCCAGTCAGAGTGCTGGATCTTGCAAACGATGAGAATCCGACCAGCGATATTCAGTCTTCTTCTGGCTCCTGAAAAGGGAGCCAAAACCACAGAGCTGTATCCAACTGCAAGGAAACTCTTGCCTGGAGCCTTCTCCGTTGATCCCTGTTGCAAATTTCTTTCCAAAGTCCTGTCTTCCGTCTTCATGACAAAGGAATCCATCAACCGGGTTTCTGGCTGCAGATCCTGAAATCTTCCTGCTGCAACTCTTCTTCTGTGCTGAGGTACTGTGTTGGCTTGGGTATTTACTTATCTTAAGACTGATTTCTGTGGGGCATTTTCTGTGATTGGGAGTCCACCCATCCAATACACCCAGGTCCACTGCTGCAATCCTCCTTTCCCTAGACTCGAACTTTAAAGTGAACTATGTAATTGTTTGAACAGTCTTGCAACGGAACCCTACCTCACCCTGCCTACAGCTGGCACCTAGACCACTAGGGTCCCTCTTCTGCCTCTAAGTGAGCTCATGCAATAGACTAGGGAAGGACTGGATAAGTAAAGGATTCTGTCTTGAAAAGTATAACAAGTGTTTAAGTTACTTACGTTAAAGATTTAGTTAGTAACTGTAACTCAGAGTGAACAGTTACAAAAGTTCTTACCTTGAATACGTGTAGTGCCATTGTGAAAAGTATATATACGGTTAATTTACTCAACTTTGAATTGTTTGTGCCTCTTTCCCAAAAGTAATGCGGTTGGCTTCACCAACGATTTCTTTCAGAGAATAGGTGAATAAGTTCCCCAACTGGGTCTTGTTTTCCCTAACTTGCTGTATAGCCTGTTTAGAATACGTCTGCATTGGGTTTTGAACTGGATTAACATGGAGTCATCCATAAAGTGTAACATTGAGTTTTGCTTGCCTTGGTCTGTTTTATACAAATGCTAAAAGAGTCTTGGGTCTATACACACCTTTAAGTTGCTGATAGCACCTCCAAAAAGTATAAAGGTTTTACTTACTTTGAGATAGCTGTGTGCCATCCTAAAATAAGTTAAAGAGTTATTACTTACCTCAGTCTGTGTTCCACTGAACTGAAAAGCAACTGTAATAGTATATTACATTAGGTTTTACTTGCCTAGAATAGCAGTGTTGCATTCTTAAAAAGGTGTTCTTTAGGTGTAGCTGACCTTGGTCTACCTGGTGCATCCTAAATTAGTGTAAATAGTGCTCTCTCATTTTAGACAGTGTCCCACTGAGCTGAAAAGACACTGTAATTGAATATAACACCAACAGGTCTTACTCACCTAGGACTGTTAACCTGAATTAGTTATAGGTATAGGGGTTGGTTCATTATGTCATTTCTCCACTGAGTGTCACTGCATAACTGACAGGTTCTACTACCATTGAATTATTGTACATAGTGTTTCAGTGTTTCTTTGGACCATTGTACTACAATGTCTTTGTACCAATTCTACAGCCCTCTCCCCCTCCTATGATTAGCTAGGCTGCTCTGTGTAGGCTACCATATACTCAGGTGGGTGGTACAGCCTTTAGTCGCGTACTGTCTCAGTTGAATGGTTTTGCTAAGCCCGTATTTGGACTTTAGAAAAACTGCCCTACCAGTCAAGAACACAGGACACTGGAAGGGATTATGCAGCAGGGATCAACGGGGAAGGCTTCAGGCAAGAGTTTATTTGCGGTTGGATGCGGCTCTGTGGTTTGTTTCAGGGAGAATTCTCAAAAATGTGTTAATTCCCTTCACCTTAGAGACCCCCAGCAACTTTGCTGGATTTTGAGGACTTGATTTCTTTACCTGGAGAGAGAGAGTGAGCCTTTTTCCCCACTCACTAATGTATTTTGATGTGTGTTTTACTCTTGTGTTTTCTCTAGTTATGGAGTTTAAGCAACCGCATAGGCATCATTTCATTTGTGTCACAGAGCACCTTCAGTGCAGTGGCACAGGGAAGCCTTTCAGGCTTTCCCAAGGTTTAAATACCTTCTCTGGGATAAACTACTGTTTCCCAGAGTAAGTGAAGTGAAATTGACTTTATCAGTCTTTCAATTCCTAGACCCGGCACACCACATGGGCTCGAGGGGTTACTTAGTATCCCCTATGTCTAGATACTCATGTAGCAGTCAAATGCTACCCTTTCCTCTCAGAATGGCTGGTGGCAGTGGTTTTACAACAAACTACCATGATTTTTCCCGACCGCAAACTATCCGTAGCTCCGGTAACGTTAAATCGCGTGAGCCATGTTTTTCAAGATGGTGTCTGAGCCCCCTCTGTAAAAACAGATCCCGGTCTTTTTTTGCCATTTCTTTTCTGAAAGGTCCTTCTAGAGTTTGTCTGAGCGCCAAACCTAGTTCGGTCCCTTTGTTCCATCGCCTTTGGGAGGCTTCAGGAGTGAAGGCCGCCTCTTGCGCCCAAGTGTCTGCGGTGGGCAGGAAGTGAGGGAGGTGCCCGAAACTCCCTGTGCTTAGTCACCCTGCTAGGTGTGTGGCAGCTAGGCTGGAATGAATGGGAGAGAACTGAATAAAAGGCAAGTCTCTTAGCTTGGAAGGCAGAGTCGACCACTGGAATGAAAGAACCGAAGACAAGCTGGAAGAGGATAGCTGCTGCAACTCCTGGACCGTTGGTTTGCCCTGTGATGCACTGCTGCAGGTCCGAATCGCCAAATTCATCTCCACAGAAAAGCCCTGCAAGGACGACTTCTCCCTTTGAGTTGGTGGGACCAATCAACTCGACAGTAAGTCACCTACATACCAATCTCGGAGCTGATTGTATTTTCCTCAGAGTGCTGCAGGAAACCGAATAACTAGGGAGGGGGACACCAGTTTGTGTGCTTTACTTACAGTTACGGGAATCGAAGTTTGCCAGTTGCCACTTTTTGACCAGTCCCAGTGCAGTGCAGGAGTCCCCCGACGTCCTCCCTCTTGTCCCCACGACTGACGCCAGGAACAGCGAGATCTGCAGGAACTACCAGGAACAGAAGTCATCAGCTGCATTTTTTTCTTCATTGTAAGGTACTGTGAAATCAGACAGAGTACTTAACTCTCGCGGTGAAAGTGCTTGAAACTTTCGCAACTTGCAGGCCTAATCAGCTTGTGACCCAACATATACTCATAATCCATAGTACCCTTTCCTCCATACTTCTGGGACACTCCTCCGTCCTGTGGGACAGGACCGGAGCACTTTGTAAAAAGCATCACATTTTTGAAAAATGTGTCCTCTTTTTACGCAGGGTTCCACACGCGGCCGTAACACCGCCCTCCTTAGCACCACCCAGCGCATCGCCCATCAGTCCTTTTCTATCGCCAGGTCTATGACCTTTAAGCAATAACATAGGAACCTTTTTAGAGGGGACGATGGCGGGGGAATGGAGGAAAGGGGACTATGGACTAGGAGTAAGGTAGTCACTACGGTGAGTAACTTTACTCATACGTCCCGTCCCCTTTCCTCCATACTTATGGGAGATTCCCAAGCACTCCTCACAGAAATAACGGGTGGATGGAAACTCCTTACTGAAACAGGTTCCTAAGCACAGGTTGACCGAACTGAGCATCAGCCCTAGAGCTCAGATCCCGACAGTAATGCTTACAAAAAGCTGATGGGGAGGCCAATGAAGCCGCTTTCGCGATGGACTCCCAGGGAACATATTTTTGGAAGGCAATGGCAGCTGCCTTGCCCCGCACAAGATGAGCATGAATTCCCTTTGGGGCCCGAAGACCCTGAAGCGTATACGCCTCCGAAATACAAGCTGCGATCCACCGAAAGATGGTCGCTTCCGAGGCCGACTTTACTTGCGGATTTCCGAAGGTCACAAAAGCTGCGAAGAGTTCCTAAGCTCAGATGTTCTGTCCAGATAGAACTAAGGTCCAGGCAGTGCAGAACCCTTTCGGGTCTGGGAAGAACACAAGCAATGAAATCTACTGATTCAGATGAAAATCAGAGACCACCTTAAAGAAAGGCTGGATTTGTTTGCAGGACCTTATCTTTTTGAAAAGTAATGAATGGATGTTCAACCGACAAGGCCTGAAGCTCACTTACAAGCCTTGCCAAAGTCACAGCAATCAAAAGGGACACTTTCCAGGAAAGGCATTTAAAAATCGACAGTAGCCGTGGGCTCAAAAGGCTTATGACAAGGTTGTAAAGACCACATTCAAATCCCACCTCGGATGCAGGTTGCGAACAGGAGGATAAAGATTCATCAGGCCGGCAAAGTGTCTTTTAATGACTGGATTAGACAGTGAAAAGGAACACTGGTCAGCGAACAAATAAGCGGCCACAACCAATAAATATGTCCTGCAGGACAAGACATGGATGCCAGACTCTGCCAGATGTGAGACAAAGGACAGGACCATATCGATAGTAGCCTCCCTGGAGTCTAGCTGCCTAGCCAGACACCAGTGACAGAAGCGTAGCCAT